>NC_136870.1:4815441-5225441 GCF_951799975.1 Gobius niger
CCCCCAAAACAGAGTCCATCTAGTGTCCATCTCGAGCCTATGTACAAACCTGCGAGGTCATATACAACTGTCCATCACTGTGTGTTACTTTCTGGTGTAAATTTCCGATAAACCAAGGCTGTTAAGCAGGTACCCTGTTATCCAGAGTCCAAAAAAGTAAATATCTTTGACGTCTCTGACCGATGGGACCGCCAGGCAAACAACAAACCACATCGCAAACCGAGATGTGAACTTCACCTGTACCTATTGTACATGATTTTAGGGTAACACTTTAGAATACAGCCCACGTTCCAGGTGTAAGTACGGGGAACAAGAAAGTAATTACACATGTAAGTACAGGGACTCTTACATGTGTAACAAGGGAGAACAGTGTGTAACAAGGTAGTACAAAGTGTAACAAGGGGGAACAATATGTAACAAGGTAGTACAAAGTGTAACAAGGGGGAACAATATGTAACAAGGCAGTAGAAAGTGTAACAAGGGGGAACGATGTGTAACAAGGTAGTACAAAGTGTAACAAGGGGGAACAATGTGTAACAAGACAGTAGAAAGTGTAACAAGGAGGAACACTGTGTAACAAGGCAGTACAACTTGTAACAAGGGGGAACAATGTGTAACAAGGCAGTACAAAGTGTAACAAGGGGGAACAATGTGCAACAAGGCAGTACAAAGTGTAACATGGGGGAACAATGTGCAACAAGGCAGTACAAAGTGTAACATGGGGGAACAATGTGTAACAAGGCAGTACAAAGTGTAACAAGGGGGAACAATGTGCAACAAGGCAGTACAAAGTGTAACATGGGGGAACAATGTGTAACAAGGCAGTACAAAGTGTAACAAGGGGGAACAATGTGCAACAAGGTAGTACAAAGTGTAACATGGGGGAACAATGTGCAACAAGGCAGTACAAAGTGTAACAAGGGGGAACAATGTGCAACAAGGCAGTACAACTTGTAACAACGGGGAACAATGTGTAACAAGGCAGTAGAAAGTGTAACAAGGGGGAACAATATGTAACAAGGCAGTAGAAAGTGTAACAAGGGGGAACAATGTGTAACAAGGCAGTACAACTTGTAACAAGGGGGAACAATGTGTAACAAGGTAGTACACAGTGTAACAAGGGGGAACAAGGTAGTACAAATTGTAACAAGGGGGAACAATGTGCAACAAGGTAGTACAAAGTGCAACAAAGGGGAACAAGGTAGTACAATATGTAACAAGGGGGAACAATGTGTAACAAGGTAGTGCAAACACACGTTGTATTAACTTGTTACACTTTGTACAAACTTAAACTTTGTAATTACTTTCTTGTTACCCATACTTACACCTGGAACGCGGGCTGTATTCTAAAGCACAGAAAAAGGAACAGGTCTGTGATAAATCCATGTGGGAGAAGAACACGAAGATGAAACTAAGTGTTCTAAAGGTGACTGAATGTGCTTTAGGTTCAAATTCATTGGAAGTTTTCGTCTAATAACTTGACGACGTTCTCTAAAGGAGGAGGAGAGCCCTGTAAAGTCCATGTTTGTTAATAGCGCAGATGGATTTTCCGTTTATGAATGCGCATTACGAGCTGAGCCATAAAGCAGGCTGTCTCCCGGGCGCTCGCCGATGTTTAATGTGTGCGCTTACAGCTCCCACTTATGAATTAAGGCTTTGTGAATCAACCAATTCATTTGATTAGGTAAAGCTACTGTAGTTCACGTAACGGCCGTGTAATGGGAAAAGAGCGCGGCGTAAAAGCAGTCACAGCTGAACCGAAGGAGGAAACGGCTGGTAGTGGAGGCGGTTTGATACCTGTAAAGGCGTGTGGACTTTAAGAGGAGACGCTGCAGGCAGATGTTCAGGTTTTTTTTTTGTGTTCACATCTGGAAGCATAAAAGCGGTGTACACATTAGGGTGTTTAATAATTGCACTGATTCAACGTTTCTTCAGAAATGTCACACTTTTCTTCACACATTCATTTACAAACACTGACATGTTTTATATCCACATGTCCCGTGAAGTCTCCATATGTCCTCCGGGACGCCCCTGCAATGTCTCCAAGACCTGTCGGATACCAAGGAGATCTCCGAGAGACGAATGGAGTCCCTCCCTCTCAAGTCTCCATGTGGTCTCCACTGAAATCCAACCTGCTCGTTTTCACTGAGACCATATCTGGAAACTCGCCTTGTCCAGTGGCGTAGCGAGGGTACCAAGGGGCCCCAAGCAAGACTGACAGAAGGGGGCTCCTCTGGTGGCCGCTCGGTGTACTGCGCACTGGGAGAGAGGACGTCATTTGGGCAGGAGCGGGTCACATGACAACTCCCATAATGCAGTTCTCTGCATAAGTTTCCATCAGAACAGAAGCTGTGGTTCTTTAGGTCATGAAGAAGTTTTACTATTAGGAATATAATCTGGTGGAGCCATGAGTAAAAAAAGTCTGTCCACTGATAAGTCAACATTAGGGAACCATGACTCACTAAAGCAGCAGCAGGATGGGGATAAACAGCGCCACAGAGCATTGCTGGACACATGATGTAACTGCATCACTAAAATCATTAGGAAGATTGTGTATATTAAGCGTTTACTACAGACATTTCCGAGTAACGGGTTGGTTCATGGGGGCTCTTCACTGTCGGGGGTCCCAGGTTTTGTCTTATGGCAAGCTGCACCTACGCATTATCTCCAGGGGATGTCTTGGAGACATCTCTGTGACCAGCGGAAACTCAAGTCTCCACTCATCTCAGGGCTGATGAGAAAGGTTGGAGCCTCCTTGTATTAGTTGTGGCGCAACATTCAATTCACAAACACGTTTCGCGAAGCTTAAATATTAGTCCCATTGTAATTTTAGATGATTTCGATCAAAAAAGTCCCTTTTATAGATCGCGCCTTAGATATTGTGAGTTATCTGTCTGCCGTTATTAACATTTTATATTTAAAAGAGCCACTCTTTTGAACGGTTCTCTGAAATGAACAGATCCCAAAGACTCGACTCAACAAGTTTGGAGATTTTGGAGTTTTCCTCCACTCTTGACACTACAGGCAAAACTCCATTTTTTCAGTTTTCAGATTTTGGGCCAAATTGGTCTCTGAACATACAGGCTTTCACCCGGAAACAGAAAATATGCCTAATCTTCACAATAACATGTTTAAATATTGCGCTGATTCAATGTTCACCCATAGACTTATATGGGAGAATGCAATTTCAAGGGCCTTTTTCTCCAAACACATTTTTCTGTCATTGTGGCAACACTATGTCCACGTCAGTCGGACCTAAAGACTTCAAATTTTCCAGCCTTGGACTGGACAGTATTTGGAAGATTTTTTTAGAGGAATTTTTTATTATTTAATCCCTTAAGCCCCATTTATTGAGTTTTGAATGTCAAAAATGAGGCGAAAATTACATTTTTACACATTTTTACACTAAAAAACAGCTTATTTTAAAACTAAACAAGAAATCCAAAATCCCCTCTGAGAAAGTCTTGGTAACTCATTTATCAATCAAATGAAACCATAAATTTGAATGTAGCTCTATCCATTATTCAGATCTCATCGCCGAAAAGATGGGAAATTTGGGGCATTTTTAGGCATAAAACACCTTGTTCTTATATGAAAAGATAAAATGACAGAAAACTTGCAATGTATTTTCTTCTCACATTTATGCGTGATGTGATCTACAGCAAAAGTTTCAAATTGATATCTGTAAATATACATTTTTTCCGTATTCACCTGCAGTGTCTCGCCTTAAAGTAAGACGTTAAGGGAGAAAAACCATTGACCAGTGTGTGGAGAATGGATACGTCTGGGTCGTCCACAACAGAAGCTGTGTGTGAAAAACAATGGGGTTCCAACAATAGCCTGGGCTGTTGTTCAAACAAAGCTTTGAACCTGTTTTCTTTAGTCTTTGAGTGCAAGCGTTCATGCTGACACCCAGCTCCCTGAATTGGGGCAACTTTTTGGGGAACCAATCTGCATAATAACAGTCCAGTAATGACTAAACTTGCCGAACAAAATTCCTACATAAGCTCTTTTTGTGCACTTTGGATTTTACTTTTCATCCCCAAATCGACAAATGCTAAGAAAATACAGACGGATTATTGTTGACCTGAAAACCTTGGCTCGCTGTCATTTGCCCTTTTGATTCCACTGACTCCGAGCCGCATGTGTGGGGGTGTCGGAGTTTGATTGGTTTAGAAAACAAGTCATTATTTTTAATTACCTCCCGGCAAACTTTCCTTCACTTTCGGGTTTAATGGCGCTTGGAAGTGAGCCATCTTTCTAATTGTGTCCCTTTGGATTGTCGCGCCGGACTTTGCAACCGGCAGCATCATTATGGGGGGGGGGGGGGATTGCGTCACGTGGAAGTGTGCGGGGTGATCTTTGAGGCCAGGAAATACCCAGAGGACAAAAGAGAATGTAGTTTCACCAAAAAATACAGCGGGATGGAGACGCCGACCTGCCCGTGCAGCAGAGATATGAGGGAATTTGGAAATGGAATTCTCTCTGGGACGAATTGGAAACTGATGATCTTAAGGTAACACTTTACATTACGGGCCGGTAAGTGCATGGTGCTTACAGTGGTAATTCCAGATACTTATTGTGGTACTTAAAGGACACTATAGTGCGAATTACAAGGTATGTACTGCGATACTTCTAGATACAGCGGTAACTCTTAGTAATGAAAGTTGTAATTCTTGTTTTCCCTAATGCTGCTTTATATTGTTTTATAGTCACACAATCCTAGAAATTACTTCTGTATGTAGAAGTACCGCATTTACTACCTATGAATTGCTGCTGTAGTATCCTTGAATTACCAATGAGTACCATAGATGTATCACTGTAAGTACTAGAAACTATCACTCAAAGTACCAAAGTAAATTGAAGTACAACCTTCATTACTAAGAGTTACCACTGTATCTTTTAGTAATGAGAGATACTGTGGTAACTCTGTGTCTCCCTGACCCTAATCCTAGCCCCCAAACCTAATTATTGGTAATTACCACTTTTAGTACCAAAATAAGTACCTATAATTACCACTGTAAGTACCACTGTGAGTACCACAATAATGACCAACAAGTACCACTGTAAGTACCACTGTCATTACTAGTAATTATCACTGTAAGTACCACGGACTTACCGGCCTGTAATGTAAAGTGTTTCCCAAATGGGGCAAGTTTTTGTTCAACCTTTTTTCGGAAAAAAATGTGACAAACAAAAACATCCGACCCATTCACCATGTCATATCTTGACTTCTTCTCGTCAGAATAAAGTGTTCCCCCCCCCCCCCCCCCCCCCCAAATTGATCTTTTGCAAAACCTCGCCCCAAAATGGTCATTGTCCAATCATACCTCATAGGTCGCTTCTAACTTCACCTCATTTGGAGCCATAGGAATACACTGGGAGAGGCTAAACGCTAACAGTATCGTTGATCTTTTTGCATGGACTGAGTGCACACATTTCTTTCATACTGAGATATGTTCTTACCTGAGCTTAGACGAGTTGATACGTACCTGTCTGGTCTTTGTGCGTGCCCGTGGAAGAGCATAGTAGCTTCTAGATTTGTTTGGAGCTATAGGAATATACTGGGAGAGGCTAAATGCTAACAACATCATTGGTCTTTTTGCGTGACTGAGGGCACACAGTTTTTCCATAATGTGATATGTTCTTACCTGAGCTTAGACGAGTTGATGCGTACCTGTCTGGTCTTTGTGCCCGTGGAAGAACATAGTAGCTTCCAGATTCGTTTGGAGCTATAGGAATATGCTGGGAGAGGCTAAATGCTAACAACATCATTGGTCTTTTTGCATGGACTGAGGACACATATTCCTTTCATTTTGAGATATGTTCTTACCTGAGTTTAGACGAGCTGATGCACACCTGTCTGGTCTCTGTGCCCGTGGAAGAACATAGTAGTTTCCATATTCGTTTGGAGCCATAGGAATATACTGGGAGAGGCTAAATGCTAACAACATCGCTGGTCTTTTTTGCATGGACTGAGGGCACACAGTTCTTTCATACTGAGATGTGTTCTTACCTGAGTTTAGACGAGTTGATGCGTACCTGTCTGGTCTTTGTGCCCGTGGAAGAGCATAGCAGCTTCCAGATTCGTTTGGAGCCATAGGAATATACTGGGAGAGGCTAAATGCTAACAACATCTTTCGTCGTTGTGCGTGACTGAGCACACGCACAAAGACCAGACAGGTACGTATCAACTCGTCTAAGCTCAGGTAAGAACATATCTCAGTATGGGAAAACGGTGGCCTGTTCCTTTAACCTCTTGACCCCCACCATAACAAAGTGCATTTTCTCCAGTTTGCCTTTAACGAAATTCAAAAGTTCCTTGGAAAAGCATCAAAAGACAAAAGTACAGGAAACTTGCAATACATTTTTTCCTCATATTTATACCTGTGATGTTCAGCCAAAGTTTCAAATTGACATCTCTACATTTATTTTTTTTCCCTATTCACCTGCAGTGAATCGCCGTCACGTACCCGTCCCTCTCTCTCTGGCATTTAGCCGCGGCAACATTAGCACCGGCCGCTCTGCTCTGCCCGGCGCTCAATAAAGATCACGACCTACAAATGTAATCGCTCTTGCTTCTGCGGACGTCCGTTTTGTCGCCCGTGGGTGAATGGAAGCATTATTGGGGGCGGGGTTTGCTGAGGTCACTGGAGGTCGTCTCTCTGTGTGTGCACTGTTGTTGTTGTTGTTTTTTTGCTTGTCTTGCTCCCTACATGATGTTTTCCTTAACGTTTGGTCCTCACGTGGTTCGAACGGGCCTCCATGCTGGTCATCCTGCTCAACTGTGTGACCCTGGGCATGTTCCAGCCCTGCGAGGACATCGACTGCCACTCCGACCGCTGCAAGATCCTCCAGGTAAGGCCTTTCTTTCACTTCAGCGCTGTTTCTTGTTCTGACGGCAGTAAAGAGGGTTGAAATTGTTGGATTTGTTGGAGAATAGGACGGACTTTTAGCTGTTTGACACTGATTGTTTCACTCAATGTATCACAATACTTCTTCATACATGTATCATATCACAAATCATATATACATATACAATACTTTGATACAGAGCCAGTTCTAGACATGAAAATAAAGTGAGTAATGTTAATACCGGTTTTGATTCTGATTGGTTTAACCCCTTAACCTTCGACCTTAACTGAGCACAGTTTCTGCAGTTTTACCCAAATCTGGAGCTTGCAGCCTATAGGCCAGTGTCATGCTTCATTTGAAAGCTACGGCCTGCAAAACTCATCTAAGCTATTTCCTTGTTTTAGTAGTTTTGTTTTTGTCACATTTTCTTTGCTTTTTTGTCACGTATTTCTCACATTTTTGCGTTTTTGTCACGTATTTCTCACATTTTCTTTGCTTTTTTTTCACATTTTTCTCACATTTTCTTTGCTTTTTTCTCACGTATTTCTCACATTTTCTTTGCTTTTTTGTCATGTTTTTCTCACATTTTCTTTGCTTTTTTGGTCACGTATTTCTCACATTTTCTTTGCTGTTTCATCACGTATTTCTCACATTTTCTTCGCTTTTTTCTCACGCTTTTCCCACATTTTCTTTGCTTTTTTTCTCTCACGTATTTCTCACATTTTCTTTGCTTTTTCGTCATGTATTTCCCACATTTTCTTTGCTTGTTTCTCACGTATTTCTCACATTTTCTTTGCATTTTTTCTCACGTATTTCTTACATTTCTTTGCTTTTTCATCACGTGTTTCTCACATTTTCTTTGCTTTTTTGTCACCTATTTCTCATGTATTTCTTTGCTTTTTTGTCACATATTTTTAACATTTTCTTTTCTTTTTTTGTCACGCTTTTCCCACATTTTCTTTGCTTTTTTGTCATGTATTTCCCACATTTTCTTTGCTTTTTTCTCACGCTTTTCCCACATTTTCTTTGCTTTTTTGGCACATATTTCTCACATTTTGTTCCTTTTCTCTCACGTATTTCTCACGTATTTCTTTGCTTTTATGTCACGTATTTCTCACATTTTCTTTGCTTTTTCGTCATGTATTTCCCACATTTTCTTTGCTTTTTCGTCATGTATTTCTCACATTTTCTTTTCTTTTTTTCTCACATTCTTCTCACATTTTCTTTGCTTGTTTCTCACGTATTTCTCACATTTTCTTTGCATTTTTTCTCACGTAATTCTCACATTTCTTTGCTTTTTATCACGTGTTTCTCACATTTTCTTTGCTTTTTTGTCACCTATTTCTCACGTATTTCTTTGCTTTTTTGTCACGTATTTCTCACATTTTCTTTTCTTTTTTTGTCACGCTTTTCCCACATTTTCTTTGCTTTTTTGTCACGCTTTCCCCACATTTTCTTTGCTTTTTGTCACGTATTTCTCACATTTTCTTTGCTTTTTTGTCACGTATTTCACACGTTTTCTTTGCTTTTTTCTCTCACGCTTTTCCCAAATTTTGTTTGCTTTTTTTCTCACGCTTTTCCCACATTTTCTTTGCTTTTTTCTCACGTATTTCTCACATTTTCTTGCCTGCGAGGTAAAAAGAAATGGACCTTGAGCAAAACTAACGTGATTTTTGGATTCATCTCACAAAACCTAAACACCACATTTGTTGCAATTTTCAACACCATATCCCCTCATACCCTGCAGCTCAAGGCTAAAGTCATGTCCACCAAACGACCGCTCTTCCTCCTCTGCCTCCAACACCCCTCTTTACATCCTTTCTTTTTCCCTTTATGCAGTCATGTCAGGACATTTATTTTTCACTAAAGAAGGCGCGCTTTTCTTCCCAGCCTTGACAAATGCGCCGAGGCATCCGCACTGACACTGCAGTTCCTTTGACTGTCAAACACACTGACTAATCCCCGCCGTACACTTGAAAAATACTTGTCAGACTCTCTCCTCGCGGGGCAGATTAACATTTAAAAACACCCACCGCAACGTGACGGCAAACCGACTCATAACACCGACTTATTGATGGAGCCCTTTTTCAATAATACAACACCCCTGCCGTCGTGTTCCTAATTATGCTTCTCGTTTTTTTTTAAATAAAACACGATCATTTCGGCGCTATCTGGCCCTCGCAGATGTAAACAAGCAGCGTGGAGGCGTTTCCCCATTAGTTCTTTTAACCCAGCGTATGCTAATGGAATACAGTTGTTGTGCTGATGGGCCGGGATGGGCAGAATGGATCTCTTTTTGAGTGAATTTAGCGAGGCGTGTGCGCAGCGGCGGAATGGCGAGATGTTATTTGGTTCGCCTCTCCACGCGCCGCGGATAATGCGCTCGCAAAGTGGCTCCGAGGAGATCCAATCAGGCCCATTTTCACGTCCACTGGCTTAGAAAAATAGAGATGAGACGTTTGCGAAAGGAGGACGGGATTTGGAGGGCGGTTTTGCGGAGAGAGAGCGTTCGCTGAGGGGAAGATTAGTTGTTATAGACTCGGAGGGGGGAACGTCTCGGTCGTGCGCCTGGTACAGCGGAGGTCGGAGAGTTTTGGGATCCGTCAATTGTTTCTTTGGGTTTATGGAGCGTGTCTGGGAAAATGAGCTGAAGTTTCAGAGAGATAAAGGGTTCAGACTCTGTCATAGTTGTCCTGTAGTGCTGCTAATTGTGATGCTAATTCTGCTGATTGTATGTTGATAATTGTAACAGGTATTGTTGTGTTTTGCAACTAATACAGAATCTTCAGGAAGGATTGTTTACATCGGATGTAAGTGTGAATGTCTAACTGTAAGACCATGAAATGCAAATGTTATTTACATGAACAAGGGGTGGGCAATTATAAACTTCTTGCTTCAGTCTACTCCATTTGAGCTTCCATCCATCCATCCATCCATCCATCCATCCATCCATCCAACCATCCATTTTCTTCCACTTTTTCATTTCCGGGTCGTGGGGGCAGTTGTTGGAGCTGCCCACATCACATTGCACCAGCCCCTTATGGCTCCTCCTGCAGGTGGTGGGTCCACAGAAAGACGGCCTGGTGGTTCTCAGGCCTGTTGGTCTCTCATAAGGAGCTTCTGAACTGCTCTTTGTCTGACCCGTCACCTAGGACCTGTTTGCCATGGAAGACCCTACCAGGGGCACGGAGCTCCCAGGATCATTCGGGTGCTCAAACCCCTTCACCACGTTAAGGTGGCGGTTCCAGGAGGGGTATTTCAGCTTCCATAACTGTAAAATTGTGAAATTTTGAGGGGGAAAAAACAACGTGGTGCCCTGTGGGGGGTGCTCCGGGAGTATGGGGTCCGGGGCCCTCTGCTAAGGGCTGTCCGTTCCCTGTATGACCGCAGCAGGAGCTTGGTTCGCATTGCCGGCAGTAAGTCAGACCTGTTCCCGGTGCGTGTTGGTCTCCGCCAGGGCTGCCCTTTGTCACCGGTTCTGTTCATTACTTTTATGGACAGAATTTCTAGGCGCAGCCAGGGGCCGGAGGGTGTCCGGTTTGGGAGCCTCAGAGTCTCATCTCTGCTGTTTGCAGATGATGTTGTTCTGATGGCTTCAACGAACCAGGACCTTCAGCACGCTCTGGGGCGGTCTGCAGCCGAGTGTGTAGCGGCCAGGATGAGGATCAGCACCTCCAAATCCGAGGCCATGGTTCTCCACCGGAAAAAGGTGGCTTCCCCTCTACAGGTCGGTGGGGAGTCCTTACCTCAAGTGGAGGAGTTCAAGTATCTCGGGGTCTTGTTCAAGAGTGAGGGACGGATGGAGCGTGAGATGGACAGACGGATCGGTGCGGCGTCAGCAGTGATGCGGTCGCTGTATCGGTCTGTCGTGGTGAAGAGGGAGCTGAGTCGGAGGGCAAAGCTCTCGATTTACCGATCGATCTACGTTCCCACCCTCACCTATGGTCATGAGATTTGGGTAATGACCGAAAGGACGAGACTGCGAATACAAGCGGCCGAAATGAGTTTCCTTTGCAGGGTGGCTGGGCGCACCCTTCGAGATCGGGTGAGGAGCTCAGTTACCCGGGAGGAGCTCGGAGTAGAGTCGCTGCTCCTTCACGTCGAAAGGAGCAGCTAAGGTGGCTCGAGCATCTGTTCCGGATGCCTCCTGGTCCCCTCCCGCGGGAGGTGTTCCAGGCATGTCCTAGTGGGACAAGGCCTCGTGGAAGACCCAGGACACGGTGGTGGGACTATGTCTCCGAGCTGGCCTGGTGTCGCCTCGGGGTCCCCCCAGAACAGCTGGAGGAGGTGTGTGTGGACCGGGAAGTTTGGGCATCTCTGCTGAGACTGCTGCGGCCCCGGATAAAGCGGAAGAAAATGGATGGATGGATGGATGGATGGATGGATGGATGGATGGATGGATGGATGGAAAAAAACAAAGAAAAAGAAATGCTCAAATAAATTACTACTACTATACTACTACAGGGACTACTAAATGTTTTCTGTTGCCCAGAAACAGGAATCAGTCACTTTCCTGCTGACAGTCAGTCCAAAATTCAGCGCCAGGTCTTAGTAAAAAACGCGATCACATCCCCTCGATTTTCTCCTCTTTGAACTGGCTCCTGGTCCATTTTAGAGTTGTTGTTTTGTAAATTGAGGGCTAATTTGATCTTTTCACTATTTTTATTTTTATCTTCGCCCTGTTCTTAATAATGGTGGCGGCTCCAAAACCGAAGGTCAGCATCGCTCCCTCAGTCCATCCTTAATTTTACAGTGGTGCTTCACAGGAACAGGAAAAAAAGGCCAAAAAAGCGCTGCTGTACCAAGAGAGAGGGAAGTTGATTCCATAACCTGAAAAAGTGCCAAAACAGTTTACAAAAGATCTGCTGCAGTTTCATCATCGTGACCAAACCGAATACACCTCCATCCTCTCCCCTGCAGTCTCTCCCTTGATTTCCTACTATCCGGGCCATAACAGCTCAAAGACTTTCTGTACAGCTGTACTTTACTACTTTGCTTCCATCTCCCTTATCCCCTCCTTTCATCTGCTGCTATAGGGGCTTTCCGTGCGCTTCACCATCTCCCTCGGCTGCAGCGTACCCGGTCTGTGCGAGGGCCACTGATGGAGCGGGATGAGGGGAATAAAACATCTCGACTCCCGCGGGGTAAAGAGCCGAGCCCGGGTTTTGAAAGGCACAGTGGGGGGAGTCTTTGAGGAAGTTCTGCCAGTGTAATGCACTGAAAAAACACCATGGAAGCAGTGTGACGCAATGAAGCAGAGCATGGGGAACTGTAACGGCAGCAGTAATATGAGTGGTAATAACCAGAGTAATAGTGTTAGTTACTAGGATTAGAACACGCAGTGGTCAATGTTGAGATTTCAAGCTAGTTTTCTCCCACACACAACGACATCTCCACTTTAGCAGCTCCTACAGACTCCAAACTTTACATGCTTGGACTTTTTTTTTTTTACAGATGGATTTTTAAAATAATTATTTCCTGCCATATTTATTGAGCTTTGAATCCAAAAATCAAGAACAAATTACAGTACTAAGCAAAGTGCGGCCCGAGGGCCAAATGCGGCCCTCATACTAATTGTTGGTGGCCCATAGCCTTCTTGTTTTATTGCCACACATTGCCAGAGATGGTCATTTTACTCCAATTTGAATAATTCCACGCAATTAAAACCTCAAAAATGAACATTTATTGTCGGACTGAGCTGGCATTATGGTTCTAAGTGTGTGGAATGGTTTAAACCTCTCTTAAATATACGCAGTTGAACGTTTGAATGCATTGACCACTGATCTGTGGCCCTCCATGCCTTATACATGTCAGTATATGGCCCCCGGGGGAAAAAAAAAGTTTGGACACCCCTGCCCTAGCACCACTGCAGGTGTCGTAGCATGTAGCGTTTTTTTACTCATTAATTCAATAGTAAATACTACGCTGACAGAAAAGACAAAGGAACAGAGGGATATTGTGCATCCAATTACACAATGGACATATTTTTTTTCACTCAAACTTGGCTGAATTCTGCTAAATACTGTTTAAGTGGCGCTAGCCCACAGCTAGCTTTGCCCGTTAGCCTGCTATCTTCTTCTTTGTGATTCCATCAGTGTGTATTGGTGACTCCGACACGGTGGCAGCAAAGTTGCAATTGTGGTTTTCTGGTTAGAGACCCCAGGGGGAGATGAAAGACCCCCCATGATCCCATCTTCATTTGTATTACCCCCAGAGGGACGACGGAAAGGATTTATTAATGTAAACAAGTTACTTAGTACTGCTCTAAAACACTGAAGTACTGCTTTAAAACACTGAACAAGACACTAAATCGACTCTGAAAAACAATCAATGAATCAACATAGGAAATGTTGGCCATTTTTATGCATAAAATGTCTAACTATAAAATGACAGTAATGTACAACAAAAGTTTCAAATGAATGGCCTAATTATTTTTGATCGTCTGCAGCGTGTCGCCTTGAGGCTCCAACATGCTATTTATTATTTAATGGCATTAGACTTTAAATATATATACATATATATATATATATATATAACAGGTTTTCTTGTTTTTAAAGGGGGGTTTTATGCAAAATGGACTTTTTCAAGCCTTACATCATGTTATTATGTCATTCCCTCATTAAAAACATGCCTGAAGTGTTGCCTTGGCACATTCACGTATTTTTGAGTAATCTGTAAAAACTCTGATGGCGGCCATTTTAGGGACAGGTTTGCCTGAGTCCTCCTAGGAACGCCCCCACCTCCTGGAGACGCCTCCGAGCTTTCGTCACCAGCCGAGTAACCAACCACTGCTCCTCAGCAGAACCCCCTCCCCACTGATGCCACAGACAGCGTGTGGAGGGGGCGTGTCTAAAGGCTCAGAGGTTCTTAAAGAGACAGAGGCCTATTTCAAGACATTCACTACAGCCATTTTGAGAGAGACATTTTATACAAGGCAGTTATTTAAATTTACTGCATTTACAGACCAACATCATTGTCATCATTGTAATGTGATATAGACTGGTGCTATGTGACAACAAAATGTGAATAAGAAGTAGAAGTGAAACACCTGCACTCGAAGCTAGCGTTAGCATGTAGCATGAAGCTAATCTGGTTAGCATGCTCACTCTCACTCACTTCTCTGTGTCTCTGCAGAAAACATAATTCAGCGTTTGTTAAAGTCGTGGTGGAGTAAAGAGTCGTTCTTTTACCTCTTTGTTCCAAAGGGTGAGAAAGTCTGGACGAGTGGCTTAGTGGTTAGGGCTGGAGCACTACAGACGATTCCGGACAGAGAATCTTTCTTCAACTTTATTTACAGCAGCAGGGAGTATACAGGTTTCCGCGTGTGTGTGTGTGTGTGTGTGTGTGTGTGTGTGTGTGTGTGTGTGTGTGTGTGTGTGTGTGTGTGTGTGTGTGTGTGTGTGTGTGTGTGTGTGTGTGTGTGTGTGTGTGTGTGTGGTCTGAATACAGAGAAAACAAAGGGAATTATAGTTATTGTTCAAAATAATGACAATGAACTAATATACATAATTAAAATAGCTATGTAAAAGGTTTTTGTTTTTCAGAATTTTTAATTTTATGCCACGTTTTGTCAAATTTTTGTCGTGTTTTTGTTGCTTTTTAATGCCAAACTGGAGAAAATTCCCTCGGTTAATGCGGGGTTAAGAGGTTAAAGTGAAGTCTAAATGTTTTACAAATTTCTTAAAATGTGCATAAAATGTGTGTTTGATGTAACGTAAGTAATAATATATATGTATATTATTTGTGTATCTCCTTGCTGGATCTCATCAGAGTCTAGAATCCTCCCACGTCGACCAATGAGACGAGTTTTCCTGTGAACCAGCCTGCCAGGTCCAATCAGGAGGGAGGGGGAGGAGCTTGACCGTTTACTTTTGAAAATCCCGTTCCTGCTTTCCTCATTTTGCAAACTGAGAAAGGCTTTCTGGTGAAATTTCAACTTTGCAAACTTACAGACTATCCCTTTAAGCAAATGGCTAGTCCTAATGAGAAATACATTTTCGGGGCTTATCTCCATGTTGTTAACTCAGCTAATCCCTTTCAAAGAGCTGTGTCGAATTGGGCCCGGGGTGATGCAGGAATCGTTCGAATAAACCCGTGGTTCAGGGAGATGTAATTCTCCAGATAAGCCCGAATCATGTGAAACAAAAACAAGTCGGCGTCGCTGTAGTAGAAGTAATGCAGTGCTGCGCCGCTCCCTGAAGGAGAGCTCCCTGAAGCCCTGTGTTTTTAGAGCTACATGCACACTTGACCTCACAAAGCACTAAGCCACCGTCAAAGCCACACAGCACACACAAACGGCAAATACCGGAAAGTGATATTGCACATGTCCACCTTAAAGCCATGATCCAGTCACTGAACACAAATGTTAGCAATGAACTGGACCTGTATGGCTTAGTGTATTTAGTTAAGTATATACGGCGCATCCGGAAAGTATTCACATCCTACACTTTTCTATATTACAGCCTCATGGGAAAAATGTACATTAAAGCAGTAATAAGTAACTCTTTCCCCTAGAGGCCATCAGCGCCACTGCAGGTGTCGTAGCATGTTGCAATTTTCTAACTTAATAATTGTCTTGGAGAGTAAATACTACGCTGACAGAAAAGGCGACGGGACAGAGGGATATTGTACATCCAATTACACCATGGAGATACTTTTTTTCACTCAAACTTGGCTGTAAATACTGTTTTAAGTGGCGCTAGCCCGCAGTTAGCTTCGCCCGTTAGCCTGCTAGCTTCTTCTTCGTGATTCCATTAGTGTGTATTGGTGGCTCCGAAACCGGTGGCAGTCAAGTTGCAATTGTGGTTTTCTGGCCAGAGACACCAGGGGGAGATGAAAGACCCCCCAATCATCCCATAAACATTTGTGTTACCCCCCAGAGGGACTACGGAAAGGGGTTAATAAGGTAAACAAGTTGCTTAGTGCTGCTTTAATGTGTGGAAGATCTGCAAATTTACAATACTGGGTTCATCTCAATGTCAAGAAATATGTGGGATATTCGAAATAATTTGAGGAAAAATGTAGGGAAATTGGGAGAAATTGTGATTAGAAAAAGGAAAAATGTGAGGGGGAAAAAGGGGGAAATGGGGCAAAAATAAAGGGAAAATGGGCAAAATGGGGGGAAAATTGGGGAAATAGGAAAATAATATTCGTAATATCCATCCATCCATTTTCCTCCACTCTTCCGTTTCCGGGTCACACTGCACCAGCCCCTCATGGCTCCTCCTGCAGGTGGTGGGTCCACGGAGGGACAACCTCACGATTCCAACCGGGCCAGGGGCACGAAGCCCCCGACAACAGAGCCCCCAGCATCATTCGGGTGCTCAAACCCCTCCACCACGTTAAGGTGGCGGTTCCAGGACGGGAGCAACAAGGTGGTACCAAAGAAGGGCCTTGGTCTGGGATGTGACCGAGAGCCCAGTGGTCCCTCTATTTTGAGGAATCGGGAGAACCTACAGGCGGACAACCATCTCCGCTGAGCATTCCTGAAAACAGCTTGAGTAAAGTAAATGACCGCAGGGGAAAATAGTTTGAATCCTAATCCAAAGTCATGTTTCAATCCCAGTCTTTCCGTCCTCCCCCGCGCTTGTACGTGTCGTCTCAGTTGGTGCATTTGACCCCGGGTGGTAATAGCATCCACATTCTTGGCAGGTGGAATTAGCATACAGAGTGGATTTCATCTATTTTGATTTTTTTTTTTTTTTCAGATTTTGGGGAAATGTTTTCACGGAAATGATAGAAGCTTTTGCGAGGGCGGATAAAAGAGCAGGATATATTTGGATGTTAACCTGGCCCTTTGTTGAGGAGGCCATTCACCTGTCGCAGAGGGGCCACAGTGCCAACACAATCATTATTCTATAGAGGGAGAATTTCTGCAAGGGTTGTTAAGAATAGAGGATATACTGGATATAAAGGTTGAATTGTTGGAACTGGAATAGCTGAGTATTTTTAAAAGGAAGACTGTCGGAATGTTCTGCTTGGTATTTCGGCACTTGGATCATATGTTGTTTGGGTTATCATTGATTTCTGGTGGATCTGAGTGTTCAACAAGCCTAAAAGCAGAAATACACATACATTTGTCATATTTACCAAAGTGCTGACCTGTACACACCCAGCCGCTTCTTTTTGGTCACTTGAAACAGTCGCTCACATGTGTCACGATTCTGGAAAAACCTCTGGGTTTGCATGGGCTGTTACTACTAAGCGCCAAGATGTGAATGAACAGTTTCCTGATGCTTTGCTTGAGCTCTGGTGACAGTGGAATAGTTGTATTACCTTTCTCTGACACTTGACACTGAACACAAACCTCACCACTCACCAAGTCAGAGGTTTACTTACACTACAATGACTATACCTTTAAACAATTGGGAAAAATGGGAAAACTGGGAAAGCCCAGATGCACCAGTCTGGACAAGCCAAACTGATCCTC
Source organism: Gobius niger (assembly GCF_951799975.1). NCBI lineage: Eukaryota > Metazoa > Chordata > Actinopteri > Gobiiformes > Gobiidae > Gobius > Gobius niger. The sequence goes on from NC_136870.1 coordinate 4,832,726, forward strand.
CATGTTCAGAGATGCATGAGGACACAGTCTGGAACTGTGGGATTTCAATCTCGCTGACTCTGGCAAAACCAAGACGAGCCAATCATAGCACAGGAGGCGGGAGTTAACGGCGCGTCATCTTCCGTGCTAGGATTTCCCATCAACCAGTGCTCCTCAGGGCCGTAACCAAAACAGTGAAGATGGCGGCTGTGACACAACGATCTTTTACCAGTGCCCTTTCTTCTGTTTTAAATAAGCCAACTATTGTGAGAAGCTTGTGGAAGGAAATCCAAAAAGTGTGATCCAAAAGATGCAGTTTAAAGGCAATTCTACCAAATATTACTGTATGTATGTAAACGTTTAGTTTTGTTTAAAAAAAAAGTTATATAAAGACATGTAGACAATTCTAGCTCTCATTCTTCTGGAATTTTATCAAATAGAAATTATTTTTGAAAATTCTAATTGACCAAAAAAAGCAAAAGCTAATTCTGGTTTCATGTCAGACAGTGAGGGAAAAAAATATATTATAAAGTGTATGTAAACATCTGGTTCTCGCTGTAATTCCTCTGATCCAAATGCCTGGGCTCGGGAAAAGGCATTTCAAACCACAGCTGCTGCGTTGTCATAAAGCTTTTTCCTCCTCTTTTCCATTTCACTTGCGTCGTTAAAAAGCCATGTAATTGAAAAACTTGAATTTGTTTACAAGTACTTGGAGATTAGGAGTTAATGCTTTCTTCAGTTCACGGCGTGGTTGGAAGTGCGTAAGGCTTCCGTCGTGTCTGCTTCCCCTCACTCCCACGTCCTCCCGTTGACGTTTACAGGTCTGGGTTTGAGGTTGGCCACGCCGCTGCAGTGTGCGTTACAAGTGCGGCGACACCTCCGGAGGGAAGCGCTCGCCTTAGGGTCATTAGGAAGTGTTAAGTGCACTTAGCATTAGCTGTTAGCCGCTAGCACAAAGCCACAGGCGGTCAGTACGGGAGGCGAGGAGAGCCGGTGTGGTGTTAGCACGTCGACACACGCCTTCTTAAAAAGCTACAATCACGTCTGCGACTGGAGGTTTGAGAGTGTGGGGAGAGAAGTCGTTCGTAGATATCATACGAGCTTACACTTACTGGGCTGATCTGACCTGACCAGATGTGTGACGCGACTGGTCTGAACCGGATTTAGTGACTCGAGTGTTATTTACATCACACGCATTTCATCTGTTAAGGCGAGACACTGCAGGTGAATAGGGAAAAAAAAAAAATGTAGGTATATCAATTTGAAACTTTTGCTGAACATCACAGATATAAATATGAGAAAAAAAATGTATTGCATTTTTTCTGTCATTTTATGTTTTCACAAAAAAATAAGGCATTTTGAGCATTAAAATGGCCAAAATTGCCTATATTTTGGGCAACGAAATCAAAATAATGAATTGAGCCAGATTTAATGTTATGGTTTTATTTTATTGACATATTGAGGGGATTTTGGATATTTTGTTTAGTTTTTCAATAAACTAATCATCAGTGAAAAAATCTGTAAAAACTCAAATTCCGCCTGTTTTTTTGGTTTCAAAGCTGGATGAATCAGGCTAGGAATTAGATATTAAAAAATCCCTCTGAAACAAACTTCAAAATATTGTTCTGTCTCAGACTGTAAAGTTTGGAGTCTGTGGGAGCTTCTATAAGGGCTCAGGCTCTGCCCGAGTGCGGCTTCTCTCATTCAGAGAAAACCAGCCCTGAAGTTTTGTAGCGAGTGCGCATGCTCGGCCCGTTCTCCGACTTTTCCGCACCAGCGTCTCGTAGGAGGAAAAACACCATATTTGGGTGAAATCGTCATCACGGGGCCCCTTAGCAGGACACGTGGATGTCAAATCTGTCAATATTTATGAATGAACACAATGAAAGACGGCCTTTCTACGCGGCGCAGTAGCTACTTCCGGGTTAGCTCCACCTCACAGACAAAACATCATAAAATAAACATGATTCGGGTGAGTTTTGTCATTTTTATACTGACATGAAAACTAAGATGTAAAGGGAGAAAAATAAAATAAAAAATGTCAGCATGAATGAGTTTGTCTTACTTCCTTCCACCTTGTCTTGATTCCTCGATGCTAAATCGTTGCTAAAAGCAGTGCTAAGCTAAATATTAATTTGAGCATCAATTGATGAAGACGGCAATCCGGGTGTTTATGGCCTATCCTCCTAGTTACGACGTCCACCATATTGGCGTCGGAGAAGCTGTTCCATTAATTCCTTTGAGCGTCTGTGCAGCAAACTTAAATAGAGCTTTTTCTCACTGCATGGTCTGGAATTGGCTTGTTGCACGGTATGGCTATGCTAGTTCCTCTGACCTGAAGTTGAATTTTTGTCACTTTTTTGTCGAGTTTTGTCACTTTTTTGTTGAATTTTTGTCACTTTTTGGTTGAGTTTACAATACATCCTTGTTTTCTTCTCATTTTTTGTGGCCATTTTGGTGCTTTTTTCCCAATAATCTTTTTGATTAGGGTAAAGCCAAACTGGAGAAAATGGAATCCGTTCAGGTGGGAGTTAAGAGGTTAAGGGGGATGTTTTTTTTAGGTTATTTTTTTTTTCGAAATTTAGAAGTTTTTGTATCGTAACAAACAACTATCCTTTTACCGTTAAGCCGCTCTTTCAGTTAAAGTTTTCAAAGTCGTCAGCTCACTTATAGACTGTGTTATTTATGTTTCCGCCGCGCTCGCCATAAATCCGCTGAAGTGTAATTACAGGCATATGACACGTGCCCGGCGGTGGTGGAAGTGGCTAGACACATGGAGCGCATAAAAGCATCATGGCGGCGCGGCCGTGGCGGGCGGGCGGGCGGGCGGGCAGGCGGCGCGCGCTGATATACTGCCACGGACATAATCGCAGTAATAAGACTTTTACCCGAGAGACGCTCGCTGTACGCTATGCTAGCTCCCGGAGTCGAGATAAGAAGGGAGACGGATGGGAAACGGAGGATGTTCCTGTAGTGTCGCGGAGAAGGATAGGCACAATGATATCTCCGCACATTGTTATTGAATTTAGAACGTATAGAATATATCAAATTGTGTCAAAGCAAGACAAAAAAATTAATAATGAATCAGGACAGATTGGAATTCACTGGTTCCACTGAAACTGAAAGTCTACAGAGGGGATGGGACGATAAACAATAATATTGTTTTTCTGCTATTAAGAACCTCAGTTGTGAGATGTGGTGATAGACCACAAGGGGGCCCCGGATCAGAGCCCTCTGCCGCTGTCATGGCAAGTGGGCAAGTGTACGAGGCGGTGAATAACTTTACACTCAGGCCCCGTCCACATGAAGTCAAGCTGAGGACCAAACGCAGAGATATTTTATCAATCCAGTGTATTGTCCGCACGAGCCCGGTGTTTTGGGGGTCTGTAAACGAACATTTTCCAAACTAGGTCCTAGAGTGGAAAGATCTCAAAACGCTGTTTACGTGGCTCCATTGTTTTACGACATCTCCGCAACTTTTACTAAAGCGATGACCACACAGCTCCAAAGTGGAGTCTGTTAATCATAATCTACTGACCTTATTATGAGTTTTCCTCATGGATCTATGATGGTTTTACGATCGTCTACGGATTTCCCATCAACCAGTGCTCCTCCTGTGACCAAAACAGTGAAGATGGCGGCCGCGACACAACGATCTTTCACCAAAGAAAAAAAAAGAGTGGAAAAAGAGTGATGCGCACTGAATGGGTGCTGCTGCCGGATGTGTTTTTGGACTGACAGTAAAAGTCACTGACAGGTTTTTCTGCTTTAGTCCCGTTATGTCTGAAGAATAAACTCTCCTCCTCGTCTCTTCTGTAGATCCTAAATCCTTGAATCAGTTTCATTTTCACTGTTTACATTCCCATACATAGTGGGACAAGGCCTCGTGGAAGACCCAGGACACGGTGGTGGGACTATGTCTCCGAGCTGGCCTGGTGTCGCCTCGGGGTCCCCCCAGAACAGCTGGAGGAGGTGTGTGTGGATCGGGAAGTTTGGGCATCTCTGCTGAGACTGCTGCCCCCGCGACCCGACCCCGGATAAAGCGGAAGAAAATGGATGGATGGATGGATGGATGTTTACATTCCACAAAAGTTTACTGCACATGCGCCTCCACATCTTGTTGTATTATCTGTGTTAGCATCACAGCGCCTCACACAGGCCTGGAAGATGAACTGCGGTGTTTTCACGGACCTGAGTCGACCCATATGGACAAACACATTTACTAAGCTGGCTTTGAGCTTTTTCTGTTTCTGAAAATTTAAGCATTTTATCCTTGTGTGGATATAGCCTTAGTGTGAGTAACATATCCGGCTGAATTAAACTGCTTCAGTCAGAAGCTTTCTCAAAGCTTGTCTTCTTTATCAGGCTGTAAAGTCGCTGGATTAGTTCGATGCTAGCTGGTAGCACCACATGGCTCTACTGTGTCGTTTCTTCTGAAATAATTATACCAACATGCTGCTGACACGACTTATACCTTGAATTGTTTTTTATTTGGTTCCTTTGCGTTCATGTAGTGCTGCTTTATAAAACCAGCAATGACTTTCTCTCGATTATGGCCATGAAAGGAACTGATGGTTTTAGTTCTATACTTACTAAAAGATTGTTTGATGACTTTATGCAGGCCTCACTCAAGACTCCCATCATTTCAGTGAACATATTTAAACCATAGACAAATATCGTGATAATACCGTTAATTGCAATTATTTTGGCCATAATCGTGACCCAAAACTTCACTAACGTCCCATCCCTGGTCTGCAGTGGTTCGTCCACGGCGGAGGTTCTTGCTGTGGACACAATGCAGTTTGTTTGTTGCAAATATAGAAATGCGTTACCCGCTGCCCACACACCATCAGGACACACAGCGTTTTTTACTAAACCAACGGCCGCTCCGACTTCATTGACTGACCGAGCCACTGTGAGCTGTAGCGCTGCCTCCCACACCGCTATGGAACACGCGCAAACAACAACAGCTTGATCCGGAGATTGTTTAAGGAGTGTTAACCCAATTCTACCGCTAACAAAAACATATTCAACAGGGGTCCGTCTCGGGCCAGGACACGCAGAAAATGAGATTCGGATTCTCAGTGTGGCTTTCTCGGGTAAATTATGACATAGGATGAGAGAGAAAGTCTTGGTGGAGTTTCTTAACTCTTTGATCACCACTGACCAGAATTATCATCATAAATATGCCAACCGTGGCCTGCTATGATGGTTATCTCGTCATTGAGACTTTTAAATATGAAAGTGTAGCGTAGGGCAGGGGGAGGCAAGTTTGTGTCACGTAGGGCCGAGTTTCATCATAGCCAAAACACCAAGGGCCGAACCTCACCATTATAGCCTAAAGTAAAGAACCATTTTCTGCAAATGCCAATGTTTTACATCAGAGGTTGTAAAGTGGTCTGGCCTCGAGACCCGCTTTACCTTAATGACAAGCTGCAACCCAAATAAAACTGTAATTTGTCATATATCGTATAAAATATTGTATTTACCATATGTTTTTATTGAACATGCCATAGATTTGCTTTTAGGACTGAATTTATGATCAAAACAACCAAATAATATTAATTTCAACAGACTCCAGTGTGTTTCCATGTAGTTTCTGATGAAAAAAGGGCCGCCCCACCAATTGAGAATCACTGTTTAACATTATATATGACCAAGAGGGATATTTATACATTTAAAAAATACTGACACTATTTCTTGCATTTTAGTAACCTGGCTAACGCCAGGCTGCTGTGTGCGCTCGAATTATTTCGAACTGCACAACAGCCTGGGGACCATGGCCCAAATTTTCCTGTGGATTTGGGAACCAATCACAGAGCGAGGAGGGACGGCAAGACGATGACGCGCTATTCGATATACGGAAGCTTGTAGTTTATTTACGGATAAAAAAATAAAAAAGTTTATTTACAGATCCAGCATGACAGCAGCAGACGCGATGGTATTTTTTGATCAAGCTTTAGACCTTGTTCTAAATAATTTAGCTCAAAAGTTTACAGCGGGTACGTCATACGTCATCTCATACCATGATACGATTGGCTGTGGCCTCGTGCAGACGCATGATACTTTTTTTTTTTTTTTTCGTATCGCCCAATAAACGACTATGGACGATCGTAAACCACACCTCTCCTACGAGAAAATGAATTGGTGGTCCCCAGACTAAATATCACTTGTGATTTTAGTCTGGTGTTAGCCAGGCTAGCATTTTAGAGTACTTTAACAGGTATTTGATACCTTATTTGCATAAAAATATTTCTCAAAATCATATTGAGGTTCTGTGCCTGAGGGCCGGATTTGGCCCCCTGGCCTGACGTTGCCTACCCCTGACATTGCGCCTGATATGCAGTACTTGTTGACTTGCACCAGCACCAGCCACATGTAGGCTTTTAACACCACGGTTGGTATTCGAATGACAGTAATTCTCATCGATGGAAGTAAAGAGTTGAGTTGAGACACAGCAGCTGAAACCATTTTTTTCTTGCTTCCATCTACATCTTTAGAATATATTATCATTAATATCATTAGAATTAACTTTCTTCAATTGGCTGTTTTCTCCAAATGCTTTTCCCCCCACACTCTGGGTGTTAAATTGTCAACATATGATCTGTGCTGTATCCAAACTGTAGGTATTGTTCTTATGCTAATGCGCCTCCGTTGTATTGTTGTGTATTGTCTGATCCGCTCTCATCAGCAGCAGCGGCACCAGGCCTTTGTGCCGATTCACCAGGCCTCTGTGCCGATTCACGTTCTCTAAAGGGTGACTCATCAGCGGAGCCGCTGTTGTCATCTTTTGGCATGCACTCATGTCACGCCGAACAAAAGGACAGTTCGTGAGGATGTTTGGAGGAGGGAATGTGACGACGCTCAAATATTTTCATGTTTTCTATTTTCACTTGTAGATGGCATCAAAACATTGGAATGTGGTGGACATGTTTCTTTCACTGGGACGACCAAAGGTTCAATGCCCCGGATAAAAGCTAAACAGGCTTTTTAATCACTGTTTCCCATGAAACAATACTCTTCTGTGACTTTCATTTCCTCATTTGGGGATCAGTAAAGCTATCTATCCCCTCCGCCTGACCAAATCCTTTGATCCGTGTAATTGTTGGTATCCACATGTACCACGAAAGGCGGTCGAGATGACGCTGTAATCCATGTAAATAATGGCTTGTCGTCGTTATTCCTTCACGCCATACTCCATCCATCCATCCATCCATCCATCCATCCATCCATCTTCTTCCACTTTTCCGTTTCCGGGTCGTGGGGGCAGCTGTTGGAGTTGCCCAAATCACATCACCAACACCAGCCCCTTATGGCTCCTCTTGCAGGTGGTGGGTCCACAGAAGGACGGCCTCACGATTAACCGGGCCTGTTGGTCTCTCATAAGGGGCTTCTGAACCGCTCTTTGACTGACCCGTCACCTAGGACCTGTTTGCCATGGGAGACCCTACCAGGGGCACGAAGCCCCCGACAACAGAGCTCCCAGGATCATTCGGGCGCTCAAACCCCTCCACCACGTTAAGGTGGCGGTTCCAGGAAGCACTCGGTACTCGGTGGTGGTAAAGTTCTCTTGCAGCCACAGCCGTCTCTGGGGTAGACTGATGCAGTCGAGGCTGCCAATCTGTACCATCGGCCCCAACAGCCACCAAACACTCACTCACTCACACACAGGCCAAACACTCTCACTCCTCTCATATACGATCATTTCCTTTGAGGAATGCACGCGCATCTTTCTCCTTCTTTTGCTCCCATAGGCTGCCATGTTTGTTTATTTTTCATCATAAACAAGCAGCAACTTCCCTCTCTCTTGGTACAGCTGCGTTTTCCGCATTTGTATTTTCTATGTCCCACATAGTTTTGCAGGATGCTTTTGTACATCTTTGTTTCTGTGAAGGTTCAGTTGATTTTTTTTTTACTGCAGAGAGTCCGTGCTAGCCATGAAGGACCCAGGTGTTTTGACCTTTGAACTCCCACTGTAACCGAGCACATTTCTCCAGTTCGTCCAGCCATCCATCCATCCATCCATTTTCTTCCACTTATCCATTCCCGGATCACATTGCACCAGCCCCTATGGCTCCTCCTGCAGGTGGTGGGTCCACAGAAGGACGGCCTCATGGCTCTAACAGGGCCTGTTGGTCTCTCATGAGGGGCTTCTGAACCGCTCTTTGTCTGACCCGTCACCTATAGGACCTGTTTGCCCTGGGAGACCCTACCAGGGGCACGAAGCCCCCGAAAACAGAGCTCCCAGGATCATTGGGGTTTCAGAAGGGGATTTCTCCAGTTCGACTTCTTCAGAAAATGTGTCAAATAGCGTCAAAAACAAGACGTAAATGAGGATCAAAATGTCGCAAGTAAAGCACTTACTAACTAACTTATAGTCTGAGGTCTCGGCTGTGGCTGCCTTTGATCATAGTATAACTTAAAAATGTGCCACCGACTTCAACAACTTTGTTCATTCCTCCTGCACTCCAGCCGACTCACAGCGAGCTAATTTCACACCATTCCTCGCAAATAAAATCTCATTTGCTCTTGTCAGAATCTGGATTAGTCCCTGATAGAACATAATTAACTTCAGGTTTTTTGATATTTGGACACTTCTATTTCTCCCCCCCCCCATTTCCCATAAGATGTGGATGGAGTTTTCCACCAGACGGCGTCGCCAGAAGGTCAGCTGTTTCCCCAGAGGCCTGAACGGAGCTTTTAACCTGTCAAACGCAGATCAGGACGGAGTAATGAGTGTGGAATAATACAGTCCGTTGCAAATGAAATAATAGATTTGTGCAAGCCAAAAATGTGACATGTTGTGAGTGCATCAGCATGAGGAACTGCGAGCTCACATCGGGATGCTGTTTGTAGCATTGTCAGGGGTTTACAGAGTGGGGCTCGGGGAGGGTTTTGAGGCAATTTTTGGGGTCATGGCGACAAAACGTTCGGGAAAACAATGTCTTATTCATATAGCCTAATTTATTAGGACTCGTGGTTACAACATGATGTCGATATATAGTCAGGATTGTTTGTTTTTATGTAGCAGAAGGGGTTTTGATGAGCATTTTGATGAGGAACATTATGAGCATATGTTTTAATCAGTCTTGTTAAACTTGAAAAAGAAACTATTGTTTATGATAGCAACACTCATTTTTAGTGTTCTGTTACACTTTTTTATTAACAGTATATTTTTAAAAACTGTCAACATTGTTACTTTACAAACCCAGGCTAATTTCATCTGGAACGAGGCCGATTGTTGTCAAATAAAAAGTGACCACAAGCTTAAGAAGCCTGGACTATGTCTATAGATTAGTTAAGAGTTCTTGATTTTGTGATAAATGCTGTTACTGAGCAGTGTTGTTTTTGGCAGCCCTTTTAGTTTTAGTCTTAGTCTTTTGGACGAAAATGCATTTAGGTTTAGTCACATTTTAGTCATTTCAAAATGTGATAGTTTTAGTCACGTCAGACGAAAATTAAAAAGGTTTTTGTCAAGTTTTCGTCTGTTTCATTATAAGAAGTGATAATTAATTTCGATAAGTCTTGGAAATTGGGATAAATAATAGCTGTCTATTGGCTTTTGACAAACAGATGACGTGGTCGGCCGACTGTGAACAGTACTTTTCCCAAAAGCGCCGCATTCGAGATGTTTTATTTTTTTTACCAACAGCGCTGTCTGCTCATACGTAGCTACCTCAACGTGCTTTCTGTGTTCATACGTGTTCACCACGGTATACAAACTGTCCTGAGAAAAAATAAAGTCTCTGTGACCTGGATCTCAGACGCTCCGAGGAGCAGTGACGCCACGGGGAGAGAGAGACGGGCGCATCACGAGCATCACGGCGCCGCTCCGGGTCACGTTTACCGGTGTGTTCTCTCACTCCGCGCACAAACGATCTGACCAAAAACTTTCTCCCATTTTTGTCTCGTCTCGTCTCAGCAACGTAAACTCGTAAACGGCTCGTCATGTTCTCGTCCCCAAAGAGCTCATTTTAGCTCGTCATCGTCACGTTATCGTCATTAAAAAAAGGGGCGTCAACGAAAAGATATCGTTATCGTCTTGGTTGACGAAAACAACACTGTTACTGAGACACATTCAACCAGCTTCTTCCCTTACTGTCCGCACTGGGACTGCAAACAGTAGTCCCAGTGCGGACGACTAGGAATCATTGGGTTGTTCCTCCAGTTCCTCTGGTAACACTTTACATTACGGGCCGGTAAGTCCATGGTACTTACAGTGGTAATTCTAGATACTTACGGTGGTACTTACAGTGGTAATTCTAGATACTTACGGTGGTACTTACAGTGATAAATACTAGTAATTGGGGATAGGCTTAGGGAGTCACAGAGTTACCACTTTATCTCTCATTACTCAGAGATACAAGGGTAACTCTTAGTCATGAAGGTTGTACTTCTATTCACTTTGATACTTACTGGTAATTCAAGGATACTACAGCAGCAGGTAGTAAAGTAGGTAGTAAATGAGGTACTTCTACAAACAGAAGTAATTTCTAGGATTGTGTGACTATAAAGCAAGATAGAACAGCGTTAGGGAAAACAAGAAGTACAACCTTCATTACTAAGAGTTACCACATATCTAGAAGTACATACCTTGTAATGCTCACTATAGTATCCTTTAAGTACCACAATAAGTACCTAGAAATCCCACTGTAAGTACCACCATAAGCACTACTGTAAGTACCAAAATAAGCACCTAGACGTACCACTATTATTACTTGTATTTACCACTGTAAGTACCACCATAAGCACCACTGTAAGTACCAAAATAAGTATCTAGAAGTACCACTATTATTACTAGTATTTACCACTGTAAGTACCACCATAAGTACCAAGAATTTCCACTGTAAGTACCAAGGACTTGCCGGCCCGTAATGTAAAGTGTTACCGTTCCTCTTTATAAAGTGTCTTCAGCATATTAACAATAAGTGTTCCAGCCCTCTTCAACCTCTGATTATGACCATTTGATATTTATATCATATCGCAAAATGAAAATTTGCATTATTCTACCTCTCGATCGAATGAACTGCCATTTAACACGGAAGCTCATAGACATAGAGGAAAGAAACATCAAAACTTTCCTATCTTACGTTTATACCAGTAATCTAAATGGCTATCACCTCGTTTCCTCTTCTCCGCCCAACCATGGCTCGTACATGTGCGACTCGATGCAGCTCCAAATCCGACGCCTCTCTTTTAACATGGAGTTACTGCTGCAGATATGAAAACAGATCTATGTCCTCGCCATGTTTCCTCGCTCCAGTGAAGTGCGTTATGAGCTGCTGTGGATCAATAAGGTAATTCCACCATGGAGTAGTATGAGGAACGCTGCAGGCCATGCCGGTGTTGACATGTGACCTACAGGAGCGTAACGGGGTGTAAATGTGGTTAGCGTGATCCGGTTATGGCTACGTTCAGGAGGTAGCGTGTTCCCAAGGGGTGATCGGATGGAAGGACAGGGGGAGAAGTCAATATAACGTTGGTGGACATTACATTTGTGGTAACAGAGTAATATCATACATTAAGGTTAGAAAAAGGTCAATATAGTAAATACGCTGTTCTCTGATGGCATTTCATTATGACCTTGAATATCAGCGAGCAGCAGCGTCTCCAGGCCATCAGCCCGGGTGTGGTTTTAGCCTGGATAGCCAGACTACTCACTTCTCCTGCGTGTGGTCTGGGACCAGCCCCCGTCCCTGGTTTGGCTTTTCTAGGTGTATCAAAGAAAAGAAAGTAAAAAAAAACATCAGATAATACAACAATAAATAGAAAGAAGAGAAGACTGTCCATCCATACAGTTCAGACTGACACTTTTGTTTGTTCTTTAGCCACAGCTTCAGAGTCTGTGAGTTCTATAACTGTGTCCAGAGCAGTTCCGCTGCAGTTACACTGACTCCAGCTCTGGGGCTTGTACTAACTGACACATTACAGAAGGAGGAAGACCATTAAATACTTTTTATAAAACAGAAACTGATGAAGTTTTCACATGTCATCATTATACTGTATATTTTTGAATGATATTGCTGTGATGCCACTTCATTGGATCAAACACTGCTAGCATTTGCCTGTACAATGATGTTAAAGGTGCAAGATGCAAGTTTGCCATCTTATACTCACTACTGCCACCTCAGGCCTTATGCGTAACTGCAGCTTCTATATTAAGCTCGTGCATGACGGCACTTCAGACCCGAATTAACACCTTTCTGAGTGACAGTGCAAGATTCTAGAGGCAGTTGTGGTGAACAGGTCTGGGCTCATTCTACACATTAGGACATGGCTGGAACATGTAGGGGGAGGAAAATACTTAATTTTAGTACTTTTAAAACTCTGTAGAGTCCCTTTAAAGGCTTTAGGACAGATTGTGAGTTAATACACAAGACCTAATCACGGAAACAATTTCAATTTGTCTTGATGGTCTTAGACATTTTTCTGCCATGGGCATCAAACTTCAGTTTAGAGTTTAAAATAACCCCCACATACTTAAATTCATCAACCTGCTCGATTTTATTTTTGTCAATATTGATTTTAAGAGTATTTTGGTTAATTTGTCTTAAGAGAAAAACACATGGCAACAGTTTTAGTATCATTTAAAGATCAAGGCTGACGCTCGCCTTTGTCAAACAACGTTAATGTACTGTGCATTTGGTCCTCTTTATAAGCGGTGGTTTTAGCAGTAATACATTAGAACTTTACTTTACTCATTAATTACACTACAAGTAACATTCCCAGCTTATTTCTGAAAAAACAAGGTATCTGTAACTTGTTATAATTGTAATAACATGTTTTCTGCAATGAATTAAGATTTAATATGTACAAATATGACTCAGAATGTTGGGTTCCATCAGGAGCAGATCATGAACAGAACTGGAGATCTTTTTGTGCGTAAGAGTCCTCCTAAGAGTGGCTAGTAAAGTGTTACCCCATAGTCCGTGGGCTCCTGTTCCTGGGCAGCAGAGAGAAGAAACCACTGCTCAGCTTTTAGAGCTGTCCTCGCCACGCAGGATTTGTATTCACTATACTTCACATCGCATATCTTTGTACTCGCTGTCTGCTCGTGTAGTTCTCTTTCTAAACTCGGCGTGCCTGCAGGGCTGACGCTGAGCTGCAGATACAGACTGATTAGTCGCCAGCAGCGGGACAATATTGGATGGGGAGGTTATTTTGCAGTTGATTGGTGCTCGGCGTGCCGGTAAACAAAACGTGATCTCGAGCCTTTGCGCCGGTGTGGCCTTTAAAGTGTCACCTCCTCAAATATCTGCAATACGGGCCCGGCCGAAAGTAAGACCAGGCTTAGTGCAGGAGGTAGTTCATGAAAGTCTTGGCACTAGAACTTCCACCATGATGACCATGCCTCTTATTACAACTCTCTCACTTGGCACAGAGGTTTATGTACTACCACAACAGCTACTACTACAGTACTATTACCATGCTTACTGCTCCTTTGACCATTCCTTCTACTACTACTACTTTTTGTTTTGTAATCCAAGCCCAGAGTTGCCTGGTGATCGTCAACTCTTCTGTTCAAAAGCAGCACCGTCTTGGAACTTTGCTAACAGCCGATCAAATCTGGAAAGGTTCTATATTGATCCATCCTGTCTCGAACAGGAACTGAATCAAACACCAACAGAGTCACTGAGACCATCCGCTACTGAAAAAGGCCTTTAAAACTGTGTTCTGCTCTTTTAATTCATAGTTTATCGCACAAATCGCATCGACAAAGAGCCAGGGTCATGTAAACCTAGTCTTCTCTACTGATTCTATCACCGTGACAAGTACTGCTACTTGTACATGTCTCGACGCTCTCCGCCCTTTGACCTTTTTAGTATTTCATGAAAACGTCCGTCCCCACGTTTGCTTCGTCTACAGAAAAGCTGAACGCGAGTCCCTCCATTTGCATCGCGGGTGTCCTCGATCTCCCGCCAGGCCCCGTCCACCTCTGTCTCTCTGTTGTTCTTCAGAAATCCTCATTTCCACTTTGCGCTGCGTATTTATCGATTCGTATTCTTCCTCCCTGTAATTATAATAGTCTCTCTTTGACGCTTGCCCTTGTTTTGTTCATATCCCTGCGATCGTGATTAGAGATCATAATGAGAGCTGTGTCCAAGTGCCTGGCAAACAATTATCAGGGCAAAACAACCCGTCCCATTGTTTGTGCCTCTGTGTAACACTTAGATAAGCCTTGCTGTTGCTTTCATTACTTTGTGTTTTATAATTAATCTGCTTCTTCTCCCTGTTTATTGCGGGAGCTTCTCTTGACAATACAATGTTGCAGCATTTTATGCCACGTTTTGCCTTCAGCAGGGGCGGTTTCACCACTGGGCAGTTGTGGGCGTCAGTGTAGGGGCCCCATAACCAGGGTTTTGAATGAGGTTATGCCAACAGAAGGGTTTCCCCCCCCCATCTTCCTAACTATTCTTACAATCTCCCCAGTCCCCGCTGAGGAAAAGCAGCCCCACAGCATGATGCTCCCCCCCATCATATTTGCCATTGGGGATGGTGCACTCAGGACGATGAGCAGTGTCAGGTTTGCTCCATACATAACGTTTTGCTTTTGGGACAAAAAGTTAAATTTTTGTCTCATCTGACCAAAGCTCCTTCTTCCACATGGAGCTGTGTCCTCCATATGACTTCCAGCAAACTTCAAACGGGATTTCTTATGGCCTCCTTTCAATAATGGCTTTCTTCTTCCACTCGTCCATGAAGGCCAGATTTGTGTAGATACGACTTATAGTTGTCCCATGTACAGATTCCCCCAGCTCAGTGGCAGGACTTCACAGTTCCTCCAGAGTTATCTTGGGGCACTTGGTTACATTTCTTACCAGTGCTCTCCTGGTTCGGTCTGTTAGTTTAGGTGGACGGCCGTGTCTTGGTAAGTCTGCAGTGGTGCTTTACTCTTTCCATTTCTGAATGATGGATTGAACAGTTGCTCCGTGAGATGTTCAAATCTTGGGAAATCTTTGTATAACTTAACGCTGCTTTAAACTTCTCCACAGCTTTATCCCTGACCTCTCTGGTGCTCCTTGGCCTTCATGATGTTGTTTAGTGACCATAGCTCTGAGGCCCTCACAGAACAGCTGTGATTATACTGAGAGTAGATTACACACAGGTGGCCTCTGTTTAATGGTTAGGGCAAGGAGTGAACATTCTGCCGTCATTAGGAATGTTATAAAGGCAATTTAATGCACTCAGAAAATGCTTATGCACGCCCTACTTTTCACTTATTCACAATTTTTTTTGAAAAATAACAGAATCATGTATCATTTTGCTTTCACTTCACGGTTGTCTGTTCCTTGTGTGTGAACTTTCTCCACATCAGCCCGTAAAAACTAAAACAAAAGAAGTCAGGAGTCCTGGTCAAGGTTTTGGCTTTAGTTTTGTGTGAGGCGCAGCTACAGCCGGAGCAGGAAAAGGATGAATGGTGTGTGTGTGTGTGTGTGAATAGTGGTGGTCAGTGGGTCAGTGGGTCAGTGGGTCCGTTGGCGTAGATGTGTGCACTGCAGTGGCGCATACGCAGCTCACTTACCACCGTGTGTGGAGTGAATGAAGAACAGAATCACAAGCACTGTGTGAAGCTCTTCGGGGTGACTTGTGTTAGGGCTGCTCGATTATTGAAAAAATAATAATCACGATTATTTTTGCCATAATTGAAATCACGATTATTCAAACGATTATTTGTTGCCTTTAAAAAAATCCAGACACAAATCCAGCAAAAAAAAAGGCAAAAAATCCATCAAAAAAGTGACAAAAATCCAGCAAAAAAAAGACAAAAATCCAGCAAAAAAGTGACAAAAATCCAGCAAAAAAAGACAAAAATCCAGCAAAAAAAGTGACAAAAATCCAGCAAAAAAAAAGACAAAAATCCAGCAAAAAAAAGACAAAAATCCAGCAAAAAAAGGCAAAAATCCATCAAAAAAGTGACAAAAATCCCAAAATTAGAAAAAAAAAAATAATATTGAAAAAAATTAGAAAAAATTAGAAAAAAAAAGTTATAATCGATTTTTTGCGATGATGCTAATTTTGTAATCGTTTACTGTTGTAATCGAAATCGTAATTGAATTTCGATTAATTGCACAGCCCTAACTTGTGTCATGTGAAATGTGCTATAGAAGCCTACTAAGTGACTCCATCTTGACGGGCTACATGCTAATGAACTCCAGATAAACTCACACCAACGTTTCATTTCAAATCTACATTTCAAAACCGCCGAAATGCCTGAAACTTGTTGCGCAGTTGAATGCAAATCAGTGGTGTCAGAATTTCTCATGTCTTTACTCTTTTACTTTTCAATCGGATATCTCATCAAATGATTAGCCTATTGAAAACTGCTGTAGCATAGATGGATTTACTGTCAATGTGAGATTTACTGTTCGTTAATCTGTGAAAGAGCGATCTATACAACACGCTGGGTGTCCAATTCAATGTGTTTTACAGTATTATTAGCCTGCTGGTTTAGCGAAGTGTCAAGTAACTTTATCATGACAATGAGAATATCCTTTCTTTTTGATGTATTCGATACCCATCCTGACTCAAAATATCTGTATGCAAAAAGGCTTTTAACTGCTTTCAATGATTTTCCTGTGTATGAAGGCGGAAAGTCTATCAAGAAACTATGTACTATGTAAATATCGCCAAACTGGAGTGAAGGTATGTTGACCTAGAACTTCGCGTCAGTAAATAACTCGGCCGGAAGCATGTCTGGGTCTGTAATATCCAACAATGACAACGATGATTTGTTTGCAAATCGAAGTGCCGCATTTCCTTGTAAGTGAGTTGTAACAGGTGTAGGTGAAAAAACACTGCATAATCGTGTGGAATCGCGATCGTTTTCTGTTGCATTCGCCATTTTTGCTTCCCTTCAAAATGTCGCGCGCTTGCATTTCTAGTCACGTGACTGGGAGACGCCTATACAAGTATAACAGGGCTCTGAAAATCTGTTAACAGTTCACACCAGACCCCTCTTTCATAGCATCTCTCTCATAGACAACACCAACATTTGCCACAAGTGGTTCTTGAACGTTACTCACTGTCATCCATTAACTAAAAAAACGTGAATCTGTTGTGATGTGCGTCAGAGAAGCAGCAGAAACCTCCAGTAGCGTGACCTCGTCAGAAGCTGCGCCGCCTCGAAGCCAGACTTAGCATTCCGATGGCGTTCCCGTCCGGATTCCCCCGCTCCCGCTGGGATCCCTCTCTCTCTCTCTCTGCCTCCCGGAGGGCAGGGAAGACCAGGATTCTCCCATTGCAGCACTGCGTTATCCAAGAGCGTGTTACAGGCTGTCTGCCCCCCCCCCCCCCACACACACCACTGCGGCTATGATAGCGCACTGGCCCCGGCTCTGCATTATTAAACACGTGCAGTCTGAACCTCCACTGCGGCTTATGCACAGTGCGTGTGGCTGATCTTCGGGAAAAATGCCTCTCCGTTAGACAGTTTACGCCGCGTCCTGCGGAATAACTGCGGCCGCGCATAACTGGGGCACGGTTATGAATGTTTCATGGCTCCGTAGCGCTCGCGTTCGCCGACGTGCTGCGCTGAATAAACAGACTCGCAAAGAGGACGCGGAGGGAATTGTTCCGTTGCTAACGTATGGATTTAGTCGCGTCCTATTGTGTTGTGGGTTTGTCTCACATACAGGAGACAATGCAGATGAATCTAAAAGCTTCTCAACTGGAGATAACAACACTTTTTGTGGCATTTTGGAAGGAGTTTTTGTCGTGTTTCCGTCTCTCTTTTGTCAGTTTTGTTTGTGAAACCCTTTCTTTTCATCTGTAAACGCCTAAAAAGCGATTACCTTTAGAGATGCATACTAGGGGGGCATGGCCTATAGCCGAGGGGGAAGGAAGCATGTTGTGGGAATCACATTTCCTGGTAGACTATAAGCATATTTCCCACACAACAATTAAAGGGGCTGGATGCAAGTTGCCCATTTTATATTCACTACTGCCACCTCAGGCCATACGTGTAACTGCACCTTCTATATTAAGCTCGTGCATGACGGCAATTCGGACCTGAAGTGACACCTTTTTGAGTGACAGTGCAGGATTTTAGAGGCAGTTGTGGTGAACAGGTCTGGGATCATTCTACACATTAGGACATGGCTGGAACATAACGTAATATTAACATTTTTAAACTCCCTATAGCCCCTTTTAGTCGAGACAAAATCAAGTCCTTGTGAATGTTTTGTCTCATTCTCGTACAAAAAAAATGAAGCAGATTGTCCAGAAGAAGTGAGAAAACGGCATGCGGAGCAAACAGTTTGCGTGTAGCATGAAGCTAACGTTAGCATTATGGTTAGCATTCTCCTTTTTATATGTAACTCGGAGCCGTGCATTATACGTTTTTAACGCACCACTCCACTGCACGTTGTGGTGTTCGTGACTCCGGGTCGTGCATTATAACCGTGTAATGCACGACTCAGAGGCGTTTAATCCACTTATACCACGGTCCCACATTTACTAAGCTAGCTAAATGTGCCAAACTACAGGGACTATTTTATGTGTGTTTTTTTTACACTGTCTGAAGGCTCGTCTCAGAGTGAGCCTTTCGCTGCTGTGAGGATCTCCGTCAGGCTCAACCAAACGACATCTGCACAGAATCACAACACAACAGGACTAACCCGGCACTTTCCCGTGGAAGTAAACACCGATATGCGGCTCCTGGGCAGGAGTTAGTTCACGCTGTTTAGCCTGAAGCTAGCTTGCTAGCTACCTGAAGCTCAATTGTTTGTCAATTATGTTTGAGTGTATGGATCATTTTATGTAGGTCTGAAAATAGTGCCATAACCGTTTTCAATAGAAATGGAATGCTCATATTTTATTAACAGTACGCTAAACTAGCTGCTTACTCTCCTCTACTTCCCATCCATCCATCCATTCATCCATCCATCCATTTTCTTCCACTTTTCCGTTTCCGGGTCGTGGGGGCAGCTGTTGGAGCTGCCCAAATCACATTGCACCAGCCCCTTATGGCTTCTTCTGCAGGTGGTGGGTCCACAGAAGGACGGCCTCACGATTCAAACCGGGCCTGTTGGTCTCTCATAAGGAGCTTCTGAACCGCTCTTTGTCTGACCCGTCACCTATGGGAGACCCTACCAGGGGCACGAAGCCCCCGACAACAGAGCTCCAGGATCATTCGGGTGGTCAAACCCCTCCACCACGTTAAGGTGGCGGTTCCAGGAGGGGTCCCCTACTTCCCATTTATTAAAAGTTTTGTTTTGGTCAAAAATGTTGAATGAAAATAAAAAAATAAAAATCCATCTCATCGAGTCAGTTGACTTGTCGCCTAACATTAGCTAATGCATTTATCCGATTCAGCTGTGTAATGTGTTTTGATTTAACTACCGGACTACATATGCTGCTGTAGCCTTGGAATTCTCACTGACCATGGTATAAATATAAAGATATGGGCCATTGAACCCATAGAAGAGATTAAAAAAAAAAAAAAAAGAGAAGAAGCGATAGCAATAGTCGGCTATAGTCATCAAACATCGATCCAGTTGTTTTCACACATTTCACTGATTTCTAAAGTTGAACCACTTTGCTTCTCTCTCTATGATTTCTTTGGTCAAAAGTCCTCAAAATGGCGGCTCCGACCCCAGGATAGGTCCATTCTAACCGTGTGTCCCACATCTCTTTGCAGGACTTTGACGACTTCATCTTTGCTTTCTTTGCGATCGAGATGGTCATCAAGATGGTGGCTCTGGGCATCTTCGGGAAGAAGTGTTACCTCGGCGACACCTGGAACCGGCTGGATTTCTTCATCGTGCTGGCTGGGTGAGTTTACGTGACAAAGAACACTGCTGTGTGGCGCCCCCTGGGGGTCAGGAGGAACCAAAGATACATAAAGGTCTTGCTGCTTTTGGGGCCTTGTTTGGATTTGTGGACGTTTGAATGTGCCTAAAAATATCTCCAAAGAAATGCAGTAGAGCTCTGGGTTGTTTGGCTAAAAGATGTCTGGGATTCCTGTCGCAGTCCTTCATGATAAACCCATGGAGATTTTGACATGTTACAAACTGGAGTTCACATAACGCCAGATCAGATCTGTTTCTATGCCTTTTTTGTGACTAACAATGGTCTTTTAACAGTCTATGAGTGTTTATTCCCGGTTATTAGCTATATTCCAGTTATGGCATTTTTCGGGATATGGTGTTTATACGACACATATCAGGAAACTGAAATCCCTTGTTTACATGATCAAATAAAGAAATCCGGCTTTTCGTATTTAAGCTCTGTTTGCACAGGCGCATACATTACATTTCTGAGCACAATGCAGTGAAAGTATAAGCATAAATGTATGGCTTATTGCGTGGCTTGTTCCTTTGAATGCCCACATTGGGCTCAATCCTACATCATCCTCTACATCAGGGGGCCCGGGGGCCAAAACCGGCCCTCCATCATCAAACTCTGGCCCTCGAGATGATTTTGAGAAATATTATTACTCAAATCAGAGATCAAAAGCACGTTTTGTTCAAGTTTTTTTCTTAATTCAGATTATTTTGTATAATTTCAAGTGATAAATAAATACTTTTTACAGTAAAATTTAATTTGTCTGATTTCCAGTGGAATTTCTATTGTTATTATTGTGTTCGATTGGGGTTTTTATCTGATCTTAGATTAGTTCAAACCGACTCAAATTTATTCAAGCGATTTTAAGTAATTTATCTAATTTAACATGGACATTTTCCCGGTGTATATGATGTACTACACTGGCATATGTAGAAAGTGATGCTTTATGTCAATTGCTTCAATTGGAGGGTCCGGCCCTTGGTCTTTTGACGATGAAGAAAACCGGCTCCACCGAGCAAACTTGCCTCCCCCTGCTCTACATCGTGAGCTCCGGCAGACGACAGCAATGGCAGATTGTGGATAATTCCTTACCTGGGTCTGTCTTTATCACTGATGCAGACCAGGGAGACCTGGGAGAAGGTTCGAAGCCGGGGCCGGTGTGGGAGAGCGGAGCTGATGGAGTTCACCGATAGTTAGTGGAGGAACAACTTAATCCGTCTCTGTGTTGTGGTCGACTCCTCTCTGCGTCCGGAGGAAAACCAGCCACCTTGAAATGTTCGCCATCAGTTTTGCATAAATCCACATTATTTCCATCGTAAATATTCACTTCTTTTAGTTCTTTCATGGTTAAAATATAAAACTCTGTCTCCTTCGGACATGCCGTTGCCATGTTTGTTTACGATTAAGGGCGCATGCGCAAGAAATGGGAAGAAATGGGAAAAAAATAGCGTTTACATGCTGTTATATCCCGGTGTTTTCTGGTTTTTATAATCAGGAAACTGTATTTATATGATCAAAGACAAAACCGCAATATTAATAACCGGGAAAGTTGAGCCTTTGTTAACACACTCTATGTAGTCCGGCTTCGATTCCTGGACGGGGCCTTTCTGTGTGGCATGTTCTCCCCGTGTCTGCGTAGGTTTCCTCCGGTTACCCTGGTTTCCCCTACCAGTAAAAACATGTACAATAGGCTTGATGTGTGAACGTGAATGAACGATGGTGGTGAAAGGCGCTGTCTAAATAAAGTCTCTCCATTCCCCTTTCATCCCCTCCGCTCACACGTCAGCTGCGTGGCCTGTAACCGTGATCACGCGTGTGTCTCTCTTCGTCATGCTCCGCGCCTCTGTTTGATTAAACATGTTTCCAAACGCGACCCGCTGCTTCCTGTCTGACATTCTCATCTCTGCACGCGCCCCCCCCGACTGTGCGCTGACACCCCCCTCCTGCCTGAGCTTCTGTCAGTCACACACATGTGCCCCCCTTCAAAAAACACCAACTACACTGATCCATATTTTCTGTTTTCTTCATATGAAAGATCAGGAGACGCTTTTAAGTTTATTTCTTATCAAATCGAGGTGAGATAAGAAGACAGCTCTTCATATGGAAACACAGAAAATACCTAATCTTCACAATAACATGTTTAATTATTCCACAATACATTTAAACCCTGCTCAATCCATTATTCAGATTTCGTCGGCGAGGCTTAAAGCAGTACAAAGTAACGTGTTTACCTTAATAAATCCTTCCCGTAGTCCCTGTGGGGGTAATACAAGTGTTTATGGGATGACTGGAGGGTCTTTCATCTCCCCCTGGTGTCTCTGGCCAGAAAACCATGTTTGCAACTTGACTGCCACCGGTGCGGAGCCACCAATACACACTAATGAAATCACAAAGAAGAAGCTAACATGCTAACGTGCAAAGCTAACTGCGGGCTAACGTCACTTTAAACAGTATTTACAGCCAAGTTTGAGTGAAAAAAAATATTTCCATTGTATAATTGGATGCACAGTAACCCTCTCTCCCTTCACCTTTCCTGTCTTACTCTCCAAGACAATTAATAAGTTAAAAAATCGTAACTTGCTACTACACCTGCAGTTGCACTTATGGCCTCTAGGGGGAAGAGTTACTTAGTACTGCTTTAAAGGGATATTTCTGGATTTTTGACATAGGGCCTCATTTCCTAGTTATCCAGAGTGTTGCAAATTTCTGGAGATATTTTTTTTTTGTAATTCATCCAGTTCTTATATTTGAAGAGTTTCGTGGCGCTAGGCTAGTGCAAGGCTAGCGCGTTTCTATGGTATCAGCTAGCCTGCATTAAAAACTGTGTGACCCGCTCCACAGAGCACCCGAGGCAAATCACTTGTAACACCAGACTAACCATAAAAATGACTGTGTCCATAGAGTAATTTTAACCATTTTGCATTTAAAATAACTTATATTTGAGCAGCATCATCTTCGTGGTTGTATAAGCTACGCAGCGGCGGAGTGATCTGCTAGAAAATAGTCCCTCAAAATGCGAATCGTTCATGTGATGCAAGGTCAGTTATATTGCAAACATTACTCTATGGACACAGACATTTATATGGTTAGTCTGGTGTTATCAGTGATTTGCCTCAGGTGCTCTGTGGAGCGGGTCACACTGTTTTTAAT
This sequence comes from Gobius niger, assembly GCF_951799975.1. NCBI lineage: Eukaryota > Metazoa > Chordata > Actinopteri > Gobiiformes > Gobiidae > Gobius > Gobius niger. The sequence continues at coordinate 4,855,640 of NC_136870.1, forward strand.
GCAGGCTAGCTGATACCATAGACATGCGCTAGACTTGCACTAGCCTAGCGCCACTAGACTCTTCCAATATAAGAACTGCATGAATTACAAAAGAAAATATCTCCAGAAATCAGCAACACTCTAGAGAACGAGGAAATGAGGCCCTATGTCAAAAATCCTGAAACATCCCTTTAACCTATTTTATTAAAGTGATAGTCTGTAAGATTGCAAAGTGAGGATAAAGAGAGGGAGAGAGACAGATTTCAGTCCCCTCCTGACACTCCGAGTTCACAAAATAAGTAGAAAGACGCACGGAAATTTCTAAATTAAAACGATCAAGCTCCCGCCCCCTTCCTCCTGATTGGACTTGACAGGCTGGCCCACAAGAAAGCTCATCTCATTGGTCAAAGTGATGGCACCGGGCATTCTCATCAGCAAAAGGAGGGACTCTGAAATACTCTGCATATATAATCATTGAATATTACTTCTGTTACATCACATTACATAAATAACCGTTCTAAATGAGCTGATCAGACATCTCGACGAACGGTCTCCGTGGTGTCGCCGCCTGTGATTGGCCGCTGAGTGCTGATAGAAACCCCGCTTTACTGCCTCCTGCCATTGTCTTAATGCGATCTAATCCACGGCGACGCTGTCCAACGCCGTCGTCTGGAGTTACTGTAAGAATGCCGCGTGCCGATTGGTTTGCGTGTGCTGCGTTCAGTGCCAGTGCGACAGAAGGACCCTCTCTGGGAGCTCCTTAATGTGTAATAACCAGGCAGTAATCTGCGCTGTGATGAAAAGACCAACTGAAAACAGATAAAACAGCTGTGCCATTCAATAACCCATGATGGATTTACACCGTGAAGGTCTGGGAACAATATGTCTGGTGACGGTTATGTTAAAGGGAATGTACCTCACTAAATGGACTTTTGAGCTTTGAACCATGCATGTTATTCGCTTTTGGAGTAATCCTGCTTACTTTGTTTGTTTCTTCATCTAAAGCTGAAGCGCCCCCATCTGTATTTTCAGGATTTTACTTCCATACTGAGATATGTTCTTACCTGAGCTTAGACAAGTTGATTTGTACCTGTCTGGTCTTTGTGCCCATGGAAGAGCTCGGTCACTTCTAACTTCACCCCGTTTGGAGCTATAGGAATACACTGGGAGAGGCCAAATGCTAACAACATCCTTGGTCGTTTTTGCGTGACTGAGGGCACACGGTTCTTCCATACTGAGATATGTTCTTACCTGAGCTTAGACGAGTTGATACGTACCTGTTTGGTCTTTGTGCGTGCCTGTGGAAGAGCGTGGAAGCATTTGGCCTCTCACAATACATTCCTGTAGCTCCAAACGGGTGTGAGGTTGGAAGCTAACAACATCTTTTGTCGTTTCGGGTGACTGAGGGCACACGCAAAGACCAGACAGGTACGCCTCAACTCGTCTACGCTCAGGTAAGAACATATCTCAGTGTGTATAAACGCCTGTTCCTTTAAAGGGACTATACGAGAGTTTAAAAATGTTTAAATTCAGTATTTTCCTCCGCCTATATGCTCCAGCCATGGCCTAATGTGTAGAATGAGCCCAGACCTGTTCACCACAACAAGCTTAATATAGAAGGTGCAGTTACATGTATGACCTGAGGTGGCAGTAGTGAGCATAAAATTACCAACTTGCATCTAGTCTCTAACCCCTTAACGCCTGAACTAATTTCCCATTCTATAAAAAAAAATATTATCAGTGTTTTTGCTTTCAAGCTGATGCTAAATTAAGTGGAGATTGTAAATTTTTACGTCGCACATAGTATAGATATAGTTTTAGGTATGTTGCCAATCGGCAACAACAGGCATAAATGCAATTTTGGGTATGTTGTAATTCGGCAACAACAGGCAAAAGTTGTAAATGTATTAAAATGACAAAATGTGTTTATTCACAATTATTACAAATGTAAATGCACTGCAATATACACTGAACACTTGTGTATTCAGGTTAGGATATTAGAACAGTAAACAGAGCTAACGCTTTTCACTAAATTCTTGCAAAGTGTTGATTTTGAGCAGCTGATGCCGTCCTGCAGCAGCAGCACTGGTAACAGGAAGGGCATCAGGATGTTCAGTAACATCTTCCTCACTGCTGTTCCTGTCATCAGTGCCTTCCCTGCTGCTGCTGCTTTCATCACCTGATGTAGGGAGGTGAAAAAAAAAACACTTTATAAAGGTGCAGACAATTTATCTACAAAATATCTACAATTTTTATGACTAATTATTAGATTTTGCTCCCTTTCCTGAGGTTTTATAATACATTGTATATCAGATACCTCTATTTACCATTACTTATTTGCAAATTATATTATAATTGCACATTATTTTCGGACGTGGAACTCTTGTTTGTGGTCCAGTAGGTCCACCTTGTGGTTGCTTTGCATACAACACCAACGGTTTCATTTTGTTCTGTGTAAAAAGAGGGATAACTTTTTTTTTTTATATCCTTGTATGTTATTGTTACAATGATTATAGAATTTCACTAAAATGGCATGTTCTAAAAAACGTTTTAGCACTGTAATACATCTAAATCCTACTAAAATGCAGTCACTGTGGCCACCAGATGGAGGTACTGCAGTTTTCCTTTATGGCCTGATGTTGCCGATTTACAACGTACCTAAATCTTCAAATAACAAAAAAAAAAATCCATCACACGAAGTTCATTCCAATCATTTATCTAAAGATGGAAACGAGGAGCTGCTACATAATTTTATTTTAGCACAACTCAATTTACATTTGAAGATTTCATCAAAGTTGCTGCCTCGATTTGCAGAAATGCTATTTCCGCTAAATAGCTACCATGACCCGCTTGTGGTTCCTTCTCTGACCGGTCCTACGAGAAACTAGTGCTTGCAAAACGTTCCTAGGTACGGCATGGATGTGCGCAAACAGGTATCAAGGGAAAACGTGCGTTATTTTAGCCACAGTCTGGCAAGAAGAGGTATGTTGCCGATTTACGCCAATCGGCGTTAAGGGTTTTTTTAAACAGACACCAAAGAAGCATGTACACAAAAACCACACCAAGCATTGATTATTCTGCTTACACATTATGGTGCAGTCAGCCAGTTTGCACAAACTCTGACAATATACTGCAAATGAGAATGGGAGCCATTTTATTTCGATTTAACGCCATATCCGCGTTATAAGCCACTACTTTTTCCCCTCCCTTTAAACCTCACGGCTTATACAAGGGTGCACCTAGTTTATAGATAGGTCATACTGTCACCCTAGCACTGTCTTATTCCACATCTGTCGCTGAGCAGGGGCAACAAGATGCCCTCCCGCGCTGTAGCTAGCATGGCTTCAGGTGCAAAATAAATGCGTTCAATTCTCTGACCGCTGAAACATCATGGAGGGTCCAGCCATGCGCAGGTGTCAAAAGCCTCGAGCGGTCACCACGGGCCCAGCTCAGAGCAGCTTCGGACACCAGGAAACTCCCGAGCTCCCGAGGCTGTGTGCAGGCCACGCGCGTTTGAACAACAATTTAATCGGGAACGGCAAAATGTGATGGTGTCACGCAGATCTCACACATATTTTTAGAAACTAGAAGGTCTTGGCTTTCAAATGGGTTATCACACTGGCATATTGGCTGTACGCTCTCCTGTCGTTACACTTTGAGATTTGGATGGAATTGCTTACCCTAGCTCTTATCCTAAACCTAACCCTCAGATGGCAGGTAACAGGTGAACACACTTCAAAGGGACTAGATGCATTTTATGCTCACTCAGGTCTTACGTGTAGCTGAAGTCTATATATTAAGCTCGTGCATGACGAACTTCTGACCGAATTAACACCTTTTTGAGTGACAGTGCAGGATTTTAGAGGCAGTTGTGGTGAACAGGTCTGAACATTCTACACATTAGGACATGGCTAGAACATGTAGGGGGAGGAAAATACTAACATTTTTAAACTCCGTATAGTCTCTTTAATGAAAGTAAATATAGGCTGACATGCACGCAAAGAGGAAAGTCCAGTATTTCCAGCGCTGATGACACTTCAAACGCTCTTGGAACAGCTATGGCTTATAGACCAGCGCGGCCTATGCATTTTTTTTTTAATTCCACCACATTCGTGACGGAGGATCACGAATGTGGATTGGTGGCGTTCGTGACTGGTCGTCATTATGTGTAAATCCTTCCATAAAGGCTGTTAATATAGAGAGCGTGCCCTTTTTTCATGGTGGTAACTTTCCTTTTTTGGGCCAGGCCATGTAGTTGAAAAGCCCTGCCCTAGATTGGACAGGCCCCCACTGAGGCCAACCGTTTAAATTGCGTTCAGCCAGAAAGAATGACAAGGTTAAACACGTTTTTAATTTTAATTTCCCGCACAGGTCACAGTGCACGCCACGGCGAAGCGAAGTCAAGAAGTCAACTCGGAGCCCTCGTGCACGCCGCCCTCCCGCTAATACTCGCTAATACCTGTGAAAATGTCAGCTCTGTCGTTCACGTAAAGGTTAGGGAACAAGCCAATCCGAGCTGGAGCGCTGAACGAGGGGTTTGAATAACATTTATGAAGCTACTGCCGCCTCTTTGGGCGTCAGTGGCTCAGTCGAAGAGTGTTGGAAAGTATTGTAGATCCTGTTTAGATTCTTATTCTCAAAGACTGCCAGGTCTGCGATGTTCTTCCAGAATGCAATACAAGTGAAATGATGTAAAAAGTCCACCGGTTTTGATCTGCTTTTAGTTTTTGTTGACCGCTGATATTTGGCATATATAAATGGATGCCTCATGGATGGAATATGGGCCACGGTGGTTCACAGGGTTTGATCCATAGTCTGTATATATAATGGACAGCTTCTCCTCACTCCTCCCCGTTTACCATAATGACCACGCTCGAGGGGGAAATCATAGCAGGTTTACAGACTCCCCCTCCCCAGCTCTGACGAAGCATGTTCCTAAAAAGGGCATAAGGGCGGGATTTTCACCGTAGACTCCGCCCTTGCATGACGTGTAGCTCGCGCTGCTCCAATGCTAACAGTCCGACCCTCATTAAGTACGAGATTTCTAAAATTCTTCTTGCGAAAACCAGCCTGGTTTCTTAAATTGTGACTAACCCAGCGTTATCTCAGGAGGAACATCTAGCTCTAGATAGTTTCAAAAAAATTGGGACCAGGCCAAGTTGTTTTTAATATGTCTAAATTCCTATGCTTTTCAATGGGGGACCAGTGGCGATATGGAGGTACTACAGCAATGGTAGCCTCTAGTGTTGTGGCCAAAAAGCAGAGCGGCCAGCGGCCATTGGTTTGATCCCCAGACAGACGGGGCCTCTCTGCGGAGTTTGCATGTTCTTCCTTTGTCTGCAGAGGCTTTCTCCGGTTTCCCCTACTTTTAAAAACATGTACAATCGACCAGGATCAATGAGAGTGTGTTTGAGAGTGTGAGTCGGGGACAACGGATTTGTGTTCATTAACGTGCACAATAAAATAAAATATTTGTTACTTATTTGTTAGTCACCTTATTCTGGACGTTCACGTGGGCGCCGCCATGAATTGTGCCTTCCCCTTCACTCATACTAGTTTACATAGTGCAGGACACCACGCTCTGAAACAGGAACAAAGCTATAATTGGTTAAATATAGCCCCTCATGGAGCCGCCACCTTAACGTGGTGGAGGGGTTTGAGCACCTGAATGATTGTAAAGTTTGGACTAGTGGTTAGGGTAGGAGCACTACAGACGACTCCGGTCAGAGAATCTTTCTTCAACTTTATTTCAGCAGCGAGGAGTATACAGGGTTTCCACGTGCGTATGTGTGTGTGGTCTGGGTACAAAGAAAACAAAGGAAAATATAGTAATTAAAATACTGTTATTTAAATAATAAATGTAAATAAAAAAACTATGCCTGGTGTCCTCATTACAGTTAGCAAAGTACATAAATTATAATTTACAGCACTGTAATACAGTAGTGGTCAACTTAGAAACATAGAAAAGGCAATAAGAACACATTTCCAAGGCTAATTATTTAACATAATAAACATGAGGCCCAAATAACATGGCGCAGCCTCGTGAAAAGTGCTTAATTGGTCACGCATCAATAATACGCATCAGGTAGCACAAGTGGCAGAAACTCCAAACATTCTCACCACCTTGCTCCCCAAATATGTTACAGCAAACAACAAAAACTCACCTGAGTTTCATAAACGCACACAAAGTAAAGGAAAAGTGGTCCTGTCATTTGCTCTCATCTCTGAGCACGAACTGAACAGCGCACTAGCTGTACATGCGCTGCTCACATGATGGGGCGTTCAAGCACACTTCGGAAAACTCAGTGCTGAACAAATAGGCTTTCAGACAATGATCCTGGGGGCTCTGTTGTCGGGGGCTTCGTGCCTCTGGTAGGGTCTCCCATGGCAAACTGGTCATAGTTGACGGGTCAGACAAAGAGCGGTTCAGAAGCCCCTTATGAGAGACCAACAGGCCCGTCGTGAGGCCGTTCTTCTGTGGACCCACCACCTGCAGGCCCTGCACGACCCGGAAACGGAAAAGTGGAAGAAGATGGATGGATGGACGGATGGATGTAAACGCCTCCTGTAACTCATGTAAACGCGTAACATGCATGATGCAGCGCGCAATGTTTAATAAAGATTAAAGAAATAAAAGTGTCCGTCCGCTGGAGCCGCTCGCTGCAGATCCAAGATGAGCGGGCGGGACAGAGAGTCAGCATCCTCGCGTTGGACACCGTTTGAATGCGCAAAGTTACGAAATGTACAGGATTTATTTGATCAGAAACATATCGGCTGCGGAGGAGTTGCAGAGTTATGCAGCAGTTGCAACTTGCAAGAAAACTGTGGTGTATTGGAACATTTGCGCTACAGCTGCAGGATTCTTGGAGCGGCTGAATTAAAAAAAAAAAAAAAAAAAAATGGACTGAGCTGTGGCAACACAAGGAGCATCATCAGGAGGTAAAGACTGACACACAATGAGAGCGATGTCATCTTAAAACTCAGATCAGACCTGGTGTTGTGGCACTTAAGGCATGTGTGGTTTATTTATGGAAAACTGTTGTTGTTTTGGTGTTAGGGGTGTGTGCGTTGATCCACTGTATCAAAGTAAACCTGCGCGTAACCTACGCTCAAACAGACTTTTCAAGAGAACTTTTGTTTTCAATTTGACGTCGATTCTAAAGGAGACAAGGCAGCGCGATGTAAAGAAGAACATAATGTGAAGGTTGCCACAGAAGAGCGGCTCCAAGTGCTGTTTGTAATGAACCACGCCTCAGTCGGCCTCTTTTTCTTAAATAACGCCCTCTCCCTAGTGGAGCAGCCTTAAACGCTAAGCCTGCGCCACATGCAAGATCGCACATGTACCACGTTGCGTTTAGAGTTGCGCACGGACTGCGCCAGTCACAAGATCTGGCCCTTCATCTTCTCTAAAAGGATGTTCGTCTTGTTTCCGTTTATCGAAAGGAATTTTTGTCCTGTTCCAAACGTACATTGATTGATAAAGCTCTTAGACATTCTCCTACGTTTAAAATCGTAGTACTTTCAATCATGGTGTTTTTTACCACCTATACCAGGTTCAATTTTTTTGTAGGTTTTCTGGTGGGAGGCTACGTCAGCAATGACAACCTTCCAAACAAGGTCCTAGAGACCATTGTGATGGAAAGTAAAGGGGCCATGCTGACCACTCACACACCCGCTGCACTACAAGGTCAAACACGCACTAATATCAACTTTTTTATTCACATAAAAAGTTGCATAATGCACCTTTAAGATGTTGTGGCAAATTCACTGGGTCATGCTATTCTTCAGCCTTACATGGTTATTATGTTGGTCTGATGATGAATGATGATGAGCTAAAAGGCCCTTATTCGAGACAGTTTTAGAACAATGGGAAATGTCCCGTGTGCGCCGCGGGGTCACGAACGGCGCCGAGACAATGGTAACCACGGCAACGGCGGTTCGATATATCCTGGCAACAGTTTGAGCGGAGGATGCTCTGATGAAGTGTTTGTTTCTTTAATGAGCGCCGAGCACATGTTCTCCAGTTGGGCTTCACACAAATCTTCAAGCTTCTTTGCCACGTTTGAAAGCTAAGACTTACGCTCTTTCCTTGCTTTTGTGGTCAGGTTTGCGTCGCGTTTTCGTTGCGTATTGGTCACGTTTTTCATTTCGGGATTTCAAAACCTGACCACGACACTTCTCGGAAACTGAAATACTTCTCCCGAAATCGTGCGGTTGCAGAGATCACGCCGTTTGACTTTTGCTGCGACTTTGATCAGAAAACCTCGCTCCACCTGGCTGGCGCGGGTGTGATCGCCGAGGCGCTAGCGTGCTCATTAGCGGCCTGTAGCGCGGTGTGAAAGCGGAGCTCTGTCTAGCGTGTTGGTATGCTAGCACGTCAGCTCCGGTGCCTCCGCCGCACACTTGTTATCACCTCGGAAAATAACACTGTAGCGGGTTTGATGAGGAAAAAAACATGTTCAGGATATTGAGTTTGAGGACTGTTTTATTTAGGAAACCTGCTTTTCATATAAGAATCAGGCGTTTTATGATTTGTGAGGAAATCTTCAGTCAAAATTGCATCGTATTACAAAACTTAAAGGGATATTTCAGGATTTTTGACATAGGGCCTCATTTCCTAGTTATCCAGAGTGTTTTTTTTGTGTAATTTAAGCAGTTCTTATATTTGAAGAGTTCCGTGGTGCTAGGCTATTGCAAGGCTAGTGCATTTCTATGGTATCAGCTAGCCTGCATTAAAAACAGTCTGACCCGCTCCACAGAGCACCTGAGGCAAATCACTTATAAAGCCAGACTAACCATATACATGTCTGTGTCGATAGAATAATTTTTGGAATATAACTGACCTTGCATCACATGAACGATCGCATTTTGAGGGACTATTTTCTCGCAGATCACTCCGCCGCTGCGTAGCTTATACAACCACAAAGCTGATGCTGCTCAAATATAAGTTATTTTAAATGCAAAATGGTTAAAATTACTTTATGGACACAGACATTTATATGGTTAGTCTGGTGTTGTAAGTGATTTGCCTCAGGTGCTCTGTGGAGCGGGTCACACTGTTTTTAATGCAGTGTAGCTGATATCGTAGTAATGCGCTAGCCTTGCACTAGCCAAGCGCCACGAAACTCTTAAAACAGAAGAACTCCATAAATTACAAAAAAAATATCTCCAGAAATCAGCAACACTCTGGATAACTAGGAAATGAGGCCTTATGTCAAAAAATCCTGAAACATCCCTTTAACCCATTTTATTAAAGTGATAGTCTGTAAGATTGCAAAGTGAGGATAACGAGAGGGAGAGAGACAGATTTCAAGAATAACAAACAAGTCCCCTCCTGACACTCCGAGTTCACAAAATAAGTAGAAAGAGGCACGGAAATTTCTAAATTAAAACGATCAAGCTCCCGCCCCCTTCCTCCTGATTGGACTTGACAGGCTGGCCCACAAGAAAGCTCATCTCATTGGTCAAAGTGATCGCACCGGGCATTCTGATCAGCAAAAGGAGGGACTCTGAAATACTCTACATATATAATAATTTAATATTACTTCTGTTACATCACATTTCAGGCCCAGGCAGTCAAACATACGAAATCAATTGAATTTGAAAAACATTTAAGCTTACTTACTATCACGTTAAAATGATCAGCACTTCCAGATACTTAGAAATCAATGCTTTTTTAACCTTTGATTGACCATTTTTAAAGTAATTGGGTTTATTCAAGGAGTTTTGGACAAGACAAAATGTGAGTTCTAGCAGGTTTACATATACAGTTTTTTTTATTTTATTAGAACTGACTTACAAACAAAAAATGACAAAAAAATAAACAAGATATCCAACATTTTCTATGTAAATATCATTGTTACTTACATTCACACATACATTCAAACCAGGATACAAAAAGTCCTCGTCCACATCCTTTATTAAGGCATTGTTTCCGGTGGCTAACGGTGGCTGAGTGGTTAGGGATTTGTGTTTGTACCTCCTGAATCATGCTGCTCAGGTTGATTGTTCAGCAGTGTTGCTTTAAATGAGACCTAGAATGACCTCAAAATACCTTCATAATGCTGTCGGTGTTGTCTCTTTAGCGTGTGCACTGCTTTAATTCTCTTTCCCTCCACACTATTGAATTGTGTAGCAAAGCGCGGGTCGATATGTAAGGGAGTGTTCAGTGCTGCTGCTCACCGGACTGTGCGAGAGCTAGAAGATTGATCTGGGTGTAGTGTCCCACTGAGAGAGAGAGTAAGAGAGAAAAAGAGGAGTTTCTTTCTCTTCTTTAAATCGTGGACCTCTTTCACAAATGCATGTGTCTATCCATTGCTTTGGGAAATGTATGCCTTTTTGTCCCAAAACAACAGAGAAACGTTTCCTAAACTCAGTGTTTCCAATAGGGTTTATTCAATAAAGGCCTCCAGATCCATATCGACCTTGAGGGCCACCAGCTTCCCGATCGATGAGATGGATTTCACCCCATTTCTGTGATTGTACGTCTCTAGTGCAGCCATTCCCAAAGTGTGGGACACCGAGGTCTACTCATCGATCTGAAAATCTCTCTGTTCAAAGGAATATGTCCTTATTTTACAGCTAAATAACTATTGTCAATGGCAGTAGGTGGAATACTGATATTAGGTATTAAATTCTAACAAATATAGATTTCTTTTCAAAATCAATTTGTTTTGGGCCCCCTGCAGTGCATCTGAGGCTCAGTATGTGTCTGCTCTTGTCAAGAGGTCTTGTGGTCTAGTGCGATGGTCATTATGTCTATACAGTTCAGGATCGTGATGTCATATTGCTAAGCATCATGGGTTATTGTTCACATCAAAACACTTGGACACTACATGTGAGTTAGATGGATTTATCAGTGGTGACCCCAAATCCCCACCCCCCACCCCCTCCCACCCTGACACACACACTTTTTATACTGTTTTTAGCTAATGTTAGACTCTGGAAAATGTTTCCGAACTCTATAGCTATGTTCCTCACGTGTATGACCACTCTAAACTTCTTTGGTCTATTTTTATGAATTTTTAGAAAGCCTTTTTACAGAGGCTTACATTCTACAAAGGATTATTGAAATGGTTGGCTATTTACATTTTTCATAACACAGTCTGACGTTATATTGTTTCATATATATCTAATGAATATACCCCATTTAAAAAAGCACTTGTCTAGCAGTTTTACATGTGTCACACGAGTACCCATGCACAGCTTCTCTCAAATTGTTTTTTTGTAATGGAAACCCCATATAGATTCCGACTGCGTCTCGGGGAATTATCACAATAGTCACGTTTGATTCAGGTTCCAGAGGGAACAAATAACTACTCTTTCACAGACTACTATTATGACACTACTTTAACAAATGCTACATGTGTGGATGTATTTTCTGCTAAATGAAGATACAGAGACGTGGAGAGGAACAAGTTCAAGCTAAATAAGGTGAATATCCAACTTTTGTGACGTCCACATGTCCACCAAAATCTCTGAAAAGCGACTTCCCGAAAATGTTGAGGCTGAGAAGTGATGAAAACAAACCAAACAGTGTCTCAGAACAAACGGCCTTGACGTTAGGGTTACCCCAAGGGTCAATGCTGGGACCCCTCTTGTTCAGTCTATACAGAACCCCTGATGAAGACCGCTAAAGTCCAAAGGAGTTCAACAGCCCATAAACATATAAATAACTGTGGACGCTAACGTTAGCTTAATGCAATATGCTAACGCTAGTTTCGATTGCCAGTCGTTCAGTTATACTGGACAATGGGCTTTTTTTTCCTATTCAACAATGAGACTAAACATTCACAGGGACCCGGTTTGGATTCGACTTTATTTGTGTGTGTGAAATATGGCCACAGTCCATCAGAAAATGCCAAAAAAGAGTGAAAAAATTGCGAAGTTGGCCTACAGTAGTAGCCGCAGTAGCTGAACAGAACCTAAAGAACCACACTCAGACTGATGGCACACAATTTAAAAACGCCATTAAATTTCATTGGCGGCATTAACGAACTTATGCAAAATGGGCCAGTTCAAGTAGTATTAGCTTCTTCCAGCGCACTAAAGGAATTGAATTCAAGGACATGCAGCCTTCAAGATATAGGAGTAAAAGTAGCGAGCTGTGACATCATTTCACCGAAGGCTATCGTCACTTAATGTAATTATATGAAGCTTTAATAGATCATTTCCAGATTTAAAATGCAAGGTTAGCAACTTTAACAGCTTTAACAATTCCCTTCTCTGATTTTCATTACGACTCTGATGGAGTCTGACTAAATGGCTTCCGAAGAATGACGCGAAGGTCCTACATTATGCAGTATTAAGGGTTTTACTGTACTATTGGGCCATCTTAGCCTTGGTATGACTTAGTTTTATGGGATAATGTCCATCGCTAATCATAGTTTTACATCAGTGGAGTGGTGATTTTGTGAGGAAAAGATGAAAAACAAGTGATCTAGGAAAAGGCAGAATTCAAGCATGGACGAGAATCTGACTCACTCATGGCCCTTGCGTACAGGATGGTTGTGCAAAGTTTCCCCCTTCACTCTGTTCGCGGTCTTTGTCTTTGTTTATGGATAATATCTTTGTTATTATGGTGCGTTCCAGGCAACTGGTAGCTGGTAAATTTCTCACCTCCCACACTGCTCCAAGTTCGGATACAAGATGACGACAGTAATGGCAGCCCCCAGTAGAGGAGTGTACATGATAAACTGCAACAAAACCACTGCACCAGTGATGTGGACGTTACCTTTGGGTCATGGCCTTCAGTATAACATTATTCAGCATGTTTGGAATTATATCTGGTGCAGAGAAACGTGTAGATAATGTATAGCATTGCTTTAGCCAAGTCTTGTAGCATTAAGGCTCATTTATGCTAACATTTTATTCAGCTGGAACACTCTGAGGTACTAAATGGTCATTTTCAAGTGTAGAATATAGTAGAATATGTAGGATTTACACAAATATGTGAGTGATCTTAGAAAACAGAGCACGTCTAAACAACTGCGCGTGGCTCTGTAACCGTAAGTCGCAGACACCCAGTTTTAGGTGGATACCGGCCCCCTGTCATTAATTCACCACACTTTGGGCGCAGTCCAAGACCAGTTTAGGACAGGACAATGAGAGGAAAGGTCGAAGGGAAACAAGGTGAGGAGACGGGGACGGAGGAGAGACGGGGAGATTATTCAGACTAACGAGAGGCAGGTGATAAAGCGTTTATTATGCAATTAACGTTGAATGTGTCGCCTGCGCTCCGAGTCCAATGGCCATTCAGGATGATGGATCAAGACGCCTTTTTCAGGCCAGACATCGGAAAAACCATAGCGCGGAATGTCAATGAGACTACCCCTACATGGGTGTTCGAACGAAAAGGCTGCGCAAAGTCAGATGCCCTTCTTGAGGCACTTTTTGTCTGGAGAATGTCACGCAAAATCACTTTGTATATGAGCTTTTGGTCGTGTTACTCTTGCTCAGTTGTCAAAAACAGGCCTTCATTCTCGCAGTTCTCAGTAATCCTGTTCACTTTTGTTGTGTCTTCTTCTCCTGCTGAAGAGATATGAAAACCACATTGTTAGAATCTCATACCTCCAACTACGTACGCCACAATCTCTTACCTGACATTGACAGGACCTTGGAACTGTCAACAATGGCTAGCTTAGAGCCCCCCCCCCCACCCCCAGCCCTCAACTGATCATGATGCATCGCGGTCCACAAAATGATGTCGCAATCGTCCGGAGCGAGTGGAGGACACAGACAAGGAGACCCGCCAACAAGCATTCTATTAAATAACCTGTCCTGTTAGCATCACGTGACGCTAGCGCTGTCCGAAAATGGCTCCTTCCTCTCCCTCTCTCCATTAGTGAGATTATGTGTCCGCTACAAGTGGGTCAAGACGATCGGATCGTAGATTACTGTAAAGCGACGAGCGCGGGGGCTGCGTGACAGTCCAAAGGTTCAATGGAATTGTTGCTGGAGCGATTTTGAAATATTAGAATTACGTCCGGTTCACAATGACTCCCATAAAAAAAAAAAGACTGCAATAACCCGTGGGAGAGAAATGCGAGGATTATTCACACCAGTTCTGGTTTGGACTCTGTGCCTTTGACATTGACGATGTTTTCTAGATGGTAAAAAGGGGTTTGGGTAAAAAGCTGGTTAAGTTCACATCTGAGTCCATGATTAAAACCAAAAAATCAAGTTCGAACACTAGGAGTAGGGAATGAGGCCCGAGGTGACTGATAACACTTTCTCTTGGTTTCTGTGGGCCACGGACAAGACTAGCAGTTTTGTTGGAGAGAGTTGTTTTTATTGTCACTGGGTGAATCTATTAAGGCCCGTGTTCACCTGCCATCAGTCACACATCTGAGCGTCATCTGCAAAGTTGTGGAAGGACACATTATTGCTGTGTATTGCTTCGTATCATGACAAGTTGCAACACAAAAACAATATTCATTTCAACTTCTATTTAAAATATTTTACGATTATGCCATTTTCTAGTGTATTGAATAGCAAAATGTAGAGTTAACTTTGCAGAGTTAAGTTGATTTTGGCATTGATCATAAATCTTTCTTGCAAATATTATCAAACAAAATGATCGAGAATAGGGTTTGGCCTCCGGGAAGGCCCAGGGCACGCTGGTGTTGGTTTGTTTGTTTGTTTGTTTGTATACCTCATTGTCCCCGTAGGGAAATTTGTCCTCTGCATTTAACCCATCCTTCGATGCCGCTGGGGCGACCCGTAAGGAGCAGTGGTCGACAGCAGTGCCGCGCCCGGGAACCCATCTCCATGATGTGGAGCCAGACTGGTGCTCAGAATCACCTGGCTGGAGGATTCACCTATTGCACATGTTTTTAGTGGTAGGGGAAACCAGAGTACTGGGGGAGAACATGCAAACTCCACACAGAAAGGCCCCGTCCTGGTGGGAATCGAACCCCGGACCATCTAGCTGTGAAGCACTAGAGGAGCTAACCGCTGCGCTACCTTGCTGTGGTGGGACTATGTCTCCGAGCTGGCCTGGTGTCGCCTCGGGGCCCCCCCAGAACAGCTGTGCATGGATCGGGAAGTCTGGGATCTCTGCTGAGACTGCTGCCCCCGTGAACCGGCCCCGGATAAATTGGAAGAAAATGGATGGATGGATGAATGGAGGGTTTGGCAATGGCCTTCGATCCACTGAAAATGGTCCCACGACCCACTTTTGGGTCCCAAACCACCAGTTGAGAACCACTGTATTAGCTGAATGGAAGTATGTATAGAATCATAAAATTATGCCCCGCTGAATAATGACGCGTTTCTACCAGAGCGATCTTTGTCAGCGGTTCTGTATAGACTGAACAAGAGGGGTCCCAGCATTTACCCTTGGGGAACCCCTAAGGTCACGGCCATTTGTTCTGCAACACTGTTTGGGTCATTAATTCTCAGCCTCAACATGTTTACCTTTTCAGAGATTTCGGTAGACATGTGGACGTGGTAAAAGTAGGATATTCACCTTGTTTAGCTTGTAGCCTCTGCTGTTCTCTCTGTGAGGTCAATGAGTTCATCTTTAGCCAAACACCGGCTGTTTTACTGCATTTTAAGGAGCTACCTGTTGGTGCCTCTTAGTGTGGACGGTTGCTGTAGTTTATCAGTACTGACATAAGTAAAGGTCAGGGAAGCAGATTTATCGCGCTGTTATTTATGCGTTTGCTGATGTCAAGCTGATGTTTCTGTGGTTTAGGAATGAAAGGAAAATCAAATCTAAAAGCTTCTCGACTGGAGGAGAGAAACTGGAGCGTGTTATGTCTTATTTGAAAACAAAGGCCTAAAAGAGCAATTCACTTACCATAGCTGACTAGAAACTCTTCCATTAATACTGAGATAAAATGATGCGCAGTGTGGCTTTACGAAACACAAGTTAAGATAACGCACAGTATTTTGAATCGTTCCCTATGCTCAAATTCCAAAAAAAGCAAACGCTGTGATGTATCAAGAACATCACAGAAAGTGTCTTATTTTGAGAAAAGAAGTACGGCCCCTGAGGCGAGGCGGTGAGTCTGATTCACTTGACTGCTCTGCGCGGCGGATATGAAAAGCCCTGTATCAGAGGTCATTCGGGAATCCATTCCAGGAAATTCTAAAATACATTACATTATTTGCTTCTTTTATTTGTTTTGGGGGGGGAAACTGAAGTCACCTGATGTCAGGAGCGTATACCCGAGAGCTACCACACTGTCAGACCAGCCAAAACTGCTGCAGAGCCTTCTTTTTCCGTTTTCCTAGTCTGCATTCTGCAAACTTGACTCTTTTGTTGCTTCCTCTTCAGATTCCTGCAAGTGAAAATGTTGATTTTTCATGCAGTGGTCACTGTTGAGATTTCTTAGCAAGTTTTCTCCCATAACCTCATACGTTTCAAAACTCACCCTCTTTATGTAGCAAGTTGTAGAATACCCGGATTTAACTTCAACATTACGGCATACCGGCCGGTTTCCCACACTTATTCATTACAAGTATTGACAGATTTAGTATCCACGTGACCAAGATGACGCTGTAATCCAAATATGGTCATTTCCTTTCTGGGAGACGGCAGCGGCTAAAGACAGGATAAATATACACAGGGCGCACGTACAAACGTTACAAAACTTAAGGCCTGTTTTCTACAAATGAGGATTTCATTCCACTCTTTGACAACAGCTCCAGCATATCTAATTTCTGCCTCATTTATTCAGGTTTGAAACCAATAAACTTTTTTTTTCTCAGACTTTTTCACTTATAGATAGTTTTTATCTAAAATCTTCTGAAAAAGAATATATATCAGAATAATATATCACCAAAATTAAGCCATGCATTTAATCCTGGTTCCATCCATTATTTAGATTATGTCACAGAAAAATCAGCAATTTTTTTCATCTGAAAACATAAAATGACAGAAAACTTGCATGACATTTTTTCCCTCATATTTATTTCATCGTGATGAGACTCACAGAGACAGACTGCGTTAGAGAGGTTTTACTGAACAGGAGTCGTGATTGGGGCTCAGACCCCGGGGGGAAGATTGCATTAACGATATGGACCGGACACTGGTGGTGGTGGTCGACCCGATGAGCAGCCTGAGGAGAGGCCAGGCGGAGGAGGGGCGGAGGAGGGTCGCGGCGCGGCTGGGAAGCGGCCGAGTGATTGACCGGGGGGCTTAAGCGGGGGATCCTGGCCATGAATGGACATGCAGGAATAAGCAGCTGTGACGATTGGCTGACGTGAAGGTGTGGCTTGAGCTGGGGCCGTGATTGGATGATTAGTGAAGGCTACCGTTGATGAGGCGATGAATGAAGGCTGCAGGAATGTCTCCCGGGTTGAATTTGCGCTGAAGCTTCACATCAGTGATCTAGCAAACGATTCAAGTTGACATTACACAATGTGTTCATCTGGAGCGTCTCGCCTTAAAGGAATATGCCACCGTTTTTACGTACTGAGATATGATGATAGATACTAAAAGGGGGGACTATATTGTAAGGCGTAATAATACCAGGAGTAGTTCAAAATCCGCGCAGTAATCTTCACTTTACTGTGCGGATGCCACAGTAAAGCATATTACTACGCCTTACAATATAGTTCCCTCTTTTATCCGCCTAGAAAATCCACATTGTTTAATTTTGTGTAATTATACTTTGTAGTGGAACACTTCACGTAACCATATTTAAAGAGGGAAAACGTGGAAGAGCTTGGTAGCTTCTATCTTGACCTGTTTTGGAGCTATAGAGGAGAGAGGGAGAGGCTAAATGCTAACGCCGTCTGCGCTGTGTTTACGTGACTGAAGGCACGGGTGAAGATCAGACAGGTCCTAAAGAACTCGTCAAAGCTAAGGTAAGAACATATCTCAGTATGTAGAAACGGTGGCCTATTCCTTTAAGGCTAATAGCTAGCAGATATTGTTTAGCTTATATATAGCTTTATTAAACCTCTTCCCTCCCCTCTGAGCGAGCAGAGTTGTATAGCCTGTTCAGAATGTAGGGCTGGATTGTGCTTTGCTATAGGTTATACAGAGTTATCTTAGATTTACATTTTTGCCAACAAAGCTTAAACCATGGACTGAAAGAAAACTTGCAATACATTTGTCTTCATATTTCTGTATACCACACTCCCATCTCCGCACATTTGATCTAATAGAGGGATCAGTGTCTGTACTTGAAGTCTGCTGGAGCTATTATCCCGTCCTGAACCCCATCCCGAACTCCATTCATCATCGCACCCCCCACGCTCGCCTCTCCCCCGCTCTGCCAAGCCGCACTTCCAACTCTATTTATGCCATCGTTTCTGCGCTGATACAACAACAACGGCCCGGACCTCCAGCGGAGCGTGAAGGCAATCTGTCTCAGCCCTCCGCTGGCCCCCCCGGGACCATCCATCCTGATTTACATACAGACATACATAAAGACAAAACAAAACGACCACGCCTCGAGAAAAATCAAACAATCTTCGGTAAATCACGTCTGATAGAAGCTGAGACGCAGGTTTTGGAGGAGTGCTGCGGAGGTGTTGGATGGGAAAGGTGTGGGACAGGGCCGTTTATACGAAGAAGGAGATTGGGCGGGTGCGACGGGTCCCCATGTCCTTAAGGGGCCCGTTGGCGTGGATAGGAGTCTAGCAAACAAATAAACCAATCTGATTGCATTGGTCCTTTCAAAATGTCTCTTTTTGTTTATCTAAAAACTGAATGTCATTGTTTGTAGCGCACTCTTGGTTGGAATAACGTTATTATCTTAATTTTACTGCTTTATTTGTTTTTCTATTGTAAAATATTGTAATTTCTGTGATGGTCGTGTGAGCTGGAGAGGTATGTCTTTAATGTTTGTCTGTAGCTGTTTGTTGTGTAACTTTGTGTTGTCCTGTATTGTGTTCAATTTGAAATGTTTTGGTCCCCCTTGATGCTGCATCTCAAAGGGTTTTCCATGAATAAATTGAAATTGCACAGGCTCGTTTGAATTTTCTGATGCCGACAACGGGGGCAGGGGTTCCAGACTGAGCCTTTGTATGAAAAATATAGAGGGAAATCATTCTGGTATCACTAAGCTAAAATCCCCTCTGAAAAAATGTTTGTTGCTAATATCGCCAGACCGTCTTCGCTCTGCCCGATCCCGTCAGGTCTCGGATGCTCAGCACGACGGGCCTGGTCAGCAGTGTTAATTTTGACAACATATATTATTGTAGTCTTAGTCTTTTGACTAAAATGTAATTTAATTTTAGTCGAGATTTAGTCTAAAAAAACTTTTCAATTTTAGTCTAGTTTTAGTCGACTAAATTTAAGACTAATTTGCATTGATAATATTCATGATAATCATATTTACTCCATGTCCTCGACTTCATGGAGCTTCTCCACACGAATAAAGCACAAACCTGTTCATTTGGCAGAGAATTTACATGATCTGAGGCTCTTTCAGACGGTCAATAGAAGTTTGGATGATTTCAGTCGCTCCTTTTTTCATTATCATTCTTATTTTAGTCGACTAAAATATCTGGACATTTTAGTCATAGTTTTAGTCTCATGAAAAACTTTTAATTTAGTTTTAGTCCAATTTTAATCGGCAAAAATATCACTTTGACTAAAATTAAGACTAAATACTTTAGTCGGCGAAATTCACACTGCTGGTCAGTACTTGGATGGGAGACTGTTTTGGGAACACCAGGAAGCCTGGGGTGAATGTGGTGTGAGAGTGAGTGGGCGGTGGTGGCCGGAGGGGCTGATGGCACAGTCTACCCCGGGGCAGCTGTGGCTACAACAGCAGTTTACCACCACTTAGTATGGAGTGAATGAATAATGACGGCAGTGTGGCACTTTGAGAAACATGCAAAGCCCATTACAAGTGTAAGACATTATCATTATTATTATTATTATTATTATTATTATTATGTCACTAAATAAAAGCATACATTCAAAGCTGGGTCTATCCTTTTTTAGATTTCGTTGCTGAAAATATCTACAATTTTGGCCATTTGTATGCCTTATTTTTATATGAAACGTAAAATGACAGAAAACTTGCAATACATTTCTGTTTCATATTTATATCAGTAATGTTCAGCAAAAGTTTCAAATGTATATCTCTAAATATATAAGTTATTTTCCCTATGCACCTGCAGCGTCTATAACAGGCATTGGACACTATGGCGTGTCAGATGTTTTGAGCAGTGGTGAGTTGACCGTGAGCAGTTGTTCCACAGCTCGCTTTCCGACTTTTCCTATGGTTTTTCGCTAATGTTAGCATATGGACAATGTTTGCTAGTTCCCCCCAGAATGCCGTATTTCTACAGCAGCGTTGGGTTTACAGCATTCGATGGCTGACTCTGTAAACTGCTGCCTCGCGAGTCCTCTTTGCTGCTTATACTCTTTCAAACAGTCCTATACACACATATGGCACATGTATATAGCGCTAACGCTAACACAGTCCATATGCGTGGATAAAGTATACAGTGTGCTTCATGTGGTGGGGGGGAGGTAGAGGTTGAGTAAGGACAAAAGATCCACAACACAGGAGAGGGGGGGCCACTGGCAGGCGCCGTTTATTCACACATTTTTTGGTTTTATAGTTTGTCCCGTGAGTGCAACGTGAGACCTGAGCTCAGGATAAGTTAGTGCTCATGGTATATGCTTTTGATCCATGTGTTCATGCTCTTAGAAATGAAATATTCTTCATTCCAGTCAAATGAACTCATCAAGATATTCTAAAGCAGGGGTGTCAAGCTCATTCTGATCACGGGCCGAAATTCAGCTCCCACGGCGGTCGCGGGCACCACAAAATGTTTCTAATAAATGAATAATAACAAGCTGTGATTTGGTCAAAGCCCCAGCATGACTGTAGCTTCATTAAAAACAACGGCTCACACTTGTGTTGCCAGAGCCGGTTTTTCCTATAGGTAAACTATGCAAGTTGCATAGGGCCCCCCCGGGGCCGCAAGGGCCCCACATCTCAGTCAATCTACGGTGTTGTTACACTGACTTGGTTCTCTGAATGTGCACAGTCTAAAACGAGTTGGGCGACTCACAGGCTGATTCTCAGACAGAAATAACTGTCAGCTGCAGGTTTCAGTTAGTTTTAAATCAGCAGTTCCCAAACTGTGGGTCAGGAACCAGAGGTGAGAGAATGAGACCATTTGCCATTTTAAAAAGTTAGGAAATAGACTATAGTCGTCCTAAATCCCAGTCTCATGGTGGCTTAGTGGTTAGTGTATCTCACACAGAGGGAAGGGCCTGAATTGGGGTCATTATTTGCATTATTTTGCCCTGCACTACTGCACAGTGGAACTGTTTCGAGCGTAAATGGATTCGCTCTTCGTCGAATAACCATGCGTACTGTGGGGCCCCCATGAGGATTGTTGCTTAGGGCCCCAGAAGGGCCAGCACCGGCTCTGTGTATTGCACTTTACAAGCCTGTGTCACAAGTTCCTCACAGTACTACATAGTAGTCATTATTCATTCACGCCACACTCGGTGGTGGTCAGCTGTTATTGAAGCCACTGCCGCCCTGGGGCAGCCTGTCCATTTACCACATGGCTATGTGCTGTTCACATCCTGAGCTCTTATTATGTCACTGCCCTCTGCTGGACACGTTCGGAACTCTCGCCGGTTTAAATCATCTCGCAGGCCGGATCAGGCCCGCGGGCCGTATGTTTGACACTCCTGTTCTAATGTATTTTTGATATGATGTACTTTTCCATTGTGCCCCATGGAAAGACACTGTATCTGTCAGTGGGGAGTATACAGTATACATCCTAACCCCCACCTGAACTGTGCACAATTTCTCCAATTTGGCATTACTCAAATCTAAAAGCTTCTTGAAAAACATGTTTAGATGCACTTCCGGATCACCTCTGTAACATCGTAGATTTTCTCTTTTATACTTTTAAATTGATAAAAAACAGAATTGTGGTCGCAGTAAAACTTTGATAGCAGGATATCACTATTGTGGACATAAATTAAACTGATAAAAAGAGGTTTTAAATGGATGTTTAATAGATATTTATACTTTAGTACACTGGTTCAAAACTTTCCAAACTCCGACATGTTGATTCTCACGGGACTAGTATCAGCTGGGGACCTCGGAGTTTGCAGAATTACCCTGAAGGTAAAAATCGCTGCAATGTTTTACCTTTTTGCTGACATTGCAGATTTGCTCGGGAATAGAAACATCAGTAACATCAGTAATAATTCCTTTGTACCCGAGGTCCCGAGGTCATTCTAATCCCGTGTGAATAGGGTTTAAGACTGAGGAAAAGAATGCCCCCCCAAAGCCCCAGCCTCAGCAGAGCGGTGGAAAAGCTTTTTTGGCGATGATGATGTTCCATCCCCGTGTTTACCTTCATCTGTATTCGCCGCTGCGCCCCCCGGCCTCTCCATTATTCAAAGCACAGGCGGCGCCGCCCACTGGTTTTTACGGCCGCTCCGGAGCCGCTGTCCTTGTAGGGAACACCCTCTTTATTGCCCCGGCCCGTGTCACAGATAGAAAGCAGTCGTCGTTGCAGCTCACGCTCTCTGGCAGTCGGCCATGTTGGAAACCCCCCCCCCCCCCCTCATCATGCACACTGTCTTCCCCCTCCTGACGCTTCGTGCATGCGTTATTTCCAAAAGCATTTCTCCGGCAGTTCATTCCACTCACATAAACGGACGATCTATAGGTCGAAAAGATAAAAACCCGCTCTTTAAAAGCCACAGAGGAGCGTTTAATCACCTCAGCACTGGACACGTCAGAACCAGAAGTCCACATACAGTCACTTCCTTCAGACGGATCATCTTCTTCTGAGACACTGAACAGTGCAGAGGCACCAAGAGCCCCCACACCTGCAGCACGGAGGAGGCGTCACAAGAGGAGCTACAGGAAACAACAAAAGGGACCAACGAGGAGATGGTGATAGACTGTGGAGGGAGCTGGGCAGGAGGAAGAGGAAGGACGAGGTGGAGCTGACCAGTGCAGGACACCACGCTCTGAGGAGGCGGTGCACCGTTTCAGATGATCAGAGGAAACAGAGGGCAGCTACAGTTTCTCCATCCTCCAAGGTCATGCGGGTGGAGTGGCTGAAGGACAACGAGATCATCGACCCGGCCGAGGACAGGAACTTCTACATCACCGTGGACACAACCTGATCATCAAGCAGGCGCGTCTGTCCCACACGGCCAACTACACCTGTGTGGCCAAGAACATCGTGGCCAAGCGCAAGAGCTCCACCGCCGTGGTCATCGTCTACGGATTTCCCATCAACCAGTGCTCCTCCTGTGACCAAAACAGTGAAGATGGCGGCCGCGACACAACGATCTTTCACCAAAGAAAAAAAAGGGTGGTGCGCACTGAATGGGTGCTGCTGCCGGATGCTCTCTCATCGAATGCAATTTCTCCATCTGTGAGATCAATAAAGTACCATCTTATCTTATCTTATCTTATGAAGAGCAGGATTGATGCTGCAGCCCTGTGTCGGCCCGGATCACCGCCGTGTCGTCCTGTGGAATGTCTGCTTTCTCACCTTGTGCCTTCAGACGGACGCCGCTGACGTTTCCTCCTTCGGGAAGGTTCTTCAGAGCCGCGGTTGCAACATTGGCGTCGGTCGAGTGGGAGAAAGAAGCCTTCACGCACACGCAGGGAGTGTAGGGTTTATTTGACAAGTTCTCTTCCCTGTACAGATGATCGGTTTGGCTCTTAGATTCTTAACCCATGTGTCATCTTGTGCACATTTTTGTACATATAGGAAGATTACTCTTTTTTATTTGAGGACCATTTCGTCTGTTATGCAGCTTGAGATGTTCTTTTGAGCCAAATTTTCAGAATCCATTGTTTTTCTCTCACGTCTTTTATATGGTCGATCTGTATTTTCCATTCAGTACAGGCCAAAGGTTTGGAAACTTTTTTTTTTTATGTATTCGTTTGTCCTTTCATTTCAAAACTGTTCCTATGGTAGGTTCTGTTTTAAACCAAAAAAAAGTTGACATAGTTTCTTCCAATTTGATTACCGCTTTACAACTTGAAACATTTGCTCAGTGAGCTTCACGATGTCGTCACAGAAATGGTTTGGACTTCTCAAACATGTTGAAAACTATCTCAGAAGACGACTGAGAAAAATGCCAAGAATTAAGGGCGGCAATTTTGAAGAATTTAGAATATAAAACATATTTGGAGTTATTTCACCTGTTTTTGTTTCCTTCATAATCCCATGTGTTCATTCATCGTTTTAACGCCTTCAATGAGAATCCTTGTGTGTTAATAATGTTGAAAATAAAGAAAAGCCAAGACATAAAAAGCCTGTCCAAACTTTTGGCCTGTACTCTACGTTCACCACCCTGGTATACAAACATGTACACGTTTTTCAAACTGCTATGAAAACCAAATACCTTCATCCTTTTTCTATTTTTTTTTTCCATAGATCTCAAGAATCACTTCTCCCCTCCTCAAAACTATCAAACATGTTGTTTATATTGGGGTTTTAACCCTTTATATGCCAGCTTAAAACAAACTTTAAATGGTACCTTTATCGGGCCCAATAAAGGCTTTTCACCTGCCGACAATAGGGACAAGGTCCAAACTGAAAAAATACAGTAAAAATGTCAAATCTGACCCTTGTTCTTCAAAATGAAATGCTGACGTTATAAAATATATGACTTTTATATGGTGACAGGAGAGCAAAGAAAACCGGAAGTCCTGAATGTCTTTATAATGGAAGTCAATGGGGCCAAGAACATTTTGACATAAAGAATCGTCCACTACAGAAAAACTACAAATGCAGTCAAATCAATATTGGTCCAAACTTTGACACATTCAAGGCTCTAAACACCGAATCAAATCAAAATCAAATCAAATTCACTTTAGTTATCCGTTAGGAACTTCATTTGCAGGAGAAGTGTCAGTACGGGCCCGATAAAAACAATACATCCACAGACATTCAACAACATACAGCAATAATAAATACAACAATATAGTGGGCCTTTGACAAACCAAGGTCCACAAAGTCATTTATTCAGCAGGCGGATGGAGGTCGGGGGGAAAGTGGAGGTCGCCCTCTTTGTCCCCAGAGGGAGGGGCCTGAACCTGCGCCCTGACGGCAACCGGGCGTAGTGAGAGTGCAGAGTATGCGAGGAGTCTGTGGAGATCTGGGACCAGATCAACACACCACCAACTCTCTAATGTTTATTATTCAGAAAATATTCAAGTTTTTCTGTCTTTTAGTTAGACATTTTTCAAAGTTTACACAATAAAACTAAAAAAAATAATAATAATTTGTGGTCGTTTTGGAAAGACATTAAGTAGTTCAAGAGATGTATTTAAAAAAAAGAAAGAAAAAATCTGATTGTATGGTGATTTTATAGCTGTTTTTAGGCGTGTGCATTTTTGTACACTTAAAAGGATGATGTTTATGCATTTCTCCAATTCCGGGAGCACACTGCACAATCTCGGCTGATGAAAGATCCCTTGTCGTGGGGAAAAGCTTATGTTGTAGCTCAAAAAACGCAGGAGTTCACGAGACAGTATAATGACTTGAAATGAGAACTACATCTGGATCTACATCTTGAACCACTAAGATTAATAAAAACTTTCTTGATTAATAAAGTCTTCCTTCCTCACTTCCGAGTTGCTAAGGACCTTGTGTTTTGATGCCTTTATGCCTGTAACTCGATCAAGTGTCCAACCTTGATATTTCTGTCTCCCCTTTAAACAAGTTCATAAACCGCCTTGTTCGGTGCCTCGGCTCTGGGACCTGCCTTCAGACAGACGATGATGGATCAGCGCGTTCAGTGTTTCAGAAAAGTGAAGCGTCCGCCTCGTCGTGTGCTCTTAACGTGCAGCTTCCTGTCCGCGCTCCAACATGTAACGGTTAATCCGGTTTGAGCGCTGCACGAGCGGACACAAACCGCCATTAGCCGCAGTGGGAGCCTCCCTCTGTGCGGCTGATTGGATTAGCTCTGTGGACACGTCCGCGTGATCGTGTTAGCGCTCAGCTCGCTCACCTGCTCCCCCGGTCGCTCTGACGGAGGGGAACTTGAACACCGGGACTATTTTAGGCAGATGCCCCAACAAGCCACAGCGCTGCGACCAGAGGGCAGTCAGAGCGTCAAAGCCGAGCCGAGTTTGATCCAACACGACAGTGCCAGGATTCATCCGGCTCACATTGTGAATGACGGGTTCAGGGAGTTCAGGTCTTCATCCCTTTGAGAATCTTTGGGATGTGATGGAGGAGGCTTTGCACAGTGGTCACACTCTCCCATCATCAATACAGGGTGGGAAATGAATGCAACACTGGATCTTTGGGCGTCGCTGAAGCTTATAAGTTGAATTTCCTGATTGTATGTGCGAAATTGTGAAAGTGTGACTTTTTTGTGTGTTATTGTTGCTTTTCTGGCATGTTTCTGCCACTCATTTGTTGCAGCTTTGTTGCTTTGGCTTTTTATGTTTGTTTTTTGCTGTGTTTTCGTCACTTTTATGTCACTTTTTTGTCTTTATTGTTGCTTCTCTTCTTCAACATCACTTCTGACCTGATCCTCTGGGCCCTCCCTGCAATCCAAGGTGGGGAGGCCCGTCCCCCAGGTTGGGAACCCCTGACATAGACCATTTTATTCCAGATGAAAGTTCATATTACAGTTTCTGCTCCTGAGACACAGCACACACGTCCGCAATGACTGCGCTCTATTTCCACAAATAAAAATGAATCCTTGCACTCTGGGTCCAAAGAACCTTTGTTGTAACAATGTGATCTTTGTTGTGAAACACTTCAATTTCATTCTTTTTTGTTTGAAATGAATACTTACTAGCAATGATTATCATGTTTTAATGCAGTACTAAGTAACGTGTTTACTTTAATAAATCCTTCCCGTAGTCCCTGTGGGGGAAATACAAGTGTTTATGGGATGATTGGAGGGTCTTTCGTCTTTCGTCTCTGGCCAGAAAACCATGTTTGCAACTTGACTGCCACCGGTCCGGAGAAAGTAATACACACTAATGGAATCACGAAGAAGAAGCTAACATGCTAATTGACAAAGCTAACTGTGGGCTAACGTCACTTTAAACAGTATTTACAGCCAAGTTTGAGTAAAAAAAAATATTTCCATTGTATAATTGGATATAGAATATCCCTCTCTCCCTTCGCCTTTCCTGTCAGCGTAGTACAGTATTTACTCTCCAAGACAATTAATAAGTTAAAAAACACTTGCTACGACACCTGCAGTTGCGCTTATGGAGTCTAGGGGGAAGAGTTATTTAGTACTGTTTTAATACATTTGTGGGGACGACAGTATTAGACTACAGCACATGCCGGAGGCTTAAAGGAAAAACGTTGGGGATCATGGTTTAATTCACTCTGAGGTGTTTTATTACAGCACTGATGCAACATTTCTCTAAAGATTTATGTAGGAAATAGTAACTTAAAGGCTCAACCTAAATTGGCACCTACAGACATCAGATTTATCAATGGCCCAGTGGCGGTCCAGCCCATCCTGGGAAAAGCAATACTTGGCCAATTTAAAGGCGATGAGCGTTGATTAGACTTGACTCTTTTTTATCATCATACATATAGTGGCTTTCCCAGTATTTCCCTCATCTGAATGAAATAAAGTCTGAAAGAGTGCATCCCGTTCAGCTCGGACTCACCCAGCAGTTTTCCCAGTTTGGGTCATTGACTGAAAAAAATTGTAGACAACTCCTCCTCACTCCTCCCCGTTTGCCACAATGACCACGTTCAAGGAGGAAATCATGGCGGATTTACAGACTCCTCCTCCCCAGCTCTGACGAAGCATGTTCCTAATAAGGGCATAAGGGCGGGATCTTCACTGTAGACTCCGCTCTTGTGTGACATTGTGTTCAGTCATAGCCGCGTAGCTCCTATGCTAACAGTTCGGCCCTCATTAGTACGAGTACATTGTACTTGTGAAAACCAGCCTGGAGCCTTTAATTGTGCCTGACCCAGCGTTATCACAGGAGGAATATCTAACTGTAGAAAGTTTTATAAAAATAGATACCAGGCTTTACAGTTGTTTAGAAAAGGTCTAAAGTCCAGTGCTATGCAATGTAAAACTAGCTTGTTTTGCCGCCACTATATGGAGGTACTAAAGCAGGGGGAGGCCAGTTTGCGTCACACAGGGCCGATTTTCATTACAGCCAAAACACCAATGGCCGAACCTCACCATTGTAGCCTAAAGTTGAGAACCATTTTCTGCCAATGTTTTACATCGGTGGTTCTAAAGTGGTCCGGCTCCGAGACCCGCTTTACCTTAATGACAAGCTCCGACCCAAATTAAACTAAAACTAAATGTATAAAATGTTGTATTTCCCGCAAGTGTTTTTATTGAACAAGCCGTAGATTTGATCTAAACAACCCAATAATATGAATTTTAACAGACTCCAGAGAAAAAAAAAGTTCTCTACAGGCTCGCTTTTGAGTCCCGACCCACCAGTTGAGAATCACTGTTCTACATTATGACCAAGTGGGATGTTCTGCAAGGACATATAAAAAAATACTCTATGAAAAGACACTATTTCTTGCATTTTTAGAGTACTTTAACAGGTTTTTGATCCCTTATTTGCATAATAATATTTCTCAAAATCATATTTGGGGGCCAGAGGTTCTGTGCTGGAGGGCCGAATTTGGCCCCCGAGCCTGACGTTGCCTATCCCTGTACTAAAGCAAGGTCGGCCCCTAGCATCGTCATCATGAATCTCTGCCACAAGCGGCCATTGATTTTGGTCCTCTAACACCTCAGTTTGCTCTCACCATCCATAACCTGGGTGTTTTCCTTGACAGTAGCATGAAAAGGTAACGCCTTCAGGGAGGAGACTGCGGAATTTACGGGTCAGTTCCAATCAGTTTCATACACAAGGCCTTCGGGAAGCTGAACTCCCTCTTCCCCCTCCCCCCGCTCCACAATCAAGGATGAGAGTAATATAATTTCACACTATTCACATGGTTTGACAAATAAAAAAAGCTTGAATCTTGAAGTGCAGTTGTGAAGGCGAGCATTTACCAGCTAAAGCGCCACAGTAAGGTCAACCCATTCTTGTTCCGAGCTGACCTTTAAAAGGCTGTTCATGCCTTCATCAGCTCGAGGATAGACTCCTGTAATGCCCTCTGCACTGGACTTAATCGATCACGCCTCAATCGGCTTCAACTGGTTCAGATCGCAGCAGCTCGTCTCCTCTCCAACACCTCCAAACGCTCACGCAACCACCCCAGTCCTCCACTCGGGTTTAAGGTCGTGCTGTTTGTGTTCAAGGCCATCCGTGGTCTGGCCCCGGTTTACCTCGCTGAAATTAGTAATGGTCGACCAATCACCCAGAACTCTGCGCTCCTCTGAACACACCTCGCTGGTCACTCCCAGGTTCAGATGCACAACCCTGATACATTCTCATATTGCAAAGCTTTGTCTGCCTCCTGCCTCTGGACGCTCTCGGCCCATACGGTCACTTGATCGCACTCCGGGTGGGTTGGAACATTGCTTCGCAGGAACGCGGGCCCACGCAGGCTCCCCATGTGGATCCCATTTGTCGGACGCACCGACTCCGGAGTGGTGGACGGGAGGGAATTCCTGGTTGTGCGTGTGCTCGGCAGCTGCCTGGCGTACAGGACGGGCCCCCGGGGTCGGAGAGCTGGCACTGGAGCGAATGGATGGACTCCGGGATTGCAGCGATAGTAAAGACAAGGATGAAAAGGAAAGGATGGGTCAGTTGCAGAAGACAAAATTCCTTGCGGACAATAAACATTATCCCTTAACCTATTAACCCCCACTTGAACCAGTCTGGCATTATCCAAATCTAGCAGCTTCTTGAAAAAAGCTGTAAGCTCCAGTCAAGAAGGTTTTAGATCTGGGGAAAAGGTTCTGGGCTAAGGCGGGGGTTAAGAGCTTAATCTTCGACCAATCATTGCAGACGTACTTGGCTGCGCAGATTAAAAGCTGCAGCCTGATCGATATTCCAAATGAGCAGGTATGCCGTTTTTCGTCATCCGTCAGCACTATGGGGATGACGTGATGTTGGCGAATTCAAGAAGTATTGCAAGTTTATCACAGACCTGATGACAAGATATCAAAGCTCAGGCAGCACGTTAAGCTACGATGGAGCTACAATCTTCAGTTTAGCGTCAGACAACCAGACGAACTGTCAAAGCAGGGGTTTGTCTGTTTTTGGGTCGAAAAGTTAGTTTTCTCCCTTGACATTTCAATTTTAATGTGTAAAAAGAAAAAAGGACAAAACTCACCCTTTACGATGCACGAAAGGCTTGGACCGAGATGACGCTGTAATCCAATTCTGGTTATTTAACAAGATCCAAAATCTCCTCTGAACAAATATTTGCAACTTATCAACAAAATAAAACTATGAATTTAAATCTGGGTCTATTCGTTATTTACAGTGGGAACCAGACTGTAGAAAAGTTCAATTATGGACTGGGTTTTGGTCAAGTTCAGGACTTTTCGCTTCTAGTGACAGACACTTCTTTTCTTAGCTCTTTATGTCAGAAAAGACACTATTACCCAAACTGGAGGGGACTAAATAAGACCCAGGCTCCTCCCAGGAGAAGGGAACCAAAAACTGCCAAAAATTCCCTGATGGTGATGGTTCCTATAGTTGGCTAGTTTCTTAACAGTCTTCTCCAGCTTGCGTACCAGTGAAAGGGCACCATTCCCATAGTTGACTCTCATTCATCCAGGTAGTATTAATAGTAGAAAAGTGATATTATCGACTGGACTGGGCTTTGGTCAAGTTGAGGACTTTTCGCTTCTAGTGACAGACGCTTCTTTTCTTAGCTCTTTAGGTCAGAAAAGACACTATAACCCAAACTGGAGGGGAATAAATAAGACCCAGGCTCCTCCCAGGAGAAGGGAACCAAAAACTGCCAAAAATTCCATGATGGTTCCTATAGTTGGTTAGTTCCTTCACAGTCTTCTCCAGCTTGCGTACCAGTGAAAAGGCACCATAGTTGGTAGCAATATGTCTGTGAAGGTTCTCATTCATCCAGGGAGTATCCATCATAGAAAAGTTCATCGACTGAACCTGAAGAGCTAAGAAGAAGATTCTGGGACTTGAAGCAAATGGTCCTCAACTTTACCAAAACCCAGTCCAGTCGATGATTCAACTTTTCTATGATACTCCCTGGATGAATGAGAGCCTTCACTGTGGGAACCAGATATTCACATACACTATATAAAAGGCACACGTCCATTTTTCTTCTCAGTGTCTGACTTGAATTTTTGTGTTACTTTCTACAGTCAGAAGTTTACATACACTAGATAGATATCTTTAAACAATTTGTTAAAGCCCAGATGACGATTTCATGGCCTTGGGAGCACAAGTGTGGTTCACCCTTGGGTGCCTGAAGGTGCCAGGTTCATTGGTTCAAACAATTATACACAAAAAAGATGGAAATGACCAGTCATCATACAGATCAGAAAGAAAGAAAGAAAGAAAACAGCGTGTGATTCTAAAGAAACAGCATGAAAATGTAAGGAGTAGAAAGTAAAAGTAAAAAAAAAGGAGTAGAAAGTAAAAATCTACTTAAGTAAGTTCCTGCCTCCACCGTTTTTGAAGTGTTTGTTGGTCCACTTTGCTCAGACCTTGGAAGCTAAGCAGGGAAGGGCCTGGTCGGTACTTGGATGGGAGACCGTTTGATGACCCCAGGAAGCCTAGCGAATGCAGTGTGTGAGTGGTTGGTGGTGGTCGGAGGGGCCGATCGCTTCCGTCCGTCTACCCCAGGGCAGCTGTGGCTACAATAGTAGCTTGCCACCACCGAGTATGGAGTGAATGAATAATGCCATGTAAAGCATCTTTGAGTGTCCAGAAAAGCGCTATATAAAATGTATGCAATATTATTATTTTCATCATCTAACACTGTCTAACACTGCGTTCTACTGTCGCTGATCTGTCATTACGAGTTGTCCTTTCTCCCTCACGGCCGGCGCAGTGACAGTGACGTGTTTGCCGTCTTGCCTTTTTGCAGAATGTTGGAGTATTCCCTGAACCTCCAGAACGTCAGCTTCTCCGCGGTGAGGACGGTGCGGGTGCTCAGACCGCTGCGGGCCATCAACAGAGTACCGAGTGAGTACCCCACACAGCCTTTCCCATGACCACAGATTCCACACGTCTCGGAGCGGAAACAGCACTTGCAAGTACGAGTGCTGCGTGGTTTCTCACACTTGGATTCTTTAGGCTCATCTGTTCAGTTTTAAGCTCTGCTAATGGGGGGAGTTTACACGCGCGATCAGATCAAAGTGCATGAAGGGCTTCTCTTAGGGCACAAGTTCACAAGCCCAGAATCACTAGCCTGGGTCGTAGTAGAGCAGGAGAAGCCTACTTTTTGGCCACCATCTGATCTGTTTAAACCTTTAACCGGCCTTCCTCTCTGAACAGGAGGTTAAGTTTAGGGTTAAGGACGGAAAGTGTGACTTGTGTTTCACTCATGAGTGTGTTGACAAGGGCTCGAAATTCCGATTATGGCAGTTTTTGGGATATGGTGTTTATATTAGGGATGTACCGATCCGATATTCAGTATCGGTATCGGTAGCCGATCAGGCTTTTTTAGAGTATCGGATTGGATCGGATTTGATGACTGGACGGGTCCGGTACAAGACGGCCGTGAATCTGCGGCTCCAGTCTGCAGGTTTACCACCGCGCTTCGAGGGTTTATCACAGCACCACCACAGATGGAGCAGATGGAGCCGCTGCAGATCCAGGACCGCAGATTCACGGCCTTCATGCTATCGCTAAGCTAGAACACTAAATGTATTTATTTGACTTGATTTATTCTTATTATTGTGTCTTTCACATAAGTGCTCAGCTCTCGTGGGCTTACAAGACACATTTCAAAACTGAATTAAAACACATGCTTCTGAAAAACTTTCTAATCATGTCATCAAATTTTTTTCCATCTTTTTTGGGGGGTATTCAACTCATTTTGTAACTTTTTTGTAATGTTTTTTAATCAATTTTTTGTCATTTTTGGTCATTTTTTTGTCCTTTTTTTGTCACATTTTTTGTCATTTTTTGTCAATGTCTTCTCACTTTTTTTCATCTCAGTTTTGTTGCTATTTTCACAGCTTTTTTTCCAGAAGCTTTTGGACTGGGGTAAAGCCAAACTGGAGAAAATTTGCTCGGTTCAGGTGGGAGTTAAGGGGTTAAAATTCAAAGTTAAAGCCAAAACGTCTTCCATGTTTATGAACAAAAATACAACTGGTAAAACTAGTGGTAAAACTGGTAATATCCATAGGCAATAATATATAATGATATACAGTATATTATATAAAAATCTAATAATACAAAAAGACTGTATCGGATTGGTATCGGCCAGATGAAGTGTCAAAAATATCGGATCGGATCGGGAGCTCAAAAAAGCGGATCGGTGCATCCCTAGTTTATATGAGAAATCGGGAAACTAAAATCCCTTGTTTACATGATCAAATAAAGATCATGTAAATACAGAGCTTGTATTGAAGCTCTGTCCGGGCAGGCGGACACATTACATTATTGAGCACAATAGATATTAAAAGCATAATGTGCGCCTTATTGCAGGGCTTGTTCTTTTGAATGCCCACTTTGGACTAAATGATTTGCTCATCCTCTGAGCTACGGCAAATGACAATGACGGCAGATTATGGATAAGTCGTTTCCTTTGCCTCTCCTGGGTCTGTCTTCGCCACCGACACGGACCAGGGAGCACTGGGAGAAGGTTTGAAGCTGGGGTTGGTGTGTGAGAGTGGAGCTGATGAAGTTCACCAATAGTTAGTGGAGGATAGTGAATAGTCACTGACAGTTTTGCATAAATCCACACTACGACGCTTCTTTCCATCTTAAATATTCACTACTTTTAGTTCTTTCATGGTTA
This sequence comes from Gobius niger, assembly GCF_951799975.1. NCBI lineage: Eukaryota > Metazoa > Chordata > Actinopteri > Gobiiformes > Gobiidae > Gobius > Gobius niger. The sequence goes on from NC_136870.1 coordinate 4,889,405, forward strand.
GAATAAAAAAACACAGTCTCCTTCTCACTCCAGAAACGGGAGCTCTTCGGACATGCCGACGCCATGTTTGTTTACTGTGAACGGCGCAAGAAATGTGAAGTTTCTTAAAGGCACACTGCGTAACATTTTGGACGATGCTGTTGCAGCAAAACAAAAAATGCTCCTAATGACCAGCTCAACACAGAAAATGCTGTTACTGCAGTGTGTAATAAAAGAATGGATTTGGATGAGGAACTAACCTGTTAAAATCTCAAATTCTACTGCCCTTTGTCACATCTCCATGACGACGAGCTGGAGACGTACCCACTCCTCATAAAGTTTACACTCATATCTTCAGAGGGGTGAGCCTAATAAATCTTTGTTTGTACATTTATTAGGTATTTTTTAATGATGAAAATATCTGTCATAAAATAAATGCCTGTATTTCAATTTTATTTATTGGGTTAAATTCTACGTGGTGTGGCTTTAAAACCGGAAAATAGTGTATACATGAAGTTATATCCCAGTTACTGACGGAAAATTCCAGCCAGAAAATCTGGGTTTCTCAAAACCGGGAAACTGCTGTTTTCGGGTTTTTATAATCGGGGAACTGCGTTTGTATGAACAAAGAAAAAAACTGAATATTAAAAACTCTCGAGCCCTTGCAAACACACTCATCTATCTACAGATCTCACTCATGCTTTTAGAAACTAGAAGGCCTTAGGTTTCAAATGAGATCAGGCGAGTGAAATGCCCCAAAGGGAATGAAGACGTAAAAAGAGAGTTTTGATGCAAGAAGTTTTTCTTATCTTTCATATGACTTTCCTCACGAAACAACAAAGAGCACCTTCAGCACAGAATGTATGTTTTTGCGTAGCACGAGCGTGAATAGACAATGATTGGGAATGTTTGGGACCCTCAGAGCTCGGCCCTTTGACCTCAGTGCACCACAGCGGGACCACGGTACAGTCTCTCTTCTCATTCACTGTGGGATGAATACAGCAGGTTTCGCTGTGAAAGCGTGAAAGGATGTAAATGCAAATAAAAGATGTGAGTCTGCAGTGCCATGGACATTTTGGAGGAGTGAGATTTAGACAGATTTGTGAACACTATTTAAGAGAAATGGATCTTGTAAGTATGTCTTTGAGTTCAGCTCATGAAAGATGGGAGCAAAAACAGAAGTGTTGCCAATTTTTGGACATGTTGAAATTTTGGCGGCTAAGAAAGAGTAGGGCCCCAGAGAGCAATCCTGTCAAACTGGTGGTCAACTTTTTATTTTATTGTTTGCTAGCCTTAACCTATTGTGAGTTTAACTTTAACGTGACGTGCGAGTCCGAGTGTCCGGCCCCCTTCACTCCTCCCCGGGTTAAAACAGCAGGCGTTGACTGGAGCTCGCGCCCTCACTCCCTCCTGGCTGTACACTTTCTTCATTTGTCTCCATTAGGGTTTAATCAGGCTGGATTGGATTTCCTCTGAACACATTCACGTCTAAATAAGTGATGAGCATTCTCTCCTCAGCCAGAGGACCACTCGGGTTTTTATGCTTGAGCAATATATGGCTGGTCTTTTAATCCCACCATTACTCCTCCATAGCTCAGAGCTGATCGCATACAACTTATTACAGTCAACACGTAGTAGTTGGAACTGTGTTGGTAAAGGCTCATAGCGCGGCAGATAGAAACTGTTTTTTAATTGAAAAAACACCTCAAGTCAAGTTTCTGCTGTTTGTGGGTTAGTCACACATCCAATGACCCCCGAGCTTCATCTTATGATATGGTAATGATTTAAAAAACGCAGACATTATATACATGCCATGGAAACAAAACGTACCTCGCCATGCTTTAGTATTGTGCCGGGCTTCCTTATTCATCTGTATGGGACTATAATTTTAAATTTGAACGGGTCCGGGATTTGACGGCTAACAAAATGTACACATTTGTATGAACAGGCTCAAGAGCGAACGGCGCTTCTATGGGTATTAGGCTTAATGTGACACACCCGCTAATGCTACTTCGACTGCTAATTCTGCTACCGCTGCTAACTCTGCTACCACTGCAAACTGTGCTACCACTGCTATCTCTGCTAACTCTGGTACCACTGCTAACTCTGCTATCCCTGCTAACTCTGCTATCACTGCTAACTCTGGTACCATTGCTAACTCTGCTATCCCTGCTAACTCTGCTATCACTGCTAACTCTGCTACCACTGCTAACTTTGCTACCACTGCTAACTCTGCTACCACTGCTAACTCTGCTACCACTGCTAACTCTGGTACCACTGCTAACTCTGCTATCCCTGCTAACTCTGCTATCACTGCTAACTCTGGTACCACTGCTAACTCTGCTATCACTGCTAACTCTCCTACCACTGCTAATTGTGCTACCACTGCTAACTCTGCTACCACTGCTAACTCTGCTAACTCTGCAACCACTGCAACTCTCCTACCACTGCTAACTCTGCAAACTCTGCTAACTCTGCAAACTCTGCTACCCCTGCTATCTCTGCTACCACTGCTAACTCTGCTACCACTGCTAACTCTGCTACCACTGCTATCTCTGCAAACTCTGCTACCCCTGCTATCTCTGCTACCACTGCTAACTCTGCTACCACTGCTAACTCTGCTACCACTGCTAACTCTGCTACCCCTGCTATCTCTGCTACCACTGCTAACTCTCCTACCACTGCTAGCTCTGCTAACACTGATAACTCTGCTACCACTGCTTCATAGCTACGTCCTTTTGTTTACACATGTTTAGTAGCTATGTGCTTCTGGTGGCCAAAATATTACAGTAGAGCTTTTTATGTTTAATTGTACTTGATGGTAATGATTTTTTCATTCATTTGTACTTGACCTACTGTACAGTATTAAGGACTTGAGGGTGAGTACATCTCTGACTGATAAATGTATTTGCCTCCCTATGTAGTAAAAAGTATTTTGCACAAAATTTAAAACAAATGCAAATGCACATTGATTTATTTTCATTGTATTTATTTGTTTATTTTACTATATTTATACAGGGAAGGCCCAATGAGAGTTCTTGGGCCTTCTTTCACTTTGCTCATTTAGACCAATGAGTTGCGGCGTTGCAGCGGCACTGACGGCGGCGCGTGTTAAACCTTGAAATCGGCGCTAACCCGTGCAGCGACCCGTCTTCCCGGGGACATTGAAGCTAGCACAATGGAAGCGCAGTGACAGGAAGATGCTTTGAAGCCGCTCCTGCACCGTCAGCGGAGCGTTCCCCGCCGCTAACCTACTTGCCCATCCATGTGTGGCACGCCGCAATTCTGCCGAGATTAGCTTCACGCAAAAATGCTTCTTTGTGCATTTTTAAGCGACCGGAGATTACCTCGCAGGCTTTTATGACAAGTCAATGCCACACGTGTTATTTATGACACTTTTTTCCGTCTTTCAGGGATGTTTTTCTTTTGTTTCAGAAAGTATGCCATCAATTTCAATTTAGCCAAACCGAGCGATATTAGCGCCTGGCACAAGGATGTATGGAAATTTAGTCTGTTTTGAAACCTTTCACCACTGAACCTCCACCTGAACTGAGCACACTTCAAATCTAAAAGCTTCTTGAAAAAAGTGTCAAAACAGCGACAACAACGCGATGAAAAAGTGAAAAAAAAGGAAGAAAATGCAACACAAAAGGGAGGAAAAAAGGATGGAAAATGACCACCACAAGGCGAGGAAAAAATGAGTTTAGATCAGTTTTGTGAGCCAAATGAGGCGTTACTCTGGCCTATAAGCTGTAAGCTCTAGTCAAGAAGCTTTTAGGTTTTTAGGTTTGGGTAAAGCTGAACATGAGAATATGCACTGGGTAAAGAGGTTATGGGATCAGTCCTTTTAATCAGAGGTGGGTAGAGTAGGAGTAGGGCTTGGTACCAACAATACCAGTCTGATATCGGAAAAAAAAAACATTTACCACGTGGCTATAATGTTTAAATCCTGATGTCTTATTATGTCAGTTCCCCTGCTGGACACGTGTGGAATTCTTTCTTTTTTCTTTTTGTTTAAGCTGCCCCCTACTGGCTGGAGTGAGCAAACTGGTTATTTTGTTAAAAATCCAAAACTCTGCACGGTTTCTCCCAATCTTCCCCCATTTTTCCCAAATAATTCACCATTTTTCCCACGTTTCCTGACATTGGAGATGAACCCGATATTGTAAATTTGCAGATGCTTGATTGTTCTGGTTCCTGGTTCTAGATGACATTGTTAAAGTACTGGTATTGTAAAAAAAACTTAACGGTACGCAGTAGGGATGGTCCGATATGAAAATTTGCCACCGATATCGATATCCGATATTTGCCTCGCTGCTGTGGCCGATATCCGATATTTGCCGATATATTTATTTCGATGTTAAAAATCAATAGAAAGGCTCAAATGTGGTAAAGTTTGCAAATTGCTCCATTATTGGAATGTCTTATGCTTATGCCTGGGACACGTCTCACACACCAGGATGAAACAAACAATCCCTTTTATTAGAAAAATATTAAAAAGACCAAATGCAATGTTGGAGTGAAATGTTATTTGGATTTTGGCTGAATATTTACTCAGACCTACTTATTATTATACTTTCACCCATGTCGTCTATTAATGGGAAACACTGACACTGGGAATATGCTAGGCTACTATTTATTGTATTTTTTATTTAAACATGTAGCCTACCATGTTATTTAAGCTACATGTTTTAACTTTAAACAAATCTGATAAAGGACACATAGCTCTGTATGAAGCTTTGAAATTGCAAAAAATTGTCACTTTAACAGCACCTTATATGAATTTATGAGGCCAGACTGAAGATTTAGAGTTGGTTTAGAGCTGGCAAAAGGCAAACAGTAGATTTACAAGATTAGCCTGAGCTTTGAACTGCATTGTTTTCAATGATAAATGCGCTAACGATCGCTAATGCGTCTAATTAAATATGCGCGAAATGCGACAAAACACCTCGTTTTCAGGGTCATTAACGTGACAAAAGCGAGCGGAGTAAACGTGAATACAGACATTATCATCACTGTAGTTAGACATACATGATGACAGAAAGGTCATGTTTACGTGTTGTAGCCTTTAGCCTGTTAGAAGCTATGCTAGCGCTAACCAGTGTTAATTTTGACAACATATTTTAATTTAGTTTTAGTCTTTTGACTAAAATGTAAGTTAATTTTAGTCGAGATTCAGTCAAAAAAATCTTTTCAATTTTAGTCTAGTTTTAGTCGATTAAAATTGCATGTCAATTTAGTCGACTAAATTTAAGACTAATTGAGTCGACTTTGCATTGATAATATGTATTATAATCATATTTAATAAAGTTCTTCTGCTTCATGGAGCTGCTCCACATGAACAAAGCTCAGAGCTGATCCTTTAACAGAGGATTTAAATGATCTGAGGCTCTTTCAGACGCTCAATACAAGTTTGGATGATTTTAGTCTCTCCTTTTCATTTTTATTTAGTCTTATTTTAGTCGACTAAAATATCTGGACATTTTAGTCATAGTTTTAGTCTCATGAGAAACTTTAATTTAGTTTTAGTCCAATTTTAGTCACAAAAATATCACTTTGACTAAATTTAAGACTAAATATTTTAGTCGACGAAATGAACACTGGCGCTAACAAACAAAGTTATAAATCTGGCGTCAGGACGGACAAACTTTTGCAACACTCACCTCAGATGTATTGACAAATAATCCATCAGAAAATGATTCCTGTTAATCCTGACTCAGAATTATGTCCATGAGGCAGATTTAGTCCAGTTTGTCACAGCAGCAACTTGTGTCTCTGCATCTCTGTGGTGTCCAAGTGTCAGCAACACTTTGTTTAAACTTAGTAAAAACATATTCTCTTTTGGAGATGTGTGGATTTATGCTGGAGGTTCTTTATTTTTAGGAGCCACTGTTTATTTTAGATAATTTGAATAAACTCTTGCCCCAGTCAGGTCAGTTTAGCCCGTCTACACTGCTGCTGCATTCAGGTGCGCTACGACATTATGGTGCAGTGAATAATTCAAAGAATAAAGAAAAATCGGCCGATATTTCCCAATATCGGACCGATACTGGTGTGTGAAAAAATATCGGCGGCGCATATATATCGGCCATCCCTAGTACACAGCCCTATGTAAGAGTAACGTTACTGCGAAATATTAAAGTACATGTTGCTTTATTTACTGTATTGCTGTCTCCTATATCCTGTGTGTACATGTTTACAGTAGTGCTTCACAAAAACATGCATTAACTATTATCTCCTGTCCCCGTGTTGTAACCTTAGTGTGGGTTTATTATACAAAAGGCTTTTTAATGTTTGGCTCAGACGGGACGATCACACCCAGATCGTGTCCCGACCAAGTCAATTGCAAAACTAATGTGTCCAGCGTAACTGAAGCGGGACAGTGTCTGACCATCTGCCAAACTGAGTCGGACTGAGCCCAGTGTCCCGTCTCATTTGCAATTCATTATTTCATCCCATGGTCAATTAATTAATCCACCCCCCCGGTCATCAACAGCTTGCAAACTTGTGTTGTTTCGGCCTCCACCTGCTGATGTCACGAGGTGGTGCTCTCCTTCTCCAGGAAGTGCCCCTTTCTCAAGCTTGTTCACAGAAAGGGGCCTTTAGAAGACAACCAAACATGTCAGCAATTTAAAGTTTAGCATATTATATTCTAATATATACTGTATTAAACTTATGATGTATTTTTCTGTTCTTTAAGGCAACACATGGATAGGGCAAAAAAATTGAATAAAGAAAAGCTAACTTATCTACTTCACAAACGGTGCCTTATTTTATTTTAGTCTTTTGACAAAAATGTAACTTTACTTAGGTTGAGATTTAGTCAAATAATAATAATAAGATTAATTTTAGTCTAGTTGTAGTTGACTAAAATTGCACGTATATTTATTTGTAGAAGAGTCATTTTCAAACATAAATACAAATACAAGAACATAAACAAAAAGACAAGAAACACCCTATTTAGTCAACTTTACATCCATAATATTTATTATCATATTTAAAGGAACAGGCCACAGTTTTTCCATACTGTGATATGTTCTTACCTGAGCTTAGACGAGTTCATATGTACCTGTCTGGCCTGTTCCTTTAATCAAGTTCCTCTGCTTCTTTTCATTTTTATTTAGTCATATTTTCTACAAACATATCTGGACATTTCAGACAGTTTTAGTCTCATAAACAACTTTTTATTTAGTTTTAGTCTCATCTTAGTCAGCAAAAAAAAACAACTGACTAAAAAGATGAAATACTTTATTGGAAATGCACTGCAGGGCGCGGGGGCGTGGCTTAGAAAGAGGGTTTTGACTGTGCTGGACTGACTTCATTCCGCATTTTCAAGCTCTCACAAGACAAACTACAATCTTTATTCTACTGTGAGTTCAACACTGGCCGTGTCCAGAGAGAAAGAGCATCCTGTCGCTGGCTCTGGTGTTGAAGAGCGACGGCAGTGCATGTGAGCCCCCCCTACACACCCCCACTTTTTTAGAAAGAATGTACTGCAAATGTAATTGGAATGTATTGTAGAAAGGCCCAACCCGGGACTGGAGTTGAAGATTTAGCACTAGCTGTAAACTCTTTTTGCATCGGCCAGAAGTTTGTTTTGCACTATGTTGAATTGCAATGTCAAATAAATAAATAAGTGGGAAAAAAACTGCTAAAATTCTAATTTCGCCTCATTAAATCGGGCGGGAATTAGATATTCAAAAGAGTGGAATGTTTGTGGAGATGCCTTTTCTATCCGTATCCATTGGTTTTTGTTGTTTATCCTTTTCCATCTTTACAATCTAAGTATTGCAAACCTGGGAAACTCTTTCCTAAAAGCAGCATACTGAGGTTGAATTTGCAGCGCTCCCCGTGGGTTTGGATTCGTGGGGTTTCCCCGTGGGTTTGGAAGATAGCTCTGCTCCGCCTTTCTTTTCCGCACCGCCTATCCCCTTTACCCCCCCTTTACCCCCTCCTCCACGCGGAACCTACAGGGCTGAAATCGGGCTCTTTGATCAGAGCAGGTCCCAAGGAGAGCCTCGGTGTAGTTCCCTCTGCGCGAACAGAAGCCTCTGATCTAGTGGAGATGAGCGGGGAAGGTGCAGAGGAAGTCCATGCGTCTCAATGGAGGTGATTGACGAAATCCAACGGAGTTTACGGAGGAAAATGTGACCAGACATGCTTCTTTAAGGCGAGACGCTGCAGGTGAATACGGGGACACATTTCATTTAGAGATGTCAATTTGAAACTCTTGCCATAGATTATTGACTAAAAGGATACCACTATGGAGCACTATTTTTTGTGAGAAATATAAGTATTTTCTGTGGGTATTTTGCAAACCCGGAAGACGCACCGCTTCGATTCAGTTAACTCCGACCTCTCTCTCTGAGCTAATCCGCCCATGCATTATTAGCAGTAAGAAATATTAACATCACAGCAATAAGTTACTTCACAATGAAGTTATAAGGAGTTGACATCTGCAACACAGCTTCGTAAATGGCTAACACACACGCTAACACACAAGCTAACACACACGCTAACACACACGCTAACACACACGCTAACACACACACTAACACACGTTTTGACTGACTCACCGCTCTGGTGGGTGTTTACATTATGGGACTCGCGTTGGTTATAAAAGTGAATCCACTTTGATTCTGGTGAAGGTCACAGAAAAACACTATTTTAGTGATAGTAGCTGAATCCCGGAAAGAAATTACAACTTCTGGTGAGTGTCCTCTTCTTTAGGAAGGTTGAATAAAGTCCCGTCCTCGTAGCCAAACGTGCTTTTGTCTGACATTATCGTTAGGTAAGAATAAAGAACAGGCGTGTCCAGAGTAGGTTAGAAAGAGCTCCTTCTTCACAACTTTCAGTGCAAACATGACATCTGTTCAGACGCTCAGGGGTGCGTTTATTTACACCGCGGGGCAGTCGGGCACTTCCTTTTTAAATGTATTTATTTATTTTTTCTTACTACAGAAATAATGAAAACAAAAACTGTTCAGTTCGTAAGGCATTACATTACAGACATCGGGCTCTTCCTGTTTGACACTATGACTTAAAAAACGTCACAGTGTCACAACTCAGTGGCAACAAAACCTAAATAATGGAAAGAGCCCGGTTTGAATTAATGGTTTACTTTTGTTGATATATTAGTTACCAAGAATTTGTGAGAGCGATTTTGGATCTTGTTTATTTGGATCTCTGTTTTTGAATGAGTCATTTATACTGTAAGCGTAAAGATCTGCAAAAAAATTTAGTTTCCCCTTGTTTTTCAATAAATCAATAAATCTGGGATATAGACTTCCTGCGCGCAACTGAAAGCTCTTCTATAAGCACCCTTTTTTATTTTGACAAGAAAAAGATGTCAAAGGGAGAAAACAAGCTAAAAATGTCAACATTGACCACTGCATGAAAAATCCATTATTTTCACTCGCCGTGTCTCGCCTTAATTGTTTTGGGCGCCCCGGCTGTGACATATTATGATTTATACGTTGAAATAAGCATTGGAAATTAAACATGCTGAAAACAGTATGCGAGACTCCATTTTGTGCTAATAGCTGTCTAACAAATGGACGGCACTGTGATAAACGGGAGCGATGATGAAGTAAGGATGCAAAACTGGCTTTTTAGAACTTTTTGACCATCTTGGAATATTGTTTTCTAATCCAAAACCTGGAGTACTTTTTGAACTCCGCCCAGTAATCGAACTCAGGACCTTCATACCCTGAGCCGTTGTTGTTCCTATTCAATGAAAAGATAAAACGATGGGAATCCAAAAGACATCAAATATTCGGCGACGTCTCCCCGCCTGTATTATCACCTCCACACTTCCTGCAGGAAATGTTCCTCCACACAAACTGTCCTGTGCAAAGTCCAGCATTGTTACTTTCTTTGGTGAAATCATCCACTTTGTGATGTAAGCACCGGGTTCTGCTGTTGGATATTTTGGACCATGTTTCGTAACCCTCTCTCAAGTACTGTGAGGGTCGTTTATCAATGAGTGAGTTAAAAAGGTGCTTGTTTTGCACAAGAGCAAACGCTTGGTAATTGAACCCCTGTATGTTTGCATGACCTGATCATGATCTTTGAAAAACAATAAACTTTTGATGAGTAAGGAAGATAACTACAAATACAACAAACTACAATATGGAGAGACAGCAGCCGCTTTCCCACGCTTCATTCACAAATACTGAATGATGGTTTCCGGCATGAAAGAAGATCGAGATGATGCTGTAATCCAAATATGGTCATTTCCTTTCTGGGAGTAAGATGGGAGGGATGAATACAAGCACATGCAGATGTTACAAAACTTTTCTTAACAGTCCTATATCAGGCAAAATCGACTTTTGGAGCTTTTAGCCATAGTGTTAGGGCTGCTCGATTATTGAAAACATAATAATCACGATTATTTTAGTCATAATTGAAATCACGATTATTCAAGCGATTATTTGTTGCCTTTAAAAAAAAGTCTTTATTTTATTTATATATTTATTAATAAAAAAAACTATGCTGAATATTTTCTGTTTTCTGAACAGTCATTAAAGTACAACTGATTTCAAGTTTGCCTCGATTAAGGAGAGGTCTGTGTTTCACACCTGCCCCCTGCTGGCCAGCCCTCACACCTGCGCAAGCAAACTGAGCAACGCGGCCTGATGACATCATCACACAGCGCTGTTTGTTTTTTATGTCAGGCAAAAGCAAATGCGAAGGGAGCCATGAAATAATGAAAGTTTAAAAAAAGTTTTTATTTTTCGATTATCCTTTAGTGAAATAATCGAAATTGTGATTGAATTTCGATTAATTGCACAGCCCTACATAGTGTAATGTTATTTCCTTATCAACCCCCCCCCATCTGAACAGATTTCATGTTTGCACTGAAAGCTGTGAAGAAGGAGCTCTTTCTAACCTACTCTGGACACGCCTGTTCTTTTTTCTTACCTAACGATAATGTCACGGAGAAAAGAACGTTTGGCTACAAGGAGCAGGACTTTATTCAACCTTCCTAAAGAAGAGGCCACTCGTCAGAAGTTGAAATTTCTCTCCGGGATTCAGCGACTATCACCAAAATAGTGTTTTTCTGTGACTGTCTCTGATGGATGTTTGGTGAATCTTCGCCAGAATCAAAGTGGATTAACTTTTATAACCAACGCGAGTCCCACAATGTAAACAGCCGATGGAGCGGCCAGGACAGAGCAGTGAGTCAATCAAAACGAATGTTAGCATGTTAGCTTGCTAGCTTGTTAGCTTGTGTGTTAGCCATTTATGAAGCTGTGTTGCAGATGTCAACTCCTTATAACTGTATTGTGAAGTAACTTCACTTATTGTGGTGATATTTATGTTTATTTTACTGCTAATAATGCCTGGGCAGATCCGCTCGGAGAGAGGGGTGGAGTTAACTGAATCGAAGTGTCTTGTCGTCCGGGTTTGCAAAATACCCCCAGAAAATACTACATAGTGATGTATAATATGTCATATAAATGCCTATACTTTAAAATTAGGTTTTCTTTACGCTCTTTCAACAACTTTAGTCGCTCCTCTGGACTCCAAACTTGGACTTCACAATATTTTGAAGGTTTTCTGAGGGATTTATTAATTTCTAATTCATGCCTGATTTACTGAACAAAATTAGACTTTTAACAGATTTTTCCACTTCACTGTTTACAGAATCAGATCCAAAATCCCTCTGAGCAAATCTTTGCAACTAATGAACAAACTTTGTAACTAATAAACAAACACAATAAAACCACACATTTAAAACTATATCAATCATTTAGATTCCGTTGCTGAAAATAGAGTAGAATAGAACGTCCGGTCAAATGAGAAATGCAGTAAAAGGTTGTGAAAATGGTCCAGGTTATTTATGAGCTGAGCCGTGTTGCATGAGGAGAAGTTAAGCGTTGGAGCGGTGGTCCTTTGAAACGCACAGCGCGGGGCGGTGTGTACAAATGCCAGCCAACATGCCAGAGCCAAAAGTCAGCTTGTTAAAAGTTGACCCCGAGCTAACGAGCCGGCGATTTCAACATACGGATGCTCGGGGCCGAATGCCGCCCGAGCAGGAGGCCGGGGGAAACAGGAGACACAAGCAAGGACAGGAAAGGAATGATGTATCGGACAACCAAATAAAGCTACAGAAGGGGTCCTTAATTGGCTCGGTTTTTATTGTAAGACTATTAATATTGAAGATTCTCACTGAAGGCATTCAATTATGGCATGGAATTATCTTTTTCTTCAAAATCCTGCCTTTTGCTTTGATTTCTGATTGATATTTTCTCGTGTCACGAAGGAAATGGTTTTGACTTGACAGACTGTTCACACACAATTACTTTGACCTCTTACCACCCGCCTAAACCGAAGGCATTCTGTCCTCTTTGGCTATAGGCCTGTGTAACACCTCATTTGAAAGCTAAGACCCACAAAACTGATCTTTTTCCTCGCGTTGTTGCTGTGTTGTGTCACCTTTTTTTTTTTTTATATATATTTTTGTTTCATTTTTGTCTCATTTTTGTGACGTTTTGGTTGAGTTTTTGTCACATTTTTGTATATTTTTTGTCACTTTTTAGTTGAGTTTTTGTCACATTTTTGTATATTTTTTGTCACTTTTTAGTTGAGTTTTTGTCACATTTTTGTATATTTTTTGTCACTTTTTAGTTGAGTTTTTGTCACATTTTTGTCACATCTTTCCTCGCGTTGTTGCTGTGTTGTGTCACCTTTTTCTGTTTTTATTTTTTTCACGTTTTTGTCTCATTTTTGTCTCATTTTTGTAGAATTTTTGTCGTTTTGGTTGAGTTTTTGTCACATTTTTGTATTAATTTTTGTCACTTTTTGGTTGAGTTTTTGTCTCATTTTTGTCACATCTTTCCTCGCGTTGTTGCTGTGTTGTGTCACCTTTTTTTCACATTTTTGTCTCATTTTTGTCACATTTTTGTAGAATTTAGTCACTTTTTGTTGAGTTTTTGTCATATTTTTGTAGAATTTTTGTCACTTTTTGGTTGAATTTTTGTCACATTTTTGTCACTTTTTGGTTGCGTTTTTGTCACATTTTTGTATGTTTTTTGTCACTTTTTGGTTGAGTTTTTGTCTCATTTTTGTCTCATTTTTGTAGAATTTAGTCACTTTTTGGTTGAGTTTTAGTCACATTTTTGTACAATTTTTGTCACTTTTTGGTTGAGTTTTTGTCACATATTTGTCACTTTTTGGTTGCGTTTTTGTCACATTTTTGTAGAAATTTTGTCACTTTTTGGTTAAGTTTTTGTCACATTTTTGTCACATCTTTGTTGAATTTTTGTCTCATTTTTGTCTCATTTCTGTCACTTTTTGGTTGAGTTTTTGTCACTTTTTTGTAGAATTTTTGTCACTTTTTGGTTGAGTTTTTGTCTCATTTATGTCACTTTTTGGTTGAGTTTTTGTCACTTTTTTGCTGCGTTTACATACTTGTTTTCTTCTCATTTTTTGTGTGTGGCTGTTTTGGTGCTTTTTTCCCCAAGAAGCTTTTTTGATTAGGGTAAAGCCTGGAGAAAATGGGTTCTGCTCAGGTTAAAATCCGGCCTTAAATTGTTGCCAGTGGTCTGCAGCAGAGAGGCTTTGCTAGTTTTCTCCCACCTGGCTTTATATGAGTAGCTTTGACCCAACATTTACATTGGATCTACTGGGACTCCGCGTTTCCAACCTATCGCTGCTTATTCCATATGGTTCTTCAAAGCCTCGTCGAGTTATTGACATACATCAGCTTATGCCGGTCACATACTCTGAGACGCAGGTGTGCCATAGGAAGCCCGTTGGTCACACAGAGCGGGACAGACCGACCAGATGGAGCACTGTTGGACTGGAGGGTTGACCCACGAGGCTGTAGGACTTTTGATGGTAATGATTCGAACCCTTTTAGATCTGGGTCAGTTCTAGTTGATAGCTGGCTTAGCTCTAGTTCTTCTTCTAGGGTTATTTGGGAGAAACATTTGTCCTGGACTGGTTTAAATATCCTATATTTGAGCTAAAATTCAAACTGTTTTTAGTGTCCAACGTTTCACAAATACCCAAAGTCACTGCCACAATAGTGCGAACAAAAACTAGCCTGCAAGATCACAACAGATACAAAAAATTAATTCACTTATATCTCTTATCATTTTAGAATTTCTGTAGATTTATCCATAATCAACTTCTTTGTCTTTCAAACTATATTGATCAAAATAGCCCAATAGTCTGCGATGTCCTGGTGGAGATATCATGGCGACTCCCGTCCCGCTCTGGTAAAGACGTATCAAGAAAATAAGTGGTGTTTCCATTTGATCACATTGCACTGGGCTGAAGGGCCAGTCACAAGATGGCTGCCAGAATTGCCATTCCTTCCAACGTATATATTTGTTAAACCGACAAATATGCGAGAAAAAACCCATAAAAAACTCTTATAAACAACCATCAGTATTTCTGAAACTCAACGGAGAGTTACTGAACCTACTTATTTCTCAGACTCATTAGCCAAAAATGCCGCACCTACTGCTAATAAAGTATTATTTACTAAAGTCACTTCTTCCGGGATTAGCGTTACCGTTAGCATTTATCTACGCCAACCCGGAAGACGTACCGATTTTGTTAAATATTGCTTTTATAGCAGTAGGTTCAGCATGTTTGGCTAATGAGCCTGATAAATAAATATGTTCAGTCACTCTCTGTTGGGTTTCGGAAATATGGGTTGTGGTTTTAAAGAGTTTTTTGTTGTTTCTCGCACATCTGCAAACCCGGAAGTAAAGCTGTGACGTCACCACTCAACAAACGTATCACTTTAGCCATGTCCTATTGAGAGTTTTATTAAAGATCCTTGACCGTCTGTGTGAAACAAGTGAAATATGTGTTCCACTGCACTGAAGTAAATGGCCCAAAATGATACCGAAACAGGTCAGTACTTTGGTGAAAGAAACGGGCACAGGGTTTTTAAAGTCTGGCTTAGTCCTGGTTCTGTCCTGGTTTAGTCCCAGCTCAGGCCCAAGCCACTGAGGGATGGCTATCGATTGTGAAAAGTCGATGGAATGAGAAACCGTAAATTGGCGAGCTAGCCAGGAGTGAGGAGCGGCGGGCTCCGCTGATATCCACGTCAGACGGATGATGGACTGGATGGAGGGTGTCATTGAAGGAACCTAATCTTTACTATTATTAATTTACGGCGTGCCTTCGGTGCCTAACCCATCACTCACGTTGGGTATTGTTTCTGCCGCACGCATTGAGGTCATAAAATATGAGATTGGACATGACAGGCCAGCTGGGCTCGGTTTGCGCTTTTCATCAAAGTCGAAAGAATGAGCAGAGAAGCCGTCAAAGCCGCAAAGGGAAGTCAAGCGGTCTGCAGAGGCACGGAGCAAGTGTTCGACTGAAAAAAACGTGTGCTTAAGTTTTGAATCTGTGCTTCGCCTGGGTATTACTTTTGTTGAGAACTTATAACTTTTTCACTGCATTTCAAAGATAAACATAAGACTTTCGGTAACACTTTACATTACGGGCCGGTAAGTCCTTGGTACTTACAGTGGTAATTACAGTGGTATTTACACTGGTAATTCTATGTACTTATTGTGGTTCTTACAGTGGTAGTTACGGTGGTACTTACAGTGGTACTTACAATAGTACTTATGGTGGTAATTACTGGGGTAATTCTAGGTACTTATTGTGGTACTTAAAGGATACTATAGTGAGAATTACAAGGTAAGTACTTCTAGATACAGTGGTAACTCTTAGTAATGAAGGTTGTACTTCTTGTTTTCCCTAATGCTGTTTTATGTTATTTTATAGTCACACAATCCTAGAAAATATGTCTGTATGTAGAAGTACCACATTTACTACCTATGAATTGCTGCTGTAGTAACCTTGAATTACCAATAAGTACCATAGATGTATCACTGAAACTACTAGAAACTGTCATTTAAAGTATCAAAGTAAATAGAAGTATGACCATTGTTACTAAGAGTTACCACAGTAATGAGAGATACAGTGGTAACTCTGTACCTCCCTAACCCTAACACATAATTACTAGTAATTATGACTTTTAGTACCACAATAATAACCTAGAATTATCAATGTAAATACTAGTACTTACCACTGTAAGTACCACTGTAAGTACCACAATAAGTACCAAGAAGAACCACTGTAATTACACTGTAAGTACCACTGTCATTACTAGTAATTACCACTATAAGTATCACGGACTTACCGGCCTGTAATGTAAAGTGTTACCAGACTTTCTTCTCTTCTACATTTTTCTCTTTGACTGACAAAAATGGCCGTCAATTAGCATGCGGCCCAGCAGAAAAGCCGAAAAACAGAGACTCGATGAGACAGGATCAGAGTCAGATCAGTTTTGAGGATGTGGATATGATGTTTACATGTGTCAGAGAAACCAGGACACTCATATCACATATCACACTCACATGAGCTACTACAGTATCCTGGATATGTAGGCTCCAGAGAGGGGCGGAGCTAATGACAAATATGGTAAGGAGCTAAGTACTTTATCAATGTTGCTAACTAGGGGTGTAACGGTTCAGCTCGCTCACGGTTCGGTGCAAGTGTGATATAAATGGCTAATAAGTCAGTTTTGAAATAAAATGGCCGAAATGTGCATTATCAGGCAGTATTTGTCATTTCACAAATACATTGACAATGCTTTCTAATTTTTCAAAGCTACTTTACAATAAAATGTGCCCCTGGGCTCACAATACAATACAAAATAAAAACAACACAGTGCTCTAAAGTTAAAGAAAAAAAGAAATCAAATGCAGCGCAGTGGGCCGTGTGCTCGGTTAAGCGCATGTGATTTGAGGCTTGTTCCTGGAGGACGTTCTGCTTGTGCTTTTTGGGAAACAAAGCTTTTGATGCGGATTATGACCAAGATTGGATTTTCCGCATCTGTCTGCGCCGCCATAGCACAGTGCACTGGATCTACACTTTACTTTGGCCTGCCGGGGCCGTCATCAGCTGGGGGAATAAAGGCACACAGGTTCCATGTGTTTTTGGAGGATGTAACTTTGCCTGCAGCTCCCAGTTTAACAGTGAGTGATGATGACACACATGCGCTGTGGTTAGGTGCAGGTACACACGTCTGACACACGCCACACAGCTTATGTATTTAGAATTTTGGCCTAAAACTTGCACCGTGACGTTAGTACGGTTCATATCGGCAGATTTCCGTAGCGCGGTGCACCCTGGCACGGTGCATTGTTACATCCCTATTGCTAACGCAGGGCTTTTACGGACATTTCTCTATCCAAGGAAGAACTTTCCCAGTTCTTTCCCAGCTTTAGCAACAGATGTAAAAAATATATATATATATTTATATATATAGGCCTATTCACCTTATTCCGCCCCGCCCACTTTTGCCACTTTTTGCTTTGTCCTGACACTTCCTTTGTCCTGACACTTCCTTTGTCCTGACACTTCCTTTGTCCTGACACTTCCGGTCGAGCGCGAAGGCCGTGCATTTAAAAAGAGAACGAGGGAAAATATATCTGCTCAAATCTGATGTTTAGTTCAGTGGTTCTCAACCTGGGGGGGGGCGAGACAAATTTGGGGGGGTCGCCAGATCATTTAGATAAAACATACATATTTTCATTAGCATATAATCTAATGTTTTATTGTAGCGTCTGTTTGCTATTTTACCAGTGTGCCATTATTTGATCATAGTTTGATGAATTTTATTTCAACCATTTGTTCTTTCTTTGTTTTTAAGAATTATGTAGGCTAATGTTCCTATTTTTCACAGTGTGACCCGGGCGGGGGGTCACAAACCCCTGTTATAATGGGGGTTGTGGCCCCAAAAGGTTGAGAACCACTGGTTTAGTTGATCAACAAGTCAACAATGCACCATTTCTCTGCAAGGCCTGAACACGGCTTTGTTTTCGTGTAGTGACTGATTTTATGTGGACTTCTCCAGTCCCATGTTAACAGATAGGAGAAAAGGGGCGGGCACAATTCATGGCGGCGCCCACGCGAGCCTCCAGAATAAGGTGAATATATATGTATATACATATACTTTGTTTACATGATACAGTATCCTGGAAGCTGTGAGAATATCCTGGTTTTTAATAACATAGATATTGGCTTATTTCCTGAAACCAGATTCTGTGTTTACATGAACCAGACAAAACCAGGAAACTTCAAATCCCCCTGAATAACCCAGATACTTATGACAGGACCTTCAGCACGCTCTGGGGCGGTTTGCAGCCGAGTGTGTAGCGGCCGGGATGAAAATCAGCACCTCCAACTCTGAGGCCATGGTTCTCCACCGGAAAAAGGTGCTTCCCCTCTACAGGTCGGTGGGGAGTCCTTACCTCAAGTGGAGGAGTTCAAGTGTCTCGGGGTCTTGTTCACGAGTGAGGGACGGATGCAGCGTGAGATCGACAGACGGATCGGTGCGGCGTCAGCAGTGATGCGGTCGCTGTATCGGTCTGTCGTGGTGAAGAGGGAG
Organism: Gobius niger; assembly: GCF_951799975.1. NCBI lineage: Eukaryota > Metazoa > Chordata > Actinopteri > Gobiiformes > Gobiidae > Gobius > Gobius niger. The sequence goes on from NC_136870.1 coordinate 4,907,814, forward strand.
CTGAGTCGGAGGGCAAAGCTCTGGATTTGCCGATCGATCTACGTTCCCGCCCTCACCTATGGTCATGAGATTTGGGTAATGACCGAAAGGACAAGATCGCGAATACAAGCGGCCGAAATGAGTTTCCTTCGCAGGGTGGCTGGGCGCACCCTTCGAGATCGGGTGAGGAGCTCAGTTACCCGGGAGGAGCTCGGAGTAGAGTCGCTGCTCCTCCACGTCGAAAGGAGCCAGCTGAGGTGGCTCGGGCATCTGTTTCGGATGCCTCCTGGTCGCCTCCCGCGGGAGGTGTTCCAGGCATGTCCTAGTGGGACAAGACCTCGTGGAAGGCCCAGGACACGGTGGTGGGACTATGTCTCCGAGCTGGCCTGGTGTCGCCTCGGGGTCCCCCCAGAACAGCTGGAGGAGGTGTGTGTGGACCGGGAAGTTTGGGCATCTCTGCTGAGACTGCTGCCCCCGCGACCCGGGCCCGGATAAAGCGGAAGAAAATGGATGGATGGACTTATGACAGCGGCGCAGATAGTAGAGCGGCTCGTCTTGTGGTCACAGGGGCGGCGGTTCGAGTCCAGCTGGTGCACACTGTCGCTGTGTCCTTGGGCAAGACACTTCACCGACCTTACCTCCAGTGTCTGCGTACACTGGTGCATAACTGAGAGTGTGAATGGGGGAGTGTTTCCTTGATATAAAGCGCTTTGAGTGCCTAAAGCAGGTAGAAAGGTGTTATAGAAATGTAACCATTTACCATTTTACCATTTACTTGAGTGCATGTAAACACACTCACAGCTACAGTCCGGTTTGTGGATGTTTTTTAAAAATATGTTTTAAAAAAGAACGTGTTGTCACTTTTTTAATATTCTTTTTGTCACTTTATTGTTGCACTTTCATCGCTTTTCTTGCTCACTTTTCTGATACGGTACATCCAGTTACAAACAGCGTTCATAATCCATTTCTTCATAAACAATTGGACATTTCTAATTAGGATTCTGAATCACAAACATCTTCAGCCTGATGCATATTCATAGGAGGAATTAGCATCAGCTACCAGACAATTTGCAATTTGTTGTTTCGATAACTGACAATCACTCCGGCTTTTATTTGACACAGCAATTAGCATGTGATATTTGCATGCTAATATGTTGATTACAGTTTGATAAACAGAGAAACTACTTTACTAATGTTGTTTAGAGCTGCCTCGTTAAAGTAACACTCCACAACGTTCGCCTGGTAAACAGACTCATTTCTGAGCATTTTTTTTTTTTTAATTACGTAAAAATATCTTTAAAATGTCGCCGTCTTCACTGTCTTTCAGTCGTAAAAATAAAAAGGCGTAGTGTGCCCTCAGTGACTCAAGAGATTGCCATGCAAATGCAGTCATTTAGTCATTATCATATTAATCAAACGAATGGCTTGAAGGACCTTTCGGCAAATGCGAAAGAATCTGATTTCATTTGGCGCGGTTTGGAGATAAGATAATAACCCAAAATTGAGATGACACATTTCACTTCGACAAAATGGGTGGCAAAATAAATCAGTTGACAAAATGACCACACTGTAACCCGACATCCCACTTTCTCTCCTCCGTCACTGGTTTCACTAAGCCCAGCAGACGGGCCCCTGAGTGGTAAACAAGGACCGAGTTCAGCCTCTCGGATTGCAGGATTGGTGAAGGTTTAGCTCATCGGGATAGTCGTTTGCCTCAGAACCGAACTATATGGGATCGATGCAGTTTTTCCTGATGCAGATTCCCACAGTGAGCAGACCCTTTTAAACAAATCTTATCCGGCTCCACCTGACGTTTTTTTAGCATTATGTTTGAACTCGATTGAACTCCAACTACCAGCTTGAGCAAGCGTGGATGGAGTGGTGTTCAGTGTCATCTCCCTATTGCAGACCAGTGCAGGGGCAGATCTAGAAAAAAAAATCCCGGGGTGGCAAGCAGGGTCAGGGATCATTTCTGGGGTGGCAACATATTGTACAATGTTTAATGTTTATAGCAAATGTTTAGCTTGATCGCAAAGCAATTTTTCAGTTCAGATGCAGGCTGAGCATGACACATACATTGTACATAATATAAGTAGGGGGTCTAACTCAGGTAAAATTGAAACTTTTGTAATAAAAAATAAAATAAAAACAATCAGCATCTTTGGAGCCACGGGAGTTGCACCTGGCACCTTATTTATATATATTTATATCTAAAGTTGTTCTACTTCTTTGTCCTGTCAAAAAAGTACCTTCTAGACCAGATGTGAGACTTCACATGACAATGGGGGGGCAGCTGGGGTGGCAAGACCTTTACTAGATCCACCCCTGGACCAGTGACTAAAAAGCAGAGGTTCTTCGGAAATTCCAATCCATCAGCCATGTTTTTATGAATCTTCATACAAAAGTGTGTTCAACGGGTCACTCTTTGTGTCAGTTAAATCCCTAGTTGGTCATGATCTGCGGTGCACTCTAACCTCTTAACTCCCACCTGAACCGAGAGCATTCTCTCCAGTTCAGCTTTACCCAAGTACTGTAGGCCAGTGTAGCGCCTCATTTGAAAGCTAAGCTCTACAAAACTCATCTAAATGGATCTTTTTCCTCACGTCATCAGATTTTTTTTTCCATCATTTTTTTTTGGGGGGGGGGGGTTTCAACTAATGTTTGTAACTTTTTTTGTAATTTTTTTGTCAAATAGTACATTTTTTTGTCACTTTTTGTCACATGTTCATCATTTTTTCATCATTTTTTTTGCAATTTTTTTGTAATTTTTTGTAATTTTTTGGAGACATTTTTGCCACTTTCTCATCATTTTTTTTGTCTGTTTTTTATCAGTTTTTTGTCAATGTTTTGTCAATTTTTTGTCTACGTTTTCTCACTTCTTTGTCACATCTTCAGCATTGTTTTTCGTCTCAGTTCTGTCGCTATTTTCTCACCTTTTTTTCCCAGAAGCTTTTGGATTGGGGTAAAGCCAAACTAGAGAAAATGTGCTCGGTTCAGGTGGGAGTTAAGGGCTTAAGCACGCCTGACTTAGAGTATTTCTGTATTCATTGTGGGAAATGTGGAAAACATTCACATATTCTTATACGCCAGCATACTATCTGCAGTTCTCATAAGGAAAGCCCCGTCAGAGTTAACCCCGGCAGGCACCTCCGGGTTTATTTTGAGCGGTGTGTGGGCGCGGGATGTGTGTCAGCTGTCTCTTACCGGAGGAACTGTCCGGAGCAGGGGGAATTATCTGGGTGAACCTCCGGGCCATGGCATTAAGCCCCAAAATGAAGTCCGGTAGCTGACAGTGTAGCCGACTGTATCCACGGTGACGAGAAGATTGACGGCTGGTCGCTCCGCTGGAATGACCTCTGGACTTATTTCGGTCTTCGTAGCTCGGAGAAGATGAAAAGTAAAGCTACAAAAGAAAAACAGCCATAACAACCATGTTTAAATGTGAATTCCATTTCCTCGGTTTATGCAATCCTCAGTGTCAGCTGTGCCTCTAGAATCGAAGGTCTGCGTCCTCTCTCTGGTAACGCACTTTCCCTAATGGTTAGTGCTAGATGGTCTGCTCCGGAGGGACAGTCTGCTGTGAAAACGTGAGATATCATGACACAAATGAAGGTTAGGGCCAGGGAAATGGTTAACCTCTTAACTCCCGCCTGAACCGAGAGGATCTTTTTCCTCACGTCATCACTTTTTTTTCCCCAACATTTTTTTGTTGGTTGTTCAACTCATTTTTGTACATTTTTTGTCATTTTTAGTCACATTTTTGTCATTTTTTCATCACTTTTTTCGTCCATTTTTTGTCACATTTTTTGTCACTTTTTTTGTATTTTTTTTGTCATTTTTATCACATTTTTGTCATTTTTACGTCACTTTTTTCGTCCATTTTTAATCATTTTTTTGTCACATTTTTGTCACTTTTTTCGTCCATTTTTTGTCACATTTTTTGTCACTTTTTTGTCATTTTTATCACATTTTTGTCATTTTTTCGTCACTTTTTTCGTCCATTTTTTGTCACATTTTTTGTCACTTTTTTGTCATTTTTATCACATTTTTGTCATATTTTCGTCACTTTTTTCGTCCATTTTTAATCCATTTTTTGTCACATTTTTTGTCACTTTTTTGTATTTTTTTCGTCCATTTTTTGTCACATTTTTGTCATTTTTATCACATTTTTGTCATTTTTATCACATTTTTGTCATATTTTCGTCGCTTTTTTCGTCCATTTTTTGTCACATTTTTTGTCACTTTTTTGTATTTTTTTCGTCCATTTTTTGTCACATTTTTGTATTTTTTTGGTCATTTTTATCACATTTTTGCCACTTTTTCATAAATTTTTCGTCACTTTTTTGTCACATTTCCATCATTGTTTTGTTGCTATTTTCACAGCTTTTTTTCCCCAGAAGCTTTTGGATTGGGGTAAAGCCAAACTGGAGAAAATGTGCTCGGTTCAGGTGGGAGTTAAGGGGTTAACCTTAAGGATTAGGATTATTTGTATTTTTAGACAAACTCGCAGCAGACCGTCCCTCTGGAGCAGACGATCTAGCACTAACCTTCCCTAATTCCCCCAAAAGCGCTTCACAAAGGAAACACCCTATGTGCCGGAGGAGGCTTTGCACAGAGGTCGCACTCTCCCAGCGTTAACACGAGATCTCGGTGAAAAAGGAATGCAACACTGGTTCTTTGGAAGTGGCAGAAGCTTATTGAAAAAATTAGAGCGTGTGACCTTTTTTTTGTGCCAATTTGTACTTTTTTTTTTTTTCTCTTGTCAGGCATCGTAGTGAATGAACAGTGATACTAATAGATCCGGCATATTAAGTTTGTGCACGTCCAGCGTAACGCGGCACCAGTGGCTGTATCCCGGCTGACTGACAGCGCGCCGCCCCGGTAGCCGACCTCTGGGCTGGTGGTTATTGAGGGGGTCTCTTCTTTCCGCTGGGAGATCACTTACTGCCGCTGTGGTATCTTCTAACTCAATTACAATAGTGTTGTGTTCGCATTACTCAAGGGCTTAACTAATGGGTACAGTAGTTACATTAGGTCCAATTCCTGTAGTTCTATACGGCAGTGGTTCTCAGCTGGTGGGTCGTGATGTGAGCTAGTAGCAAGTTTAATGCTTTTTAAATGCCCAAGTACTATATTTTAATGCCAAAGACAGCAGAATGAGGAGAAATCTCAATATATAAAAGTACATTGGACACAACTGATGACTTTGGAGCAATAAACAATAACAAACTTGGCAAATAATACTCAAGTGAAGTAATTAATTTCTTAGAAATGTAGTTTTAAAGGAACAGGTCACGGTTTTCCACACTGAGATATGTTCTTGCCTGAGTTTAGACGAGTTGATACGTACCTGTCTGGTTTCTGTGCGTGCCCGTGGAAGAGCGTGGTCACTTCTAACTTCACCCCCGTTTGGAGCCATAGGAATACATTGGGAGAGGCCAAATGCTAGCGACATCTATGGTCGTTTCACGTTACTGAGGGCACGCACAAAGACCAGACAGGTACGTATCAACTCGTCTAAGCTCAGGTAAGAACATATCTCAGTATGGAAAAACGGTGGCCTGTTCCTTTAATGCCAGTCTGAATCCGATTGAATGTTTTTTAAGGATTAATAGGTTTATTTCATGGACTGTCACGGCTGTTTTGAAGGTCTTTTAATGCAAAGCGCTTTATAAATAAAGTTTTGATTTGATTTATAGAGGGGAGGGACTGAGCCGCGATCTGAGCTGGAATCTTTAGTGTCGCTGACGAAGCCTTTCGGATGAAGAGGCGAAACGTCCTGCACTTCAACTACAGAGTACAGACGATGACTCACGAACCTTCATTGATAAAATCCTTCAAAAAGTTGATTTTTGCATAATGCCGCCCGCTCCCTTCGAATAACCAGATGGAACCAGGCAAACCGCAGTGGCCAGTGAGTGTTTGCTCGAGCTCAGCCAGTGAGGGGCAAAGCAGTAAAAAGACAATAGAATTTCAAATGAACTCTATTTAGTGAATGGGGGCCACATCCTGAAGTGCTGCCAGTGGCTCATACTCTCAACTAAATGAGCTCCACAATCTCCGGGCGGCTGTTTTTAGCTTATTGCACCGGGCCGCTACCACAAGCACCAAGCCCAGAATCACATAGGCCACGGACAGTAAGTGGGAATGATGGATTGCCCCCCCCGACAAGAAAGTCTGGCTCTGAATGGATTTCACAAAATGATTCAAAGTAAGCAAAGAACAAAAAGAAAGGCTCCATCAATTGATTTCATATGATCTTTTGTATTAGTGTCAAAGAGTTTGTACAAATGGGTAATTAGCTTCTAGCTGCATAATATATCGCCAGATTATGGTCGCAATGTTAGCTTATTCAATATCAATATCGCAGGAAGCCACACTATAGGCTTCGTCTGTACTCTGTAGTTGAAGTGTTGGACGTTTCGCCTCCCATTTTTATCGAACACAGCCCCTTAATGGCCCTATACCTGATTTTTTTATTTCAAAGAATGAAAGAAGGAGCCACCAAATTAAAATGTTGGTGGGGGTACAAACTCATCCCTAATCTCCCTAACATATTTGTAGCATCCCAATTCTTCACTGGGACATGTTTATAGGCACATTTCACAACTCGCAGGGTCACACTTCTGGGTCACATTCACAAGAACTATCCTGCAAGTTCAGGAAATTGAAACAAATGCTTTTACAATTATTATCTACAGTGTTTTCCCCACAAATGTCTGAGTTTACAATATTTATTGTACTTATGGAAAACAAAACAAACTTCATTCCATAACTAGAAAGAAAAAAAATTCAGGTATAACTCCCTTTAATATTGGCCCTGTCTTAGGATTGGGACGGAAACCTGCCAGTCCACCTGGATCGATAAGCTCTAGCCCAGGGGTCTTCAACCAGTAGGTCTCCAACCCTTTGTAGGGAGCTCGCCAAAGGCTTTCTACATTTGGACATTATACTCTTGATGACTCACATTTTAGATGCATTTCCTTTTTATTGAGAACATGCTGAACACAATCTGCAAACATTTAGGTCAATAACTACTTAACGGCATAAGTAGCTCTTTGATGTTTTTGTTGCGTAAAAGGAGCAAAAAAGATTGAAAATCCAAGCTCTAGCCTTAAAGGAACAGGCCACCATTTTTCCATACTGAGCTATGTTCTTACCTGAGCTTAGACGAGTTGATGCGTACCTGTCTGGTCTTTGTGCCCGTGGAAGAGCGTGGTCGCTTCTAACGTCACCCCCGTTTCGAGCTAGAAGAATATACTGGGAGAGGCCAAATGCTAGCAACATCTTTAGTTGTTTTGCGTGACTGAGGGCACACACAAAGACCAGCCAGGTACGCATCCACTCGTCTAAGCTCAGGTAAGAACATATCTCAGTATGGAAAAACGGTGGCCTGTTCCTTTAAAGGTCCTCCTATTGCTGCTGAAGAGTTGTGCTGAAGCGTTATGTGGCAAAATCAGCATTTTATAAAGACTCTCTCCCTTCTCATTGCATCTCCCACATCTGATCTGTTAACCACCATGACCCGCCCAGAGAGCGCCCCATGATGGATGTCCGCGCTCCCTGGAAGGCCATGTACTTGAGACAGGTGCGCTGTAAACATGCAAGTGTGGTTTCACTCGGATCTACAAATGCTCAAGCTGCAGCTGGCTTTTAAAAGGAAAATATGCACTTTCAGACTCCACAGGCTCGTCTTCATTAACAACAAACGGCCCAGTCACCGGACACAAGCTGTGACAACTTGGAGAAAACCGGCGGCCTGTGAATAACAGAAAAACACGTGCATCCAGGCTTTCAGACATTTGCAAAAAAGCAGCATGTATACACCAGGTTATAGGATCCTCGTACAGCAGCGCAGTCCTATTCAGCTCTGTGACCTTCATTTAATTAGAATTTCAAATCACACCTGATAACGCCTGATTAATGAAGTTTCATGTATGCGCTATACGAACCCTGACTCAGCGTCCTGACTCACCTCGGTCCATCCTCACCTCCTCGTGTCCTACTGTCCTTGTATGTGAAGAGGAAATAAAGCAAAACGCGGGACAGTGCGACACAGTGAATTTGCCTCGATAACCCGGAATCTTTTGGGTTGGAATAGTTTCCATTGGCGGTTCCAGTGAAAACAAAGCCCAGACTTTTGTTTAACTGGAGTCAGCAGTGTTTCAGACGGTGCGGGGACATTAAACAAATTCGAGAACATTAACATTGTTTATTATACGGCTCTTCACAATGTAAGTAGAAGCTCCGTTGATTTGAATGGGATTTCCCAACGTTCTACCGGTCATTATTTTCTGATAAAGGACCTCTGAAAAAAATAATGACGCTGCCAATGGTAACGGAGTTAGTGCTTTCATATCACTCCGCGGGTACGTAGTAGCGACACTATCTGTCCCGTCACTGTGAGAGAAGTCGGGGGAATCGCTCGTGAAGTTAGCGTGAGTCTGACTTTCAACTTACCCTTCTAGCCTAGCAAAACGTTACCGAGCAACGCGCAAACTTTTGGGAACTATTTGTCGCGGAAGTCATTAAATAAACCTTTCGACCTTCATAAAAGTGTACGAAGTTTATGTTGTGTGTGTTCAGTTGGCAAATGGCCGTTTAATAAGCGGGATAATGTATAGAACGCTGGTCATTATCGGGAAAATAAGCACCGACAGGGCGAACCGGACCCCGACGCGAAGCGGAGACTTACTTAATTATGTTATCTGGATCATTCATTTTGTTTAAATTTCATCAGGCGATTGTAAAATGTACCTCCCTAAACGACATTCAAATGGGTAGCTTATGTGACAATGCTTGTGTTTTGCAGTTCGAAAGTTGGGATTGTGACATTGATCAGGTACTGACTAATACAGTTCACATAAAAATAGATTGAAATTCTGGATATGACCAAAGGCCGTGATCTCTCATGCTGCTCACTGGCTTGGACTGATTAAAAGAACTGACAAAAAATGGTGTAAGAATCAGTCATTCATTCATTAAGTTTAAAAAAAGAAGTATTGCAATAATTATGTAATACAGTGAGCCAACAAAGTAATCTCTTGGGCTCTACTGTTTTCAGCGGTCAAGAAGTTCCTGCCGAGTTTGGGAAAAGTGGCAAATGAGCCAACTCTTATTTGGCCAGGCTGTTGAAATAGCCCAACTGTGAGAAAAATAATGGCAGTGCCAAGTTTTCTTTTTGCCAAATAGCTCATGTCACACAATGGATGGAATAGCACTCCTGGAGAACAATGAGAGTCACAGTGGCAACTTTGTTTGAGACAGAAAGTTGAGGAAGCAGCTGTGGGCGACAGAAGTCTGCACAGTATCAGTAATTAACAAATAGTGAACACTCAAAGAGGGGCTGTTCGACTTTTTGCAGGCATTTGGTAAAAAAATGTCGTCACTTGTTTTCCACTTGTTTTCCACTTCCTGATCCTCCAAGTGAGCTCCCATAAGCCCCTCTCATATCCCCTCCTCTTGCTCCAGGTTTGTTTTTGTGAGGACAACAGGGAGTTTGTATGACAAGAAGAGGAGAGGCCCCAAGACTTTGCCCTGAGGCACCCCATACTGCAGACTGTTGTTCGCCTGGTCAAAAAACAACAACAACAGGGCAATGTGGCATCCTGTGACGTGTGACCCACAACATCCCACCCGGATTCTGAAATCTGTTGGTCGATTGTATTAAAAATATGTACAATAGGTTCCCCTCTGGAGATCCCTTATCTCAGTGGGACTTTCCTGGTTAAATAAAGGTCAAATAAATGCAATGTGAGAATAAATGAGTGTTTTTGAACAGAGAATTCCTGTCCAGATGTGATCTGCTCAGGCCCAGGAGGAGGATCATCTTCTGCAGGTTGTTCCTCTACACTAGGGGGGTCATTAACTAAACGTCTGTGTAAACTTCTGTGCAGAATTATATAATGTGGCGTTCTAAACGTTTACAAATGTTTGTATCGGGCTCATTTACAAAGATAAAATAATAATTGTGTAAAGACAGCAGCATTGTTTCCCATGGCTCTACATCTAGATCTAGTTCAGCCACTGTCCGTTTAAAAAGCTCCACAAGTCTGTCCCATGTCTTTTTAAAGTCCTTAATCCTTATGAAATCCATGGGGTCTGTGCAGGACAGCGTGTTAAAGAAGCACAGGCCGTAGGTTTGCTGTTCTCTAGTCCCCAGGCGTTTCCCAAGTACGATATTCTCTGCTTTTTGGAGTCTATGATCAAAACCTCAAAGTCTTCGGACAAACATTCACCAGCGCTCATCTGTTTCCTGCTAGTTTAAGTCCCAGATATTGCTCAGACTGTGCTTGCGGCGGTAAACTCATTTGCATATCACATTTGCGGCAATAAAAATACACACTTTCTAATAGTCATTCAGGTGCAGCACACCCGCTTGCTAATGTAATCCTCGCAATTTAGCTCCTGGCTCAGTCAATAACCCCTCAGATTGTTATTTTATACAGTTGCTGTTTGTTTTTAACCTGTTGCTAGCAGAAGAACAGCCGGGCTCGATCTTGTCACGTGAAGCCTCCATATGGATACGTGCACTGTCCAGAACCACAACCATGTATTGCCGTGTCGATTGTTTGAGCACACCCCGAGAAGAAACAAAAATCCTCATGTCCACCCTGTGTTCCCTTGTGTGTTGCAGGTATGCGCATCCTGGTCACTCTGCTGCTGGACACTCTGCCCATGCTGGGGAACGTGCTGCTGCTCTGCTTCTTCGTCTTCTTCATCTTCGGGATCGTGGGGGTGCAGCTGTGGGCGGGGCTACTGCGCAACCGCTGCTTCCTGGAGGACAACCTTTCCTTGTGAGTGCCCGGGACGACTCTGGGTGAAACCGCTGTACCTGAATATTCTTGACTCCTTGAAATTATGATTACAATACAGAGTCGAAGAACCAGCTCAAAGTATACGACTTTTATATGTGAAAATTGTGAGAGGCATTCAAGCATACCAATCCATTTCTGCATATATTTCCTGACCCATTATTTCTTAAATGTTTGGAGAAAGTGGCACATCCTTATTAGCCGATATCCAAGCTAGCTACAGCGCCAAAAAAAGATGTAGAGGAGGTAACTCAACTTTTTTTTTTAAAGAGACAAGATGCAAGTTGGTCATTTTATACTCAATACTGCCACCTCAGGCTTGAAGCGTTAGTTAAGTTAATTTATTTTCTTCGGTCATTATGAACATTTAAATTCACATGTCACGTCCAAAGATCTAAGACATTATACAATAAGAAAACACATACATTAAGAATTAAATCTAAATGATGCCTGACCGAAGGGGTTTAGGCTGAAGCCAAGACTTATTTTGCCTCTAAACCCCTTTTACAACTGTGACTCTGTGTCCAAAGATGACACATTATACACTTTCTTTAATACCAACGATGGAAACACTTAAGCACAAAACTTAAACTTCAACAAGCAAAAATTATGCTATGTATCCACGATCAACTTCTCTTCTAATGCTCTTCATTCAAGTGTTCTATACTTCTCTATCATGTTTGACTTATACATTTTCTTAAATGCTTTAATAGTTTTGGAGCCCTTAAGTTGAACAGATAAACCGTTCCATAGATCAACGCCTTTAACTGATAAACACCTCCTCTTAGTATTACTGTGCGCCATAGGTTTTTGTAGCAGATCAGTTCCTCTAAGGTTGTATCTAGATTCTCTAGTTTGAAACATCTCCTGTAAACATTGAGGGAGCATGAGATTGTGAGCTTTGTACATCACCACTGCTGTGTAAACATCAACAAGATCATGCAATTTGAAGATATTTAGTCTGATAAAGCGTAACTGCAGCTTGTATATTAAGCTCGTGCATGACGGCACTTCGGACCCGAAGTAACACTGTTTTGAGTGACAGTGCAGGATTTTAGAGGCAGTTGTGGTAAACAGGTCTGAGCTCATTCTAAACATTAGGACATGGCTGGAACATGTAGGGCAGGGGTGTCAAACATACGGCCGACGAGATGATTTAATCCGGCCCCTACCCTTAAGAGCATCAATTGTGAAAAAAAAGGAAGTCTCTTGCCCATTCCAAAGGATAACCAAAATGCTCATTCTAGCCACTAGGGGGCATAACATTTAAAAATAAAAGAGTTCCACACGTGTCCAGCAGAGGGCACTGACATAATAAGAGTTCAGGTTATGAACAACATTATATAGCCATGTGGTAAATTGACAGACTGCCCCAGGGCGGCTGTGGCTTCAATAATAACTTACCACCACCAAGCTTGGAGTGAATGAATAATGACTACTATGTAGTACTGTGAGGAACTTGTGACACAGGCTTGTAAAGTGCAATACAAGTGTGAGCCGTTGTTATTAATGAAGCTACAGTCAAGTTGGGGCTTTGACCAAATCACAGCTGATTATTATTCATGTATTGGAAACATTTTCTCTATTATATGCGGCCCGCGACCCACCGTGGGAGCTGAATTTTGTCCGCGACCCAAAATGAGTTTGACACCCCTGATGTAGGGGGAGGAAGATACTTTGTTTTAACATTTTTAAACTCAGTATTGTCCCTTTAAACTTTGAAACAGAAGAAACTAACCCTGAAATGTCCAAACGCCTCTGGCCATTATAATTTACAAGCGATTTCTGATAAATGGCTTGTATTTACGGTCCATTTGTGAGCTTTATGGGGGACACACACAAGGTGACGGGCCGTTTGATAATCACATACATCACGGCCGCTAATGTAGCCCAGATAAACAAAAACTCCAACGCCGGAGGTCAAGGTAGGACATGTCATCGAACCCTGACCTTAGGCACTAACCTGGGTCAGGCGCTTAAAAGCAGCCCGCCCACTGATTACCCGGAGTCACAGGGCTGATATATAGCAGTGAGACAGGGCGTGTAATGAAAAAAGGGCCCCCTCCCCCCCGGTCTATGTGAGGGACGTTGGTCCGTATGACTTATTCATGTTGGCACTGTCACAGGAAATCTATTAGGCGTTACACAAGCTGTGACATTCCGTCGACGTAAATGGAAATTCAGACATAATGGCCAAGGTGAGCGCGTGTGTTTTTTTTTGGTCATCGTCAATTTTGAGATGTATTTTTGAGACAGTGGATAAATGGAAGGAGAGTCTCGTCTATGTACGGTCAGGTCAGAGCTATAAATGTTATGGTAAAGGCTTTCAGTATGTAGGGTTGATATTGATAGCATAGTGGCTTCCATTCGCTCATCAGTTAGTATCAAAATGGATTTGAGTTCAAAGTCGAGTTGGTAAGTCAAATCGATTCATATTTTGTATTTGTAAGAACATTGAAGTTATTTTGTGTGTGGCGGGGTCAACAAACAAAAGTCAACAAAGAACAACTGATCTAATGCTTAAGAAGTGGAACGTCTTATTGGAGAGAAAAACACGAGCGTTGCATGTCCATGACTTTACGTTAAAGTTTGACTGGAAAACCATATTCCAGACCAGGCAGACAATTGAGACTTTGGGAGATTCCGAATGCATCGACAGCGGTTATCCAGCCTCACACCTCCCGTCCAGCCCGAGAAATGTGTGTTGACATTTGTTATTGTGATATCCTGTACATCCCCTGGCAAGCTGCACCATCACAGATACTGCTCCCTCTCCCTCCCTCTCTCTCATGCTCACTCCCCAGACACTTGGCTCAGGGATGGTAAACACAATTACAGCTGGCCTCACTGATTAGCTCGCCCCGTCCCTCTGACAGACTGCTAATGCACTCCCCCTGCACCGGCACGGACCTTCAGTGCTGCAAATTCTGTACTTCGTAACTCCGCAGAAACATAAAGGTACAATATGGACGGATGTTTCACCACTGCAGTTACATGAACAAGAACCAAGTCGAATCTTCTGCCTAGTCTGAGGCAGAAGGTTTGTGTCGAGCCCAATCAAAGCACATCGGATTGTCACAAAGTTTTTTCACATGCTGTCCTTGTCAGGCTGAAAGGAACGGCAAAATGACATGACGTCTGCTACTTCGGAGATGCAGTTGTCCAGCAAAGCTGCCGCCAAGACGGGCTGGATCAGTGCCGAGAAAGTGTCTGGGGCCATGAGAGAGACAGAAAATCCCCATCAAAGTTACAGCTAATGCTAGCACTGATCGATCATATGAAAACAAGAACTAAGACCCAATACAGCCAATAAAACCATGAGCTACATAAAGTGCTGTTTAAAATGACAGTTTTAAAGTTTAATAAACACTTCTCTTTAACAAAGAGCAGTTGACTGGTGTCGCCAATGATTGTATTTTTTATTTATTTGTTTATTTGGTTGGGACAGTGCATGTTAATGAACATACAGGGGCCCCTGCATGCAAACGCGTCACGCCGGATTAGAGCCTTGGGCTAATTTCCATCTGTTGTCCGACCCTCACACACATCAGTCATCCTGGCCTATTGTACATGTTTTAAGTGGTAGGGGAAACCGGAGTACCTGGAGGAAACCTACACAGACACGGGGAGAACCGGGATTCCCACCAGAACATGCAAACTCTGTGTGGAGTTTGCATGTTCTGGTGGGAATCCAACCTGGGACCTCCTTGCAGTGAAGCACGAGCGCTAACCACTGCACCACCATGCTGCCCGATCACGAAAACACAAATAATCTGCTTCTTTCAAGAGATTTGACCCTTAGGTGAGGTCTACAAGAGGTGACCCTGTCGTAGACCATGGGTGTGCTGTTCCCAAGGACATCGTGGTTAGCAAAGAGGGACGAGTTAGCTCCAAAACAGCAGTTCGGTCTGAACGCATCTGAATCAAGGCCAGCTATCTCAACAAACCTTGAAAACGGTTTGATAAATGGTGCACATGGTCATCAACCCCCTGCCTCCTGGGAGTTGCACTGCTCCTCTATCTGCTTAGATATAGCCATGTAGACAGAGACAAATCCATTTTGTCTCGATTTGGAGTCAAATCTTTACGTGTACATGTTAAGTCTAATCCAACAACACAAATAAGTGCAGAGCTGTGGGACGATACTTTGGTTCGGGGGTGCAGAGAGACCCCTCCTGTAACCGCTACCTTAACGTGGTGGAGGGGTTTGAGCACCTGAATGATCCTGGGAGCTCTGTTGTCGGGGCGTCGTGCCCCTGGTAGGGTCTCCCATGGCAAACAGGTCCTAGGTGACGGGTCAGACAAAGAGCGGTTCAGAAGCCCCTTATGAGAGACCAACAGGCCCGGTTAGAACCATGAGGCCGTCCTTCTGTGGACCCACCACCTGCAGGAGGATGGATGGATGGATGGATGGATGGATGGATGGATGGATGGATGGATGGATGGATGGATGGATGGGTGCAGAGAGACAAGATTGCCAACAAATATGCCTATTCCTAATGATATTGTGTACACTATCCACCAGGGGATGCTGTGGTACCTTTAGCACCCTGGGTTCCTACCGTTTTTAATTATTAATAGAGCTCACTGTTACAATGTTGGTCTATTGGTTTTTCCAAATAAATATATATTGTTTTATCATTAGCTCACATTAATGTCCAGCTTGTGTCTTGTTACTCTGAGGACAAGAGCAAACTTGTAAAACTCTAATGATCTCAATTGTTACATAAAATACCTTAATCCACTTATTTTGTTTTACTTGTTTGCATTTTCACCTTGGTTCTACAAGCCTCTTTGATCGGCTTAGCGGGTTGCTCACTCCATTTGCTGGTTAGCCTCAAACGCTCCCATGAAAGCAGGTCTTGGCTGTGTCACAAGAAGCCGGTGCCGCGCACAGAAACGTCCATATGGTGCGTGCAAGCCTTGTTGAACACGATACAATCCAGGCACAAATTAGCTCAGGCACTGCTAAAGTGTGGCCTTGTAAACGTTGGATGTTTATTAGTTTTACTTCCTTGCTGGAAAGTGCCGACGGGATGTGACAAAAAAAAGAAGTAAACATTCTAACTGTTGCCATGCAGCCATACTGTACAACAGGACCGTGAGTGAGACTTCGCTTTCAGCCAATTTGAGCTCAGTCATGGTTTAAGGTTAAAGCCAGTTGGAAACTCATTGAGAAATGCTGACCTACTGTATCTCATCCTTTGCTTGCTAGAAGTATGAAAAAAAAAAGGAACATTCCATCCTGGACTTATTTCATTCACGTGGCTGTCCCCCAGAGGTACTCTGAAAGTCACGGAAACTCCTCCAGAAGAGGGCGCTGTCCACATGAAACCAAATATTTTAGTAGATTATTGTGAGTTGCTTCACAGCCTAAAACTGACATGACTTTTTTTGGGACAATTTTTGACATTGGGCCTCACTTCCTAATATCCAGAGTGTTGCTGATTTCTGGAGATATTTTTTTTGTTCTTATGTTTGAAGAGTTTCGTGGTGCTAGGCTAGTGCAAGGCTAGCGCATTTCTACGATATCAGCTAGCCTGCATTAAAAACAGTCTGACCCGCTCCACAGTGCACCCGAGACAAATCACTTATAACGCCAGACTAACCATATAAATGTCTGTGTTGATAGAGTAATTTTAACCATTCTGCATTTAAAATAACTTATATTTGAGCAGCATCAGCTTCGTGGTTGTATAAGCTATGCAGCGGCGGAGTGATCTGCTAGAAAATAGTCCCTCAAAATGCGATCATTCATGTGATGCAAGGTCAGTTATATTCCAAAAAATGATTCGACACAGACATTTATATGGTTAGTCTGGTGTTATAAGTGATTTGCCTCAGGTGCTCTGTGGAGTGTGTCAGACTGTTTTTAATGCAGGCTAGCTGATACCATAGAAATGCGCTAGCCTTGCACTAGCCTAGCACCAGGAAACTCTTCAAATAAAGAACTGCATGAATTCCCCTATCCTTAGTGTTTCCATCCATTTGCAGATTTCTAATCATTTAATCGTGACTACTCAAATGTTGATCTCATACATCCTGCCTCTCTCTCCCCTCCAGCCCCCTCTCTCTGGGTTTGGCCAACTACTACAAGACGGAGAACGACGACGAGAACCCGTTCATCTGCTCCATGCCGCGGGACAACGGCATGCGTGACTGTGGCACGGTGCCGCGGCTGTACGAGGAGAGCGGAGTGCAGTGCAACATGGACATGTACTCCTACAACAACACCGACAACACCACCTGCGTCAACTGGAACCAGTACTACACCAACTGCTCCGCCGGGCCCGTCAATCCGTTCAAGGGAGCCATCAACTTCGACAACATCTGCTACGCCTGGATCGCCATCTTCCAGGTATTGGGATTGGGGAAAACAGGGATTTTTCAAACATGTCGAGATTTTTTCTTTTATCCAGTAATGTTTGAGTTTTAAACCCTTGACCGTCGACCACAGACGGAATTGACAAATCTGAAGCTATACTATTTGTGTTCCGTAAAATTAGCTACACATCGACGTGTTTGTCATGCGGTTTGGCCTGACATCACCTGATGCCAGATAGAAACAGACTAATCTTCCCAAATCCTCAGAGTATTTGGTCTTACGGGATTAGCCTGTCTCCTCTGTGGGCCTTACTTTTCCACTCCATTTGTTGGCTATCTCCTCATCATCTGTAAAGCGTTCCTCCGTGAGCGCGCATCCATCACTGTCTGCAGAGGAGGCTCAGATCCTCTGGTGGCTCACAGAGTCAAGCTTCGATTTGATGACGTGTAATTATGAGATCACTTCAAATGGTCACAAAATAGTTTGCACTCTTGCCTCGATATCACTGGGATTTAAGGCCCTGCAGTGTTTATTATCATTATTTGCTCAGTGCTAAACTCTGATCGTTAAAGGGCCAATCTCACCGGCCTGGAGATGAGTTGGAGACTGGAATTGCTGGAGATAAGGCGAGTCTCCAAGGTAGTCTCGGTGAAGACGAACGGGTTCGATTTCAGTGGAGACTGAATTGAGAGGTCTCTGAGAGGTGTACGTGGTATCAAGCAGTTTTGTCGCAAACACTAAGGACCACAACCTCAGATATGATGTACACAAACGTTTATTGATAAACAACGGATAAGGACGTTTTGGGGCTTCAGTGAAGATAATTAGTAACAGGGAGGGAGCGTAGGGCCGGAAACCCGAACAAGAGGACGAGGTTAGTAGACGGGGGGCTTAAATAGGAAGAGGCGTACGGGAGGTTTGTTGTCCTCAACCTGAGAGACGTTTCTGTGACATCCCTGCAATGTCAGATACCAAGGAGATATCAAAGAGAATCCATACGTCTCTCTGAGATCTCCTCAGTATCCGACCCTGAACCTGATTTTTCTTTTTCCAGTCGTAGAATATATTTAGTTTTGTTCTTCAGTATATCACAAGTACTTTAAAAGCAGCCTCACAAAAAACTAAAGCCCTTTCACTCCCAGGTTAGTTGTGGTCCACACACAAAGATGACGTTATGTGGGAACAATCTATTTCAAATGTAAGTGCTCCCACGTTCTTTCTTAAAGGGATATTTCAGGATTTTTGACCATTTTGCATTTAAAATACCTTATATTTGAGCAGCATCAGCTTCGTGGTTGCATAAGCTACGCAGCCGCGGAGTGATCTGCTAGAAAATAGTCCCTCAAAATGCGATCATTCATGTGATGCAAGGTCAGTTATATTCCAAAAATGGTTCTATCGACACAGACATTTATATGCTAGCCTTGCATTAGCCTAGCGCCACGTAACTCGTCAGATATAAAATATATAATATAGATATCGATATAAAAAATATCTCCAGAAATCAACAACACTATGGTTAACTAGGAAATGAGGCCCTATGTCAAAAATCCTGAAACACCCCTTTAACAAAAAATAAGTACAGTTACAGTAGTTAGTTACAGATTAGTTACAGTACATAGTTACAGATGTTTATTATACCACGTAAAGGTATGGAGACCCAGAGAGGAACAAAGTGGTCCAACAGCTGCTAACGGTGCATGCTACAAGCCAGTTTTTACACTTCTACTGACAGTCTGTTCAGTTTTGTAGTGGAACACTGTGTGGATAATATTCTTAAGGACATAGTGTCTATACAATTGTTTCGAAATTGAGTATAGTCCGCCAGAAAAGAGGGGGGAAAATAGTGCAACCATCGGAACAGTGGGTGAAGCCTGTTCTAATCCAGCCGCAGTCCCTTCGGAGACGAAGTCAATTGAACTTTGTTTCTTGTGAATGGAAATGTGGTTTGTGTGCTGACCCGTCTCTCTGCTGCAGGTCATCACTCTGGAGGGCTGGGTGGACATCATGTACTTCGTAATGGACGCTCACTCCTTCTACAACTTCATCTACTTCATCCTCCTCATCATCGTAAGTGCGCTGACCTTTAACCCGGCCAATAAAGGAGAAAGACTTACTTTATTATCTCCAAACTCCTTGTTTTCCAATCACGATCCCAACATCCCAGATGAGTTTATAAGCATGGTTAACAGCTTTTTTACCATAAAACGTTACAAGCTATTTGCAATAGACCTCTGTTTATGGGCTGTTCGGAGGCATTCCTAATCTTGCACTCCCTTTTTATTATTTCTGGAACAGCGACAAAGCGCTCCAGTTAAACCTGCATTTAGTTGACTTGGGTTTATGCTCTTTTCAATCTCAACAATTCATATCATAGAGACTGTGAAGTTTACGGCTAAACGTTCAAAAACAGCTGCTGCTAGCTATTAGTAAGACGTCGCTAAAGACCTTGGTTGCCAGGAAGATTTGATGACCCAACCTTTTTTGTCCCACACATCCATTGAGTAGGGCTGGGTGCTGTTAACTCATTGACTGCCAATGACGTCTATAGATGTCAATTAGGTTTTTCAATGGGAACAGCTGCAGCAAAGCCTTGAGCATGTTTGGTGTTAAAATCTTAGTTGTACTGCCAAATGCTGCCATTGAGTCACTACTCAATAAAAGAACTACAAGTGATTCTACTGAGTCACTAGGTGGCAGCATTGCTCTTTCATTTTCTCAGCTTTTTGGTCAGAAAACAGCATTTTGGGTGATTTCACCTATCTTCTAAGGACGATTACTAAAGAATGGAAAGAGGTACAAACAAACTTTTTAGATGAAATCTTTCTTTTGGTGGGTTTTGTGTTGACATAGGACATTTTCTGTGGGTCTTGAAACAACAGTCAAAAGTGACTGTAAAAAAAAAAAGTAACGCTACCCAGCTCTAACCTTGAGGCATTAATTCATACTTTGAGTATCCCCTAACTCGAGGATCATTTTAACAAAGTGAGCAACAGTTTATTCTTTATTTAGTAGAGTGTTATGTTCACAGTGTCGCTAAAATACTAAAATACTGAAATACATTTTACTGAAAATCATCACTGCTCTTGGGGTAAAGACAGAGACAACTATCAGTCTGTTAGATTTTCCAGAGGGAACAATATTATTACAACTATTATGAGCTGTATATCACGTTACAATGTTTCTCTCACCAAAGAAACACCTGGAGCTTCGTATCGACCCTCTTTGAATTGTCTTTGAAACTTCGAAATGCTTTCCTCACCTCTCCATCTCCTGCTAAGCTTAATCTTTTCATCGCAAAGTATACTCACTTGCCATTGCTACACAAAGAGTAAGATAGTGACAACTGTGTTTGAGGTAAAACCCTCCTCATGTGTTCGTTATTGTTTCTATGACTTCTTCGCAGATTGGCTCCTTCTTCATGATCAACCTGTGCCTGGTCGTCATCGCCACGCAGTTCTCCGAGACCAAGCAGCGCGAGAGCCAGCTGATGAAGGAGCAACGCGTGCGCTTCATGTCCAACGCCAGCACCTTGGCCTCGCTGTCCGAGCCCGGGTCCTGCTACGACGAGCTCCTCAAGTACCTGGTGCACGTGGTCCGGAAGGGGGCCAGGCAGACCGCCCACGTGCTCCGGTTCCTGGCCCGCCGCGCCGGGATGAACATCGCCGCGTCCCCGCTCGCCCAGGACCCCCAGCCGCGCACGCACAGCCAGCGGAGGCGGCGGAAATCGCGGCACGGGTCGATGCTGGTCCACCACATGGCGCATCACCACCACCATCACCACCACCACCAGCATTTTCACCTGGGCAACGGCAGCGTGAGGGGCGCGGCCAGGGGGAGCGCGGACGCCGGCGACACCGATCCCGCCGCTACCAACAGCAACAACGGCGGATCTATGGTCGGGGCGGGCGGGCATTTGCTGCTCGCGCCTCCGCTTTCCATCACGGCCGCCACTTCGGAGACGGATGTAACGCTTTTGCCCGTGCAGGGGGATTGTACGCTTTCGCCGGCCGCGCTCAACCCGTTCGCGCTGACGCCCGGCGCGCTCAAGAGGAACTCGGTGCCGTGCGCGGCGCCCAAAAACTACCCGACGCTGCAGGCCCGAGCGCTGGCCGAGTCCAGGAGGGGGAGCATGGCGGTCAGCACTTTCAGCAACATGAACTTCAACCTCAACATCCCGCCCATGTCCCTGGAGAGGCGGCCATCTTGTCTGGTGGACACGCACAATACAGGTAACGTCACGCGAGGATACACGGACTTCCAAAAGGCACACGAGACGGAATGAATCACAATAATTCACACATACTGAGATTTACACATGTTCTGCTAACACAACCTTAAACAAAAACGCATTATTTACATAATAACCGATGTATCTGCCGGCCGATATATAGGGCCAATATTTGGGGATTTTATAATATCAGCCAATCTAGCACCGATAAAAGCCAATTTGTTTAACACAAGTTTCCAAACTGAACTCAGTGAAGCAGAACCTGGTGAATTCAATCGCTTTATTTTAATTTTAAATTGTATTTTTGATTGTCGCACAAAATGCCGCGGCTAGCAACAGTATGCTAATTCTACCAGCCGTGTGCTAATGCTAGCGGCAACTAATCAAAGCTGGGGCAGAAACTATGATTGAATCACCCAAAGTAATAAAATAAAGTCAGAGTGGCCACGTATTTATGTTTTTACAGGATTATACACCAGACATTTTGGTAAAATCAGCCAAAAATATGGGTCCAAAAATTATCGGTGCATATCGGCATCGGCCTTAGAAAAACTCATATCGGTCGACCTCTAGTTCAGTTTCTAATGTAGTTCTATTTAATCCTTGTTTTGGTCTTGATTGACTATTCTTAAGTTTTGTTTTGACGCAATTTATAAAAAATGACTACCAAGGATAAAATTAGCTCTATCGCTAATAGCAACATGATGCTAACTCACAGAAATCACAGAAAGCCGTTCGCTATCAGAGCCTGCTCCTCCAAATGCGTACATGTTGTTGAATTGTTTGAATGAAGCCCATACAAATGAATGGTAAAGGCTGTGAGGCGTTGAGGGGTTGCGGGAAATTAAACATCTGCACTGTCAACTTAGTTCTAAAAGGAAGTATTAACAAATGCCAAAAAACACAGACTTACAATATTGCAGTTTAGCAAATACTGTAAATACTGTACTGTATCAAAATGTTTACTCTGCTTCATATCATATTCATTCTGCTGGTATTGAGATTTCCGTTTCTCACTGAATCCATCGTCAGTGCAGCGTGTGCAGGGGTGAGCTGAAACACTGGATGTTTGTTTGGCGGTGCAGGAGGCATTCGAGTTGAGAATAATTAGCCCTGTAGTGAAAGTGCTACATGCTTCCAGCTTGTGGCGTGACGTGTGTTTCCCTGTCACAGTGCTGCAGACAGCTGACACAGATGGGGTTTTAAGTGCAGCCCAAACCCCTGGAGAGCAACTATTTTACATCTTATTTGGTGTGTAAATAAATCACAGTTTTACGCCATGAACAAAGAGAGAAATGATGCATGCAAGGGAAGCCAGTTTAGTGGGCTAACTACAGTACTGTGTTAGCAGGCTGTGCAGCTCGTCACATTTAAAGTAGTAAATAGGTATCTCATTTGGAGATACCATATAAAACTTTTTACTGATATAAGAACATGCAAGACTTATGATAGACATTCGTAGCCCAATAAACGGCTATGGACGATCGTAAACCACAACTCTGCTACAAGAAAATGAATTGGTGTTCTGGTGAGTCTGGCTCCACACATGCAACATTATTTAACACTTAAACTTAAAACAATTAAAAATAGAAACAAGTCATGTATTTATGGTCCAAAGCCTGTGGAATTGATTCAGACCTGTCCTGTAGCAAAGTCAGTATAGTCAACACCAAAGCACAGCACTGAGGCGAAAATGTCTCTCCCAAACCAAAGCAGTGCCCTGTTTCTGACCAAACGCCGACACAGAGAGAGTTTGTAGCAATGGTGTTGTTTCTGAGACATGTAACGTGTTTTTTAGAATCCTGCAGCAGCAGTGACTGCTTTGACACATAGTTCGACACAACGGTCTGTTTTTAATGAAATTTTATGGCTTTTAAATTGTATTTTTTTATTGTGTACAGCACCCTGGTCTACTCCAGTTGTTGTAAAGTGCTTTAGAAATAAAACTTAATTGAAGTGCGAGCAACTGATGCGGTTAGGTGTGCACATACTTAAGGCAAGGCAAGTTTATTTGTAGAGCACAATTCATACACAAGGCAATTCAAAGTGCTTCACAGTTGCATAAATATAAGAAAACAAATACAATCAATAAAAACATCAACATAGAATTAATCAATTACAGTAAGAGGCAAGAGTGTAGATAAAATACTTTCAGTTATATGCATTTTTAAGTCTTGTTTTGACTCGCTCCGTCTTGAGCACTATTTCGCTCTGTCTTGAGCACCATTTTTAAGTCTTGTTTTGACTCGCTCTGTCTTAAGCACTATTTTTCTTGCTCGTTCACACAAAGTTACCTAACCTCTGTTTTTGTCGCTCCTTCTCCTCTGGACATCAACATAAAATTAATCAATTACAGTAAAAGGCAAGAGTGTAGATAAAATACTTTCAGTCATATGCTCGGGCAAACAGAACTGTTTTCAGCCTGGATTTGAACATTGTCAGAGTTGAGGCCTGTCTCACATCCTCATGAAGACTGTTCCAGATTTTAGCTGCATGAAACTGAAACGCAGCCTCACCTTAAAACTAACTACATCTATGTAAAGTGTTTGTGAAAGATCGCAGAATTAGAAGATACTCACAGAGGTTAAGCGGAGACAACTTGGTCAACACGCCCATGGGTCAGAAACTCTGCGACAGTGCCCATTGTGAGCAGCTAATCGCAGCCTGTAGTTTGGTTTCAGCGGTGACAGCTCATGTTCCCTCAGAGTTTACGTCTCTAATGTTCATAAAAAGTGGGTTAGAGCGAACGGTAGACATGCAAACAAACAACATACCGGAAATCGCTCCCATACTCCACGGACAGGCTCATGGGGCGGAGGAAAGACCAAAACAAGGATTAAATAGAACTACATTAGAAACTGAACTAGAGGTCGACCGATATGAGTTTTTCTAAGGCCGATGCCGATATGCACCGATAATTTTTGGACCCATATTTTTGGCTGATTTTACCAAAATGTCTGGTGTATAATCCTGTAAAAACATAAATACGTGGCCACTCCGACTTTATTTTATTACTTTGGGTGATTCAATCATAGTTTCTGCCCCAGAAAAATAAGACTTTTTGGTATCAAAATGGCCAGGACACAGCCAGGTTAAATTATTTATCCTATTTGTCATATTAGGTACAAAAATGTTTTATTTGGTTGCTTGAAAAGAAGTGTAAACATTGTTGTTTCCACTATTTTGGCAGACTTAGATTAGAACATAGAAACACATCACATCGGGCTGACTTACACCTCTGTGTTAAAAACGTGCTATATTTACTTACTTAGACATTCCATATACAGTACATATACGATCAGAGGGACAACATTAGTAATCACAATGTTTCTGCTTTAAAAGTGATCTGGATATCTGAATGTATTAAACATGTTATAAAACATGCAACAATCAGAGTCTAGAATCCTCCCGTGTTGACCAATGAGACGAGCTTTTCCCGTCAACCAGCCTGTCAGGTCCAATCAGGAGGAGGGGGAGGAGCTCAATCGCTTACTTTAGAAAATTATGTTTCTGCTCTCCTCATTTTGCAAACTAAGAAGAGCTTATTGGTTAAAGACGGGAGGAGTTTGATTGTTTCCTTTCAAATTTCACTCTCTCTCCTCGCTATGCAAAATGACAGACTATCACTTTAAACATCCATTTTCTTCCACTTGTCCGTTGCCGGGTCGTGGGGCAGTTGTTGGAGTTGCCCAAATCACATCCTGCAGGTGGTGGATCCACAGAAGGACGGCCTCATGGTTCTAACCAGGCCTGTTGGTCTCTCATAAGGGGCTTCTTAACCGATCTTTGTCTGCCCCGTTACCTTGGCCCTGTTTGCCCTGGGAGACCCTACAGGGGCACGACGCCCCGACATCAGAGCTCCAGGATCATTCGGGTGCTCAAACCCCTCGGTTCCAGGTTTACTTTATCCATTGCCCAGTACGACTGAGTGTGTGCAATGACTCTTCCCAATGCGGCTGGTTTTCTTTGGTGACCCCTCTTAAGCTTAAGAGAATTATGCCATGCACATCTTCGCTGTTGCTCTGTTCTTCGCGACTTAGCGACGCTACAAGGTTCCTCTCAAATCTCTCTGAGCCCGGAGGTGTTGATTACTCCCATTAGTTCCACCTGACTAAGCCGTCTTCGGTAGTTTTCTTTGCCGCGGAGGGGAAAACAGCGAGTGCAATTAGCCAGCCCCACAGAACATCGAGGGCATCTTTTTAAACTGAGCCGGGTTTAATTAAAACAATGTCCCCCATAATGTTCTCAAACTTTCGATTTGCTAAGAAGAAACGTGCGGCCCCGCTAGCTCGAGCTCACGTGCTAATTATTAACATGTCGATAAATGCTCGTCAGTCATGGAGCGAGCCCGCGAGAGGTCGGAATGCGTCGGTTTAGAAGTCAGAGTTGCTCCGACTGCACACA
Organism: Gobius niger; assembly: GCF_951799975.1. Lineage (NCBI taxonomy): Eukaryota > Metazoa > Chordata > Actinopteri > Gobiiformes > Gobiidae > Gobius > Gobius niger. The sequence continues at coordinate 4,933,567 of NC_136870.1, forward strand.
CGCTCGCAGCTATCCGGGCCAATAGTGACAAGGCATTACTCAAACGCCAACGATCAACACGCGCACGCAGAAATAATATAAACCCAGAGTCCCTGGATTTGTCAATGTGTCTGAACCACTTGATTTGTATAATCAATCTACATCACACTCTACTTTCCAATCACCGCAGTGTGTGAAATGTGAAAGACGTGTCCATTCATCATGTCCCGGGAGTTTCACCGTGTTATAGAGTTTGAGAAAGAGGGAAGGGGTTTTAGTAAGGCATTGGACTGACAAGTTGGCGATCATCTTGGTGGCTTAGTAGATAGTGTTGAGCGTTATTTGTCTGTGTCCCAAGATTTGACTTAGACCTGTTGAATGTTGGATTGGCTTTCAAGATGATTATCCCGTCAGAAAGCAGAATAATGCTGCGTTATATTTGTCCTGGAGGAGCTTGGAAAGTCATTCTTTTTTTTCTCGAAGCTTCAGTGTTCCAGTTGTCGAGTCAAAAAGTTTAGGCCCTGTCCATGCGAAGTCAAGCTGAGGACCAAACGCAAAGAGAGAGTGGAAAGACCTCAAAACGCCGTTTACGTGGCTCCGTTGTTGCGACGTCTCCGCAACTTTTACTAAAGCGATGACGTCACAGCTCCATGTGATCCATAATCTACAGACCTTATTATGAGTTTTCCTCATGGATCTATGATGGTTTGACTCCGCTCCTCTTTGCTCCACTGCCGTCCACAAGCCACAGGTGACAAGTAGAAAAACACGAGTCAGTCTGTGTTTTTGGACTGACAGTAAAAGTCACTGACAGGTTTTTCTGCTTTAGTCCCGTTACGTCTGAAGAATAAACTCTCCTCCTCATCTATTCTGCCTTTACTAGTGTATCAACTAGCTCCACAGATAGCGAAGAGTCTCCAATAAAATACCAGGAAACGTCTTGCTGTTTTTGGTGTAGATTTGCTGAAGCACTGTAAAACTGTAACATACAGAAACACAAAGAGTCCATATTACAATCTCATTTGGTGGAAAATATAAAATAAGTAGCTCAGAGATAACTAAAAAAACAAACAAAAAAACAATCTCATTAGCGAGCGATTAGCACGATGCTAACTTACATGGAAAAACCCATAGGGAAGCTAACGTAATTAGCGCCTAATATATTCTTGGAAATCACGAATTGGAAACTTACTAAAATGACTAAATTTGGTGTTTAATGGAAGCTAACATCAATATAATCTCAATACTTACAGACAGATATTTTTGTAGAGCCAAATTGAAAGGTACAGGCTGGAACACTGTGGAGTTTTAATTTTAGAGAGACTGCTGTCAATGCTTGGAACATCACTGAACTACGGAAGCATCAAGAGGACAAAATATACAAAACTCAAAACACAAATACCAGTTCCCACAAGGGGGCAGTACATCGTCTCTTCTGTAGATCCTAAATCCATGAATCAGTTTCAATTTCACTGTTTACATTCCACAAAAAGTTGACTGCACATGCGCCCTGTACATCTTGTTCTATTATCTAAGCTGGCTTCGTGCTGACAAAGAAAGTTTCTGAAAATATAAGTGTTTTGTCTTCGTGTGGATAATGTCAGTGGAACAAATGCTAATGCTTTAGGCTACGAACAAAGTCCAAGTCAGAGCAAATATGGTCCTAACCAACTTGTTTTACAAACCCAAACAGTGTGGTTATATTGACAATCTGAAGAGTTAAGAACACACAAGTAAAAATGACTTCTAAGGATCGTCTGACTTTCCCAGTATGAAATCTGAAATCGGGACGCGTTCTGGTGGAAATTTCCCACTCCGACATCTGAGTACAAATGAAATGCACCACGAGCCCCACATTGCGTGATCTGATGGCTAAAAGTAATTTGGGAAATAGACTCTTTTCCTGCACATGTCCCCAATGAAGTCCTCATCCGAGCCGGTGTTGCCCCCAGTAGTTAAAGTTACAGTAGCCTGGAGGTTCTTTGCTTTCACATGAGAAATGGCATATTCACTTTGAAACTTGTCCTGGTGTCCTCATCCACAGCTTAAGCCAACCCAACTTCAGCTGTGGGTGTAGTTACTTTGTTAAAACCTGTGATGACACCTTTAAACTCCTTTCAAGTGCCTACTATATGATTTAATCAATCTGCATCAGACATTGCGGTTCCTGGAGGCTGCCATGTTGACGGCCAGGTCATGATCCACAGGTGTTTTGATTATTAGCATGCAATTCCCTGAAGCTACGAACACCATTACTCTGGTCAAATTTTGGCAGCACGGAGAGTCGAAGTAAACAACAGTCAAAGTTATACAATCCACTGAATAAGGGAATAAGGCATAAACCAAACAAGATAAAAAATTCATCTGACCCAGTACTTTCACACTGTTGCAGATTTAGATGTCAGGCAAGTCTGGAGGCTGTTTTGGATTTAGGAGTAATTAGTGCGGCTTACATTAATAAGTTAGATGTACTTTGGTTGGGACAGTGCATATCAATGAACACATAGTAATCAGGTACATAAACATGGCACAGTAAGACCCGACTTACCCTGGGGAAGCTAAAGAATATATATAGTTTGATATAGTAAAAATATATGTTTTTCCCATGAAGCTTGTGTTTGAAAAGTAATTTCAGCCAAATTGCTCAAATATTAGCTATGTTGGCTCCATGATATCTGAAATCAGTCCATCTCTTAGTCTTCTGTCTGTCTGACCCCCCCCTCTTTCTGTCCCCCACAGCCCAGCTCTCCCGCCAAGTATCCGCCCGCGACCTCAGCCACTCGGGCATGGCCATGGACACGGCGGGCTACCCCCTGGACCCGGAGAACTGCCCCTACTGCGCCAAGGAGTCTGAGGCGGCCGCCGCGGAGGGGGGCAACGAGACGCCCGGGGACTCGGACAGCGAGGGCGTGTACGAGTTCACCCAGGACCTCCACCACCGGGACCGCAGGGACAGCCGGCAGCCCAGGAAGAAGCACCGCAGCCTGGGCAAGAAGGCGGCCAGTGTGGTGCGCTTCTGGAGGCTGGTGTGCGACACGTTTCGGAAGATTGTGGATAGTAAATACTTTGGACGAGGGATTATGATCGCCATCATGATCAACACGCTGAGTATGGGGATCGAGTACCATGAACAGGTGAGCGCTTGGTTGCTTTTTGCCTTGTTTACACAAAAACGGGACATGTATAAATGCATAGCACAATCTCTACTATAGTCAGGGGTGGCTGGTTTCAATGGGCTAGGTGAGGAAAGCCCTAAACCAGGGGTCCTCAGACTTTTTTCTTTGGGGGCCACATTATTGTTCCTGACTGTGATGGGGGGCCGGACCGGGTTGGCTATTACATAGAATTGTATGACCCAGGACAAAATGCCTCATTGTGAAGTAGAGATGACTCGCCTGCACAGTCGTCCTCACGACTATATCCACAAGATCAACACTTGATTCAGGCACATAATTGTTTCACTGTAGTGGTTTGCAAAAATAGTAATCAAGTCTTCACACTTTGTTTTAATTTACATTTATTTTTATTTTCAAATAAAACATCATTATGTAATGTGACCAAAGTAATAACTTCTTACACTTGTATTGTGCTTTACAAGCCTGTGTCACAAGTTTCTCAACGTACTGTAGTCATTATTCATTCTCTCCACACTCTGTGGTGGTAAGCTTCATTTACCACGTGGCTATAATGTGTTTATATTCTGATCTCTTATGTAAGTGCCCTCTGCTGGACACCTGTGGAATATTTTTTTTATTTATTCAAATTGCCCCCTAGTGGCTGGAATGAGTAAACTGGTTATTTAGTTAAAACATCCTAACTCCGCATAGGAATGGGCGAGAGACTTACTTTTTTTGTTTTTACATACTCAGGGATTTCGGGGGCCGCGGGCCGTAGTTTGAGGACCCCTGCCCTAAACTGTCATTTTTGGACATTCATTTGTTATTATGTTAGTTTGACACAAAGAACAGGAAAGGGGTTAGTTTGTATTAGCTCGTACAAGTAGTGATTGACAGCTGTAAGTCCCGCCCCTGTACATACACAAACCTTAGTAACTAAGTTAGCCCCAATACCCTCACAGCAGCCAATAATAGAGCACGCCCAGTAAGTGACTGATGTATGTGTTCATTTCGGTGTGCATACTGTTGTTTGGCAATAGTCTGCTGTTTAAAGCGTAACGATAGACTAAGCGAGGGTGGCTTCCCCCATAGCATTCAATGCGGCGCTAACTGAAACTAATTCATGCTAACAATTTGGCGGGGTTATTGGTGCCAGCTCCTGTATTTAGAATAGGCTGACAATAGAAAAATAGGAAAAAACAGAGCGATGTCAAAACAAACACAAGGAGGTAAGAATGACAAGCCTGTGTTATATAATGACTTATAGAGGCATAAAACGTTTCAATGGAAATCCAGTGCAGCAGGGGACTTCCGGAGCCTGCCCCATTTCCTGTTGGGCTTCAGCAGCTGATAGCAATGCTATTCAAATCCATGTTTTTCCGCAGTCGGTGGATTAAAAACCTGATGTCGGCTGTTTCATTGCAAAGCATTGTGAACACTTCTGCCTTGTTGTGTGTAGTTACATGTCGGTTCTAATACCCTGAGCACTGGGAGTGAGAATTGCCTGTTATGCTGTTTCTGTGTGTATTTGCTGATATGTGGGTAAATGCTTCTTTTTAGTCTGACAGGCAGCGGTAAATAAGCTTAAGTAGACCTGATTGTAAAAGCCGCCACTGAGTATTGTCATGTTGCATAAGCCTTTTAGAAACAGGGCGCGCGGCTAATCTCTGGGTGCTGGAGATGGCTACTTTCCTGCTGTGTTAAGTAAAAAGTCCACGTTACATCAGAGGGGGGGTGAATATATCAGTGTGCTGGCTGGGAAATAAGACAAATAAGCAAAGTTGATTCCAGTCCCAGCAATATCACTATAGTCACATTTCCATGGAGCATTCAATTGTGCAAGTTGAATCCGATGACACGAACAATAAACATTTTGATGACTCCCTCTTTTGCTCATGAAGGGGGTGGGGTTTCAGGTGTATTGAAATGCTAAGGACAACACGAACAAGAAGAAATACAAAGCAGGAATAGGCGGGGAAATGGGACCTGGCTGCCACAGTTATTTTATCAGGCCTCACAGTAACATGTCACAAATCTTGTTTTTGTTCATCTTCCATAAAGTTGCTAATTGGCTCGTTGCACGATGTGGCTACGCTAGTTCCGCTAACCTGAAGTTGTGAATGCCAGTACTTGATGGACAGAGTTCCAGGTAGATGATGCTGAATGTTCAAAACTTGACTTAACTGCTTTAGGGGAGGAGATGTCTGTGTTTATAAAGGTCGGAGAATGCTGTCCCTGGACCAACAGCATCAAAACTAAAGATAGATGTTTTTTTTTTCTTTTCGGTTCCTGCTTTCGATTCTTTCATGTTTTCGATACCAGTAGTACCTAAACTTTTTTTTTTTCCCAATACCAGACTGTTATGGTTTAACAGTACCCAGCCCTAGCTCTGACCTCATTGTACGTTTAGTGAATGCGCGGTTTGGCCATTGCCTGCTGCTTTTTTTGAGATCAACAAATCAGAATCAGACTGCGGTACTGTCATTGCTCATCTGCACGATGACATTTCCAAAAAAAAAAAAGCAGCTCCAAATGCATTGTGCCTTTGCCTGACTATAATGACATTGGTTTTGCGAGTGAAAAAAGTTGCCTGCTGCAAAAAAGGGAAGCGACGATGGAGAGCTTGTGCTTTGTTATGCAAGGGTTTACCCTGAGCTGCAACCACTTTAGCATCGAAACTCATTGTGTAATTGTTGCACGCTCTGTGGGTCATTTCCCTCAGTGGATAACGTCATTTTGTGGTTTATTTTTTTTTGTTGAAGAAGTGGATGTTATGAGAAACTGAATGAAAATTGCGGCTGAAAATGCACCCAAGGACTTAGACGGTTTAATGACTTCCTTGTCCTTGTTTGGTTTGAACGCCCGCCAATGGGAGCCCAGTCTGTGGCACCAAACATTTCTGATTATTCCCCCCTCTGGTTCCGGGAAATGTTTTCGTTCCTTTGATTAAAAGAAGGAAGGAAAAAAAAAAAGTGTGTGTTGATATCCGTTGACGACTGGAACTCCATTAGGAAAACCATCTTGCATTTCAATGGGATTTTAATGAACTGTTAGTGTCACAAAGGAACGCTGTGAATGCAACTTAAACATTTTGGTCGGACTCGCGTGTCATTGTCTCTGCGTGGGCGGGATTGTCCACACGGCTCTCTTCTAGCTTTTGTGGGGTCCAGCGTTTTATTCAGGAGCCACTGTTTACTTCACAGCTGAGTGATTCATAATCCCTTAAACTTTTAGCCAGCCCTGTTCTTTGAGCTCTTTGAACATCTGACATTTCATTTGGTGAAGGAAGAACAGTTCCGGAAACATCGCTTTTCTTCCACTTTATCTGAGGCCGGATCAGAGCCGAGATGCCCAGACTCATAGGCCCCGTTTCCACATGCAGGTCCGACCCAGCCCAGTGCCCAGTCTACCCTCTTAGGCCAGTGTATTTAACCACTGTTAGCACAACGGTCACTAATACGCATATCATAATCAAAACATCGCGATATATCACAAAATCGATATATTGTCACAGCCCTAGTGAGCACAACTTCAGCTGGTGCTAGCATAACTTTAGCATGTAGCTTACCTTCACAGTTTGTCTTTTAGCTGCCTCTTTCCTCTAGTATTTGCCTTGGCACCTCGGCTTACAGAACATTTCAGGCCGTTCTGTTTTTCGTTCAGTAATGTGTATTCCAGCGTGCACATCCGTGGGAGTGCCGCCCTCAACAACTGCGGTCCAGTACAGTGGAAACCCTTGCGTTTAATGGGTAGAGTAGATACGTGAGAAGTGAAGTACTTGCTACTTGAGTACGACCAAGCCATGCTGAATAGAAGCGTGCTAAATGGAACTACGGTGTGTCCTAGGTAGGGCTGGTACCGTTACATTGTTTTCAAAACCGGTACTTAAACGGTCAAGTGTGTTTTTTAGATACCTATACTAAAATATTTGTCATCTAGAACCAGACAACAGAACAATAACTTTTATTCCATGGTGTTGTTTCATTTGTTTGAGGTGAAACAACCAAATAACTGTCCCTGGACCCAACAGGTATCAGAACTCGGTCTCTGATTGATTGATTTATTTATTTTTTGGTACATGTTTTTGATACCTAGTTTTTTTGATACCATACCGTTTGGGTTTGATACCAAACCCAAACATTTTTTTACGGTACCATGCTGGTATCATTTACGGTACCCAGCCCCAGTCCTGGGGCGACAGTGGCACAGTTGGTAGAGCGTGTCGTCTCGTTGATGTTCCTGGTGTCTGAATGCATTGGTGTATGAATGAGAGAGTGACTGTGTGACCTTTGGGCCTGATGAAGGTAGAAAAGTGCTATATAGGGAGTCCATTTTACCATTTACCAGTGCACTTGGTCCTCCCTGGAGCCTTCTACCAGTGGGAGCCACCTCAGATTCTCCTCTTCACATGAACTGCTCTACTCTAAGGGTTCTAAATGCAAAATTAGATGTTTCCATCAATAGTTGCTTTTGCGAAATTCCAGAATGTGCATTAAGTGATGGAAACGCAACAGTTGGCCTTTCGCTTTGATTAAAGCACCATTCGCTGATCGAGAGTACGTTTTTCACAAATATCTTGCATTGATGATGGGCGAGTGTGACCACTGCGCAAAGCCTTCTCCAGCACATCCCAAAGATTCATGACCAATCCACGCGTAAAAATGGTGTCTCATGAACCACTCTTTCATCAAATAATCCTGGCTGGCATAGTCATCTCGGAATATGCCCGTGCCATCAAGGAAGAAGACATCCATTTAAAGGCACACTGCGTAACACTTTGGACTATGCTGTACCATCAGCACACAACTTGCTCTCAATGACCAGCTCGACACAGAAAATCCTATTTTTTGCAGTGGATGCTCAAAGAATGGATCTGTATGAGGACCTAACCTGTTTAACTCTCAATTCTACTGACTTTAGTTGACGTCTCCATGGAAACGAGCTAGAGACGTACCCACTCCCGGTAAAGTCACAGTCATGTTTTAGCAGAGGCGAGCCGCTCAGACCAAAAGCACATGTTTGTTTGAGGTATTTTTCAATGGTGAAAATATCCATCATGAAATAAATTCTTGTATTTCCATTTTGTTTTTTTGGGTCAAATCTTACACGGTGTGGCTTTAAGGAATAACCTGGTCATTCAGGTCGTCAGCTGATCTAATTCTTTGGGCACATGTGTTGTTGAATCTAGACCTGACCAACAAGCAGCAGCCCCAGATCAGAGCAGTTCCATACAGTACCATGCTACTTTGATACATAACGTTTCCGTCCAAAGGAGGAGTTCCAAAGGAGAATCAATCATTTGCACTTTCATCACTGTAGGGCCATGTGCATGTGCTTATTCTTTCTCACAGCGAAATGACTGTGAAAGAAATCCTCCATTCCGACAAGCTCCGAGATTGGAATTCAGCAATGTCGTCGTGCCCGGCTGGTTTGTTTACATGTGGGTAATTGTAGCCATGTGACCTCAGCGAGCAGCGCGGTTATAAAAAGAACGGGGATTGTGATGCAACGGCGTCCGAAGGCCCCAGGTTTCTGTCAGTCGGAGCCGTTTCCAAGCACCAAGCGTTTGTACGGCTGACCCCGCGTTCACCTGGCATTAGCATGCGATCCCCAGCTAGCGTCGTGCGGATGAAAGGGAATGCATGTCAAGAACGAAAGGAAAACAAGAAAACGGCACGCTCGCAGGCCCGGGCCGTGGGGGGGCCGACATCTGCGCGTCAGCTGGAACGTTTAGGAGTTTCCAGAGCTGAACCAGATCCGTGGAGATATGTTCAGTATTCAGCAAGCTATTTATTTGTGGAGGGGCGATGATGCGCCAACAGCAGAGCCATTTCTTTAGACACGCGTTATGAAATGTTGACCCTGTGGAAAGTCTGGAAGTTGTTCAAGGGGTGACACTCGCCTTTTTGAATTTTCAGGTTTTACATATAGGGCCCGATCTTGTGCATCAAAACGGAGATGATAGCGTGGCATTTTGCGCCCAGTAGGAGCGCACTTTGTGATCTTGCCACTCCAGAACCTAGCGCCCTTGCGTTTAATGGGTAGAGTAGATACGTGAGAAGTGAAGTACTTGCTACTTGAGTTCGACTTGAGTAGGTACTAAAACCAAGCCATGCTGAATAGAAGCGTGCTAAATGGAACTACGGTGTGTCCTAGGTAGGGCTGGTACCGTTACATTGTTTTCGAGACCGGTACTTAAACGATCAAGTATTTTTTTTAGATACCTATACTAAAATATTTGTCATCTAGAACCAGACAACAGAACAATAACTTTTATTCCATGGTGTTGTTTCATTTGTTTGAGGTGAAACAACCAAATAACTGTATCGGTATCAGAACTCGGTCTCTGATTTATTTATTTATTTATTTTTTGGTATATGTTTTTGATGCCTAGTTTTTTTGATACCATACTGCCTAGCGCATTTTAGTGGGTGGACACAGACATCTTCCTCCAACCAGATCGACTCCGCGTCCAGGAGAGTGGTTGTGTGGGGTGAACATGTGCTTTTGTTTTGCTTCGCGTTCACGCCAAGCGCGGGCCGAGACGTGAACATGGTTTAGCTCACGATGGGGTAAATAAAGTTTTTAGTTTGCCCTGTGAGAGCCTAAGGCTTAAGAAAGAACGCAAGACAGCGCAATGTAAACGAGGAAGTGAATGTCAGCCGTGTTTCCATCAGTGCAGTCACCTCCTCTTGTGACGCCCCCTCACAGGTGGCGGAGGCGAATGGCACATATAGCGCCGCCACTCGGAAAATAATTCGCCAAGAGCCTGCGCCGCCCCGTGCGCCGCCACAAGAGCTGGCCCATAAAGTTTCTATGTAGTTTGTATGGAAACAAACAAATCAACCTAAAGGAAACTTCAAGGACCATATTATCAAAATGCATTTCACTCACATTTTTGCGTTTTTTGTTTATATATATTTAATTTCTAGACTGGATTATTGAATTTTGAAATCCAAAAAAACATCATGTTAGTTCTAAACACCCATAAGTTCCTCATCGGACTCGCAATGGCTCTTCTCCATGTTCCTCGATCCGTCGACAGTTCCTCGCTGAAGCCTCGTCTGACCAAGTCTTCTTCTTCTATTACTTTTCCTCACATCTTCCTTGGCCTCTCAGGTGGTCGTCGTCCCTCTATCGCCTGCTCACACTGTCTTCTTCCTCCCAAAACAGGCGCTGCTGTGCCACACCATCCAGAATTATCAGTCCGGTTCTTTTTAGAAATTCCTCACTTGGTAGTTGTTCATGCCAAGTACCAACTTTCATCGTATCGCATAAAAGCTTGTATTTTCTTCAGAGGTGGACAGGAACAGAGTCTTATGACACAAGCCGCTCAAGACGCTTCACGAGGACATTTTCTGATTCACTGCCAACTCGATGGTGGGGTCGCATTCCAGACCAGAAGAGATCGGTCATTCACAAGGTCATGGATGTTGATGGTTTTCTTATTAGTGACCACTAAATATCACTTACAGGTAGCAACCATGCTCTACATAGCACGTTATTCCATGAGCTGCCCGTTCTTTGACAGTGTTTTCTCCGTTGATCGAGCGAGAATTGGGGTGGGTGGCTGTGTGCAGACAATGGAATTCAGTGTATTATCAATCAAGAAAGAGTGTAATGATATACGCATGTTCTACACTAACATTTGCGCCGTTGCTATGCTTGCCTCCCGCGACCGCGCGCCCGGTATTGTGGTCTTGGCGTTCTGCAGCGTTCTCTTGGCACGTGCGTCCTTGTTAATGTTACATAACCTTTTGGTGAGGTAACGGACACGCTTTAGTGCCATTGTGGGTCTTGTGTAGCAGGAGCCCTGCTTTACGACGGGGTTACCTTCGGCCGATGGCCCACTGCCTGTAAGCCGTTCCAGATGCCGGTGTTTTACGGGCGATGAGCTTGTGTTCACTCCTCCGTCGGACCTTTTTTTCCTTTTTGATAAAGTCTGTTTCTAGTTACAAGCCCCTTTCTGCGTTTTGTCTTCGCACTTTCATAACTGTTGAAGTACGCGTGCCTTTCTTCTATACGATCATTGTCGAGAAAAAGTTTATTGTTTGTTTCTTAGAAAATGGATAAAGCCAGATTGGTATTGCTGGGAAAATTTGATTTGCACAGTAATATTGATCTGGAAACGGCTCTGGGTTAAATGTTTTGGAAGAGGACGGACTTTTGCAGCTGATTAGATCAAGCCAATCTTAGCCAATTACAGCATATTCTCAAACCACAGTTACACAACAAATCATTGAAGCAATCACAGTATTGACTTCATAAAAATGTTAGTTGTTCTGAGCTGCACCTTGTGTTTTTCTGTCATCGCCGTCACAATCCACCACTTACCATGAGCCACAGGTGACACGGACAATCCAGTCTGAATGTGTGGACTGACAGTGAAAGTCCAGTCACTGACGGCATTTCGGCTTTAGTCCCGTGACATCTGAAGCGGAGAGTTCTTGTTTTAATTCCAGAAAGATTACAGCGCATGCAATTTAGTGGAAAAACAAATTCATTATGATTATGATAATTATTATCATCTGTCTTTTTGTTTTTTTAATCAGTGCATGAGCAATTGTGAATGGAGCGCACCGCAGTTCTATTGACTCTGTGCATAACTTAGAATCATAGCAACGCCGCCCAAGAAGTGACTTCCTGTTTCGATCCAGCACGCCAAAATAAAAGCACACAGCGCGTCTCATTGATTAGTTCAGCAGGTACTTGCAACATTTCTAGAACATAATTAAATACACACATTTTAAGTGTTTTGTCTGTTAATAGTTAGGCAGAAAGAAGGTTGAACAAATAAACTGCTGAACTGAAGAATAAGATGGCGCTTTTATTTTGGTGTGCTGGATTGAAACAGTAGGTCACTTCTTGGGCGACGTTGTTATGATTTGAAGTTTTGCACAGTCAATTAGAGGAGCCTCCACTTCTGATGTAAATGTACACATTTCCACTGTAATGTTACACAGCTCCCCGGAGATGTAGAAGGACAGGGAGGACGTGAGCTTGAAATCTCTAGTTTCCAACACAAACGGCCGCAAGTCTCTCTCACTTTCCGTTCCAAAGGTTATATCTGAAAGTCGCCGATGTTGTACATGGCGGGAGCATGGACCTCATAGGGTTAAGAAATGATGGTGCCCGAGGCAGCCGTCTTGGTCACCTAGGCCCATGGTCGGCCCTGAACGCATACTGTATTTAAAATCTTGTCCTAGCCTGGTACATGTGTCTCTCAGAGCTGGCTCCGTGTTGACAGAGAACGTTTCTGAAATTATAACTAAAATCTCCAGATACTTTAGTCGACTGATAAAAAACGAAAAGACGGGACTGAAACGTGACTACAGTGAACCTTTCAATCCCAGATGATACAATTAAACCAAAACTTAGAAGATCTAAATGAAAGACTAAAGGCTCATTCATACTTCACAAGGCGCAAGAAGTTCTTGTTCTTGCACCCTGCAGAACACAATCAAGTCACTTTTGCCTTGTAACCATTGATACGTCTTGTAACTGTGGAAATATGTGTCTTCTTGTTTGCAGTTTTCTAAATATAATGTTCTTAGCTTAAAGTGAGATAACAGTTGTTTCTCTGCTATCTCCTGTGACCTCCTGCTGACCTGAGTGACTATGAAATAAAGTTAGATTACAGTTGTCCACTTGGTGTTACAGTTGTATTTATGACATCTGTTTAAAGAATTCTATTTTAGTGTCCTGGTAAAGAATGCTTTGTTGTAAACCAGCCTACTTGGTATAAAAGCTGGCTGCTTTGTTAAACCTGCAGATTCTCCTGCGACTGTCTTCACGCTGTCATCTTGTGCGAGGCTCTAAAAACTGCTTTGCTATTAGCAATTTTGTTAGCCACAACATCCATATAACTGATAACAGTTCCATGGCTAAAAGGCTAAAGTGACTTTGTCTTGTGAAGTGTGAATGAACTTTATGGCCTACGATAAAATTAAATATGTGTCAAAATGAACTCTCATTAAAGTGACAAGTATTAGATCACCTGCTTAAAGGAACAGGCCACCGTTTTTATATACTTAGATATGTTCTTGACTGAGCTTAGACGAGTTGATGCGTAGCTGTCCAAGGATGTTGTTAGCATTTGGCCTCTCCCAGTATATTCCTATAGCTCCAAACGGGGGAAAGTTAGAAGCGACCGAGCTCTTCCACGGGCACAAAGACCTGACAGGTACGTATCAACTCGTCTAAGCTCAGGCAAGAACATATCACAGAATGGGAAAAAAACGGTGGCCTGTTCCTTTAAATAACTTTAGGAGCATGTGTCTATGCATCGCTGTTCCTCAAAACTCTTGCTTTCTTTTACATAACTTGTAATGTTTCGCGGCGTGCCTTTAAAGAGATTCCGTCATGAATGCGGCACACAGTTCTTCTGCGTCATTAGGAGCGTCGTAGCTGCCCAGACGGCCCGACGAAAAGTCCCTCGCTTGGTTGGACGTCTCCGAGAGAGCAGGATCCGAGCTAACGGTCCGCGCGAGGCCGCCGAGCTGAAGGAATAATAAACTATGGGCTGAAATATAGCTTCATCAATACCACTTTGGGCGTGAGCCAGCACCAAAACCACTGCCATACTTTTTCCTCGCTGATTCTATATAATGGGAGGTAATTTGTTTCAGATTGGAAGCCATAAAGCAAAAGTAGCTCATGCTAAATCTTCACATCATCACAAACCCATCCATGGGGCGCGAGTGAAAAGCTTTTCCCCCGTTGCCATAGCAATTAACAAACTGTTCCATCTCTAACGCTATAACCAATGAATACAAAAAATATTCGATTAAGCGCTGTAATGGAGTTTAGCATTAACAGTAGATCACGGAGGCCGGGGGTTTCTGGACTCAGCCTTTGAGTCCGTGTTTAGTCCTTTTTGAGTAAACCAAAACAGCCCCTCGTGTGGAGCCGTCATTAATAAAGGGATAACTTTATTATCCTCCAAATGAATCAACACGCGCGCTCCGTCTGCCGAGGCTAATGGACGTCCCTGCAGGGGCTGATTACTGGGAGCGTGCATATTAATCACCAATTTGGAGCGTTATGAAAATGAGATGACAAAAGCCTGCCACTCCCGCCTCTAATGGAGTTTCTGATGGATTTTGGGTGGCGTTCGCGATGCACGGACTGAAAACTGTCACTTTGTTATGAATTATGGGCCAACCTAAAATAAAGACGCAAAGTCATTCGTTGAGGAAAAGGAGAATATTTTACATTTTGTTACAGTTTCTCCCAGTCGCCTCGGCGCATTTTCAGAATTGATGTCTGCTCAACTTAAAGTGCCTTTCTCTAAATGATTCATACAAACAGCGAAACACAATGAAGGCTCCAGAGAACAGTATAGGACTTAAAGGTTCAGTCTGGGCACCTGAACTTATGCTTTCTGGTGAATTAATAGCGTTGTGTGAAGTCTCGTCGCACGTGTACCCGTTTTGGCTGAGTGGGATATTGTCATCACATTTCAGGGTGGCTATCGGTCACTGCAACTTTAAGTAGAAGTTTGGATCATTTTAGTCGACGAAATTAACACTGGTTGTGCGTCGCTGCTAGAAGGTCCCGGGTTCGATTCCCACCTGGACGGGGCCTTTCTGTGTGGAGATTACATATTCTCCCAGTGTCTGCGTAGTTTTCCTCCGGGTACTCCGGTTTGCCCTACCACTAAAAACATGTACAATAGGCCAGGATGAATGAGAGTGTGTTTGAGAGTGCGAGTGTGGGACAACGGATGCAAAATTAGCCCAAGACAATCTGTCATGGTGTGTTTACATGCACTGTCCCGACCAACAAATTAATAAATAAATAATAATATTTTTAATGCACGAGTTGTAATGATCAGCTCACTTTATGTGAGTTTATATTATCCATCCAGCCATTTTCTTCCACTTTATCCGGGGCCGGGTCGCGGGGGCAGCAGTCTCAGCAGAGATGCCCAAACTTCCCGATCCACGCACACCTCCTCCAGCTGTTCTGGGGGGACCCCGAGGCGACACCAGGCCAGCTCGGAGACATAGTCCCACCAGCGTGTCCTGGGCCTTCCACGAGGCCTTGTCCCACTAGGACATGCCTGGAACACCTCCCACGGGAGGCGACCAGGAGGCATCCGAAACAGATGCCCTAGCCACCTCAGCTGGCTCCTTTCGACGTGAAGGAGCAGTGTATTGTATTCGCGAACTTGTCCTTTCGGTCATTACCCAAATCTCATGACCATAGGTGAGGGTGGTAACGTAGATCGATCGGTAAATCAAGAGCTTTGCCCCGACTCAGCTCCCTCTTCACCACGACAGACCGATACAGCGACCGCATCACTGCTGACGCCGCACCGATCCGTCTGTCAATCTCACACTCCATCCGTTTATGTTAATGTGCCCTAATTAAGCTGTCATATAGGCTCCCCAAGAACATTTAAGTCCAGTAATTCTTCTTTAATGTTTTTCCATGTATTAGTTAATATTTTGTTGGTCTGTAACATCTCGTATTGGTATCAGTTTATATCAGATATCAGCAGATACTCAAACCCCCAGCATCGGCTTTGGAAGCAAAAAAAGGCTATGTTTTCTTTTACTGTGTCTACACTCTAAACTGAACCAGAAAGCAGCAACCACCATCCGCACCACTGTCAGTGCACAAAATGACTGAAGTCTATTTCCTTGCGTTGGGAGTTTTGCCATGTCATCTCGGAGCCAGCGTTTCTGAGCTGGGACAAAGCTGGATAAACAATGTCTCAGCCTGTGGGTATTACTTCTTATCTGGCAACCCAACCAGCCACTGTCTGCGGATACGCTAACTGTGGATATACGCACAATAAGCCCAGCGCTGTGAAATCTAAACACGGATGACTTTTAAGCGATGTCTTCTGGCAGGACGTGGCCAAACACTCTAAGCTCAGCACGAAGGGGGAAAGGCCCGCTGCGCTTTCATCTCAAGAGGGAAAGATCATCACAGGGCTACGATAATAAATATGGACAAGATGCGTCTACAAATAAAATGTATCCAGACTCAATGGGTTTCGGTGGGGCGACTGTTGGGAATTGGCGCTTGCTCTTGTTGGATGCTGTGTCTGAATTTTGTCATCTTTTTCAACCGCCTCCCAGATCGAGGTCTCCTTCTTACGTGTTCGTCGTAGCAGTTCTTCTCAAATATTGTCCAATTTCTGGTTTGATTGAGTCGAGGACATTCCTTCCATGCAGTTTTCTTGACTTTCCATTGGAGCTTGCCACAGCTTCACTGGCTGTGGCACACACAGTAGCTGGCACGGTCACAAGTGTTCCATCAGGACGGCCATAAAAGGGAATGCTCTTAAAGGCGATGGAGATAGAGCAGACACCCTCTCCACACTTATCCAACATGTCTGCCTGCAGCTCCGCCAACAGTCTGATTAATCTGTGTTGTGTCTCCAGTGAGGATGTTTGTAATAATGATAAGAACCACGCTTTAAGAAACAGTCAGCGGAAAAGCATCAGTGGAAGCCCGGACAGACGAAATCAAGTTGGCCTTGCTGTGTTAGAGGGTTGGGACCCGGCTCAGTGTCATCGATTGATATTACCATTTGGAGACATTTTGAAACCTGGTTATATTTCGTTTGAAAGGCTTGATTTATGCACCTCAACATTATTCTATCTATGTAAAGTAACGAGTTGCAGACTAGTTTGCAGCAGGCAAAATACTGTACACCGATGTAGTTGGAGGGGTTTACTTTCAAATATGTACAACCGATCTTTAGTCTAAAAAAGAAATTACCAACTAAGGCAGTGATTCTTGAGCTTTTCACATATGAAATGTTCACATTTCCAAGTACCCCCCAATCTAGAAACGTCTGCAACACTTGAGCAACCCTGTACAGATGGCGGCTTATGAACTTTTATCATTTCATATTATTGTTTCTCAATATCCAAAAGAAATACTGCAGTTCTTGATGCTATGTGTGTAATAACAAACATGTTTTTTTCATCTGGGATCAGGCATTTTTGTAAACTTTTAATTTAGGAGTTTACACACATTCGTTTACAGGTAAGGTGGATTAAATATAATGCCTCTAACCAAACCTCTTTTATTATGGGCCTAGGTTGGTCAAGTGCTACCCAAGAATAGCATAACTTTTGGATTTTGGTGAAAACTGGACTTAACCAATCACTCCTCAATCGGCTTCAACTGGTACAAAACGCAGCAGCTCGTCTCCTCTCCAACACCTCCAGACACTCACACATCACCCCAGTCCTCCGCTCTCTCCACTGGCTCCCGGTGGCGTTTAGGGTGGACTTTAAGGTCCTGATGTTTGTGTTCAAGGCCATCAATGGTCTGGCCCCGGCCTACCTTGCCGAATTAGTAACGGTCTACGAACCAGTCAGAACTCTTCGCTCCTCTGAACACACCTCCCTCGTCACTTACAAATACAAAAAGTTTGGAGGCCGGTCATTTGCTGCACAAGGCCCAAAGCTGTGGAACGCACTTCCGGTCCAGCTTCGAAACATCACAGAGTTGAGTGTTTTTAAATCACAGTTGAAGACACATTATTTCAGGAAAGCCTTCGATACATAGCCACCGACTCGACTGCTGTTTTTATGTGTTTTTGTATTTATTGTTGTCTACTATGATTCTTGTTTTATCCTGGAAAGCGCTCTGGGCACCTTCTGGTTGTTGTTGGGCGCTATACAAATAAAATTTGATTGATTGATTGATTGAAAACAAAATACTGATTCAGGAGTTTCTGATTAAGAGAAAATAATCAAATTCATTATATGTAGCAATGTTGTGTTTCAACAGTTATGATAGTTGTTGATGTCAAATACTAAAGTTAGACATTTAGAAAAGACATTGAATACCTGAGAACTCTTCAGTTAGGATATTTTTTATTTGACCCATCCTTCAGCCAGTGCCAAATCCAGTTTTTGAAAGTATATTTATCAGGAGTTTCTGAAGCATTTACCTGCTCTGTTTTAAGGGAGTATGTTGAAGAAATGTGTCGGTGACAATCGGTTACCTTGCCTCGTACCCCTTTGAAAAAAAAAGAAGTAAAAGAACTCAGAGAGTCCTCTTTATCTACACATCCACTTCACATCCTTAAGTGCACTTGTGTTCTATAGCACTGGCAAGCAAGCCCCTCACTGAAGTGTACCGTGGGAGATAGGGAGCAGACAGTTGGCTCTGCTCAGTGTCAGGGACAGTAAGGAGGCCAGAGGTCAACGTCATGTCTGCCTCCAAAACAACGTGCCCTACACTCTTTCATTCACTGGCACACACACTTAATGTAATGGATCGAACCAGATTTTAATTTGGTGACATATTAGAGACAAAGATTTTCAATATCTTATTTCGTTTTTTTGCGAGTTAGTTCTTAGTGAAAAAAAAGATAACATTTGGGGGTTGGGGGGGGGTTAAAGTTCAATAAATAAATCAGTGTAGGAAATAGACATTGGAAAAAATCTTTAAAATAAAGTAAAAGACTGCATAGTGTTATTTATTTATTTATTTTTGCAAGGACAGTGCATATTAACGTAACAGCTCAACTGTAAAAAATGCCAGAGTTAGCCAAAAGGCTAGTTTTCGTCTCTAGTCCTCGGCCAGATGTACAGTAGGCACCCTGGAAATGGGTAAAACAAGTTACCACAAAAATTATTACATGGCAAAATACAATAAACATCACATTTGCTGCAGCAGCAGGAATAAGACACCAAAACAAACGTGCAACAAAGAGTTCATGCACGACAGAGCTTAAGTGAGAATGCAGGAGGCAACATGACGAGGCACAAGCAGGAGTTCATGAACAACTAGAGTCAGTTAGATAAAAGATACAGTCAATACAGATTAAAAGATACAGTCAATAACATTAGTCAGTTATAATTGAAGGTGTAAAAAAGAAAGTAATCATTAAAATGCAGCAGTGTTGAGATTAGATAAGAAGGACATGCAAGACGACTCAAGGAAGCGGCGGCGGACGTTCAGGCATGTTTGTTTGCTAAGGAGCCAACGGTTTAATGATGAACGGAACATGTTATAACTATTGATTTCTCTGATTTTGTTGGTATGTTGTTCCAATCTTTTGAAGCTTTAAAAGAGAAAGCTGACTGACTAAACGCAGTTTTCCTGAGTGGAATGACACAGTCTCCTCTGGATGTTCCTCTAGGCGACTGGTGTCGGACCTTACACTCAGAATTTCACTAAGAGGTGGAGGAGCAAGGCCATGAAGGATTTTATATGCTAAACACATATTTGTGAACTTGATAAGATTTTCCCAAGTTAATAAATTGTGCAGTGATGAAAATGATGTGGTTTCTTATCCAGAACTTTGAGTGTTTGTTTGTATAGGGACTGTATTGGTTTCATAGTGGTGTGGTTGGCCTGGGACCAGCTGCTGAGGCAGTAAGTCATATGCGAGAAGATCATTGAATGCATAAACATTTTGGCTGCTCGGGTGGACATTGAGTTTCTGATAAATCGAAAATTGTGTGGTGCCTGAAGCTGCTTCCAAGCCATGAAAAGTCATGTTTCTGTGAATGGAGACGACCTGGGAGTTGGTGGAATATGGCAAACTTTTAGTGATTTCAGACAAATAGTCTAAAACAATAATTATGTGACTTTAGTTTAGCCTTTGGCATTAAAAGATATTAAGGGTGAAGACGAGCCAGCTAATCTCAAAAATGACCACTGCGTTAAAAAAAAAATCAATGTTTGTCTCGCCTTAAAAGACTCCAGAGTGAGAAATCACATTATCGGAACTACAGCGAGAAAATCTGGCTACCACTGCTATGACAAATCGTTTTTTGAGCAAAAGCTTTAATTCACGCTGTCAGCGCGGCTGCTTTGCTGTTTCTTATCTTTCCTCGGTAGCATCTGTGTAGAATTGCATTAAAACATACAGAAAAGATCCAGCTCTTTTCAAAAAACAGGCTCATCAGAAACACATGGAGTTTTGTTTTTCCGTGACAGTCGCGCATGTTTAAGTTTGCACTTGCAGTCTGTCTCCTTCTCAACAGCTCTACCGTCCACATGTACCAGGATTTTTGTTTGGCATCGCTGAACAAATATTTTTCATAACTCTCCTCGAAGTGGTGAAACAGAGATGTGAGGAAAGAAACATTTTCTCAGCGCTGTGCGTGCCCATAGCAACGCAGCTCGGCGGCCCACGCTGCAGCGGGGACAATCAGCCCTGTGGTCATTGATAAAAGCAGTGCTCCATGCTCGACAACAGGCCGTGCAAAAAGAACTTCCGAAATCAGCTTTTTTTTATGGGGCTAGCGGGAAAACCTCTCCCTTCTTGCTATTTGCAAATTAACCCCTTAACTCCCACCTGAACCGAGCACATTTTCCCCGGCTTTACCCCAATCCAAAAGCTTCTGGGAAAAAAAGGAGTGAAAATAGCAACAAAACTGAGACGAAAACAAGGATGAAAATGGGAAAAAAGTGAGAAAAAACTGACGAAAAAGTGACAAAAGATTTACAAAAATGGACAAAAAATTGACCAAAAAGTGAGAAAAAATTAATGAAAAAATGGACGAAAAAGTGACAAAAAATGGAAAAGAAAAGTGATAAGAATTTGACAAAAAAATGCGAATAATTTGACGAAAAAGTGACAAAAAAATTGACAAAAGAAAAAAATAGAAAAATTTGACAAAAAAGGCACAAAAATTTGACAAAAAAGTGAGAAAAATTTGACGAAAGATGGAGAAAAAATGGACGAAAAAGTGACAAAAAATGAAAAAAAAAAGTGACAAGAATTTGACAAAAAAATGCGAATAATTTGACGAAAAAGTGAAAAAAAATGAAAAGAAAAAATCGAAACATTTGACAAAAAAGGCACAGAAATTTGACAAAAATGAGATGACTGCCCAACAAAAAAAAGTGATGAAAAATATCAGATATCAGATCAATTTAGTTTTGTCGGTCTCAGCTTTCAAATGAGGTGTTACACTGGCCTACAGGATTTGGGTGAAGCTGAAGTGGAGAAAATGCTCTCGGTTCAGGCGGGAGTTAAGAGGTTAAAGCCACATTTCTTTGCCGGCCCTGCTAAATAAGAAAACCTGTGTGGGACTTAATGCCGATTCCACAGATTTGTGCCTTAACCAACGGTATGTGCCATCATTTAGTCTTTAGAGTGGGAATCGATTGGACTGGTGTCAGATTGGATTGAAACAAGTAGTATTGGAACAGCATTAGCTCCATTACACTGACCATTGTAAATATCCCGACCAGGTGACACTACGTTAGCACTTGCTGTCTGGATGAGACTGTCCCACATGGGGAGCACTTTGCCTCTTAACATTGCTGTAAATCATTAGCGCTGCCGTCAGAGCGCCACACACACGGGGGCCCTTCATTTATCTGGCCCCCAGGGGTCCGCGCTCCTCTGGGGACATTAATCCAACACAAGCATGTTTGATAAGTTAATGATGACAGCAGACATTAGTGATGGCTCTATAGTTTTCCCATTAACACCAGTATTTCTGATGCATGGGGGAAAAGAATTGTTTTTTTGAGTGAAGAGTGGAAAGTTCAGGATTATGCTTTTGCTGCTATTGTTTTAGCCTTAGTTCAGTTTATATTGTATGTGTAGATTTGGCCTGAATGAGTTTTACTTGTTCTTTTATTTCATGAACGTTCAGTAAAATGTTAAATACTGAGGCTAAGTGCTAATTCAACAGCACTACATTTAGTAGTAAAGGCAATTTGAGCGTTGTAAAGATCAGGTGAATTTGAATCAGTTGGGGGACCAGCAAGTTTTTTTCAAGGGTACAAAGTAGGGCTGAACGATTTTGCCAGAAATCAATATTTAAAAATAAATAAATCCCAATTTACCATTAATAACATTGTTGCTTATAACTAAAATACATCATAAACTGAGACGATGTTATTGCTCATGAAATGTTTACAACTGACTAACTACAACGGATTAAACTATTATTTACTATTATTCAAAATAGCCACATGTATAAAATTGTACACTGCAGCCATTCCCAAAGGCACCCGTGTCAATCAGAAATCTTCCTGTGGCCCCCAATAATAATAATTTACTCTAGTTAAAGAAATGTTCTTATTATTTTACCGCTAAAATTATATTTAAAGAAACATCTTACTATGATTATAGGCTAAAATCTGGTGTAGAGTACTGGTTTAGGTACAAATAAATGTACTTTAAAACAGACTGTAGCCTATTTTTTTTGCTAGTTAGTTACTTAGTTAGTTAGTTAGTTTGTTTGTATTCACCTTATTCCGCCCCGCCCACATTTGCCACTTTTTGCGTTGTCTCGGCACTTCCGTTGTACAGACACTTCCGGCCGAGCGCGAAGCCCGTGCATTTAAACGGAGAGCGAGGGAAAATATTCTCCGCTCAAATCTGACGATTGAGTCAATTGATTTGTGTAAAATGTCCAATGTTCATTTGCACCGACATGTCGACACTGCAGCGTTTCTCTGCGCGGCCTGAAAACGGATTTGTTTTTGTGTAGAGACTGATTTTATGTGGACTTCTCCAGCCCCATGTTAACACATAGGAGAAAAGGGGCGGGCACAATTCATGGCGCCGCCCACTCGAGGCTCCGGAATAAGGTGAATACTGTATTGTCCCGTAGGGAAATTTGTCCTCTGCATTTGTCCCCATCCTTCGATGCCGCTGGGGTGACCCATAAGGACCTGGGGGGCGACGGCAGTGCCGCCCGGAGACCCACCTCCTGTGAAGCACGTGTGCTGCTGTGCAGTACTTGTTTTGTAGACAGGCTTTGGGGGCCCCCCTATAGTACCTCTGAGGGCCCAAGGGGGTCCTGGACCCCACTTTGGGAACCACAGGTATACTGTAATACTGTCATTTTTTTGTACATAGCCTAAAGACTTCCTTGTTATTTGCATCTTAATTGTGTGAGTGTGAGATAAGTTGTATCTTTATCCAAAACATCCCCAGACATGAGCCTCCTTTAGATTCTAAAAGTCCCAACTGAGCTGCAGCGACTCTTAACTCTTTCCCATCTCTGTGGAGGAAAAACCTGTGAATCCAGTGGGAGGTGAGGGAGTTTTTGATCATCAGAGCGTGTAGCAGTGAGGGACTCACTGAATGGAGTGATTAGCGCGGCGGCTAACACAATGCTAACTGAGAGAAAAGCATTAGTCCTTTGCAGCGGCTGTTTTATAAACACTGATATTTTCACTGTAAATCCACGATCTACCGTGCACCTTAACTAGACTGAAGTAAACAAAGCCTGTGGTGGCGCTTCTATGGACCACGGACATCAACTACATGGGCCAGAATTGCGAGATGTAATAAACATTGTGATAAAATTGTTAATCGTTCAGCCCTAGTACAAAGTAGACATGTGGGATTATCAAATCAGTTTTACTTTAGTGCAGGGGCTCCCAAATAAACCAGCTCGAGGTCCACAAACTTTACTTTCATAACTTTGTGCAGTCAAAGTCTTAAAAATGTAAAACATAAGTACAGGTTGTCTATCTGCATTGCAATGAAACAATAATCCTGCCATTTTATTTCAACGTCAACAATAATGTGTAAATAATTGTTAAAAATATTAAGCATATTGAGAGAATGAAAGACTTTGGGGTCCGGACAAAGCCCTCTGAAGGTCTGGCTCTGGACCCAGGTCCGCCAGTTGGGGACTCCTGGTTTAGTATGTCTCCTCACAGGAATCATAAAGGAAGTCTTGGTCTTCTAGGGTGACCAGATGTTTTTTCAGTTCGACTTCATGATGCTTTCAGACTGTGTTAGCAGGAGATCACAATGCAAGAGCGATGAGATATCCTGGACGTATTTCTACTGTTCTGGCGAGCAAAGATACTTGTTGATGAGAGAGATGTGCTGTGCGTAAACTGTAGCCAAACTCTGTGAATTAAACCTTCAAAAATGTAAACGATCTGCACAGCCCTCGCCTGCACGACACAGAGCGCACCATCGCGGCTTTAACACAAGCAGACGAGTGTTTTAAACAAGTGTTTGTGTGGATTTGAGCAAAGAGAGAACTCGCTTTCAGAAGGTTATTCAACAAAGACGGACTCAAGTTGAAATTGTGAAGCATTTGAAGTTCCTCTGCCAATCTCAGCTTTCGTCTCTGTCCTCGAGGTTTACCCTTGTCTCCGTATCCACCGCGGGCCTGATGCTTGTCTGATACTTTCTGTAGAAATGTTTTCAGCCGTGTGCTTCGCCCAAATGGACCTGTTTGAGGCGAGTGTCACCATGCCCTTACAGGTACTCTAGTGCTCTCCCATGGACAGACTGTCTTAGTGAGGAACAGTGTGACGCTTTAGACGAGAAAAGTGGGAGGAAATCAAGATTTTTGAAGAACAAATCAGGACGTTTGATGACTCTTTATGAATTCTACACTTAGGTTCCTGCAGTAGATTATTTTCATTTAAAGAGGGGGTAATCTGCTTTTTTCAATCACATAGCACCAGTCTATATCACACTACAATGATGACCAAACCTTCTGTTGGTCTGTAAATGCAGTAAATTAGAATAACTGCCTTGTATATAATGTCTCTCTCAAAATGGCTGTAGTGAATGTCTTGAAATAGGCCTCTGTCTCTTTAAGAACCTCTGACCCTTACCGACACGCCCCCTCCACACGCTGTCTGTGGCATCAGTGGGGAGGGGGTTCTGCTGAGGAGCAGTGGTTGGTTACTCGGCCGGTGACGAAAGCTCGGAGGCGTCTCCAGGAGGTGGGGGCGTTCCTAGGAGGACTCAGGCAAACCTATCCCTAAAATGGCCGCCATCAGAGTTTTTACAGATTACTCAGAAATACGTGAATGTGCCAAGGCAACACTTCAGGCATGTTTTTACTGAGGGAATGACATAATAACATGATGTAAAGCTTGAAAAAGTCGATTTTGCATAATACCCCCCCTTTAACAAAACCTGCTCCAAACGCTTTCTGAAATGCATGCGATTCTTGTCACCGTTGATCAGTCCAAATTGCAGTCCTCTCTCAAATATTAATGCGGAAACTGAGCCTTTATTTGAAAAAACTTGTTGCAAATCTAATCCAAAGTGCAGCCCGCTTCATTCTCCAGGAATAAAAAGTGCATCCCAGTGCTTTTTTACGGTAATCTTGCTACGATGACTTGGGAATGAGTAACATGGAGACGGTTGGAATAGCCGGGGTAGGGAATAATGATTCGGAGAGAGCGCAATGAAGGCCAGATGTCCCGCGAGCCCCAAGTCTCACCTCGTAAAAGTGCACTCCTGCCTCGGCGCGATCAGGAACAGGTACTCGAGAGCCGGCGTGAGTGAAGACAGGGCTCGTCTGTGTGCGTACAAGGTAATGGGGGAGGGATTAGGCCTACTGTGTGGCCCGCGGGGGAATGGAGACGAGAACATGAGTGCACCTGTAAACATACGGACTCCGGGCTCGGGTGGTCCAAGTACTCGGTTCCATCTCTTGAGTGAAAGTGCAGGATTGACGTGTCCCAGTTGATGCTGATGTTTGTAAAGAGAGGACGTACGTGGCCAAAGCAGGTCCACGCTCTGAACCAAGTGCAGACACTAAAGGAAAAGATATCTGTCAGACACCGAAATAAACCGTTGAAAGCTGGTCAGTGGGATGCAGCCCTCTTGAAAATTCCAAAATGTTGGGACGGGATCACTGAGCCATATTGCATGGAGCCACCAGGAATCCATTATCTACCAACGCTGTCATTTTCAGCAGCTGTAACTAGGGCTGGGTACGATACCAGTAGAGAATTGATAAAAATAATAAAAATATCAAAAGCAGATACGGGGAACTATGAGCTGGTTCCCAACCTTTTTATGTCTCTCGTGCCCCTTGAGTCTTTCATTTCGATTCAGAAATAGAACCCCTGAACTCTGAGGTGCAGCCAATTACTTAGAAATGATCCGATAAACTCAGATTTATTGGTGTTTAGTTGTGTTTTGTGTTAAAAACAATAAAGCTTTTTAGATCTGAAATGTTTCCAAGTACCTCCTGCTAAGTGGTCCCCATACCCCTGGTTGGGAAACACTGCTCTAGATGACAAATACTTTAATATAGGTATCGTAAAAACTATCGGTATCATAAACCCCCCCAAAAAAGGTAGCTGTAACCGACCTGAAGTGTCTAGAAGTACACGGTGTTCAGTGCTCAGAGACATCGCCACTATTGATGATGTCCATGTAAAGAAAAGACAGTAAGAGGTGAGACACTCGGCTGGTCAGGATTTATAATTGACCTGGAGTGCCCTCTGCAGGAATATATGACGCATGGAGCCACCAGGAAGCCTTTATCTTCCAGTGCTGTCATTTTCAGCTGCTGTAACTGACCTGAAGTGTCCAGAAGTACAAGGTGTTCAGAGCTCAGAGACATCGGCAATGTGAGGAAGGTGTGACCATTGCTACTACAGATCAAGACACAAAGGCTGAAATGTTCAGACTGGGTCAGGAATGATCTCAGGACAGTTTTCAAAGGTTTGATGGACTGATGAGATCAGAGTGTCTCTGGATGGACTAGATGGATCGACAGATACAGCATTATTAAAGAAGAGTTGGACCATTTTAAGTTGAAGATGGACTGAAGCTCAACTCCCAAACCTACTGCCAGTTATTTAAAGCAGGGGTGGCAAACTCATTGTGGGTCGCGGGCCAAAATTCAGCTGCCACGGCGGGTCGCGGGCCGCATATAATAGAGAAAATGTTTCCAATAAATGAATAATAATAAACTGTGATTTGGTCAAAGGCCCAACTTGACTGTAGCTTCATTAATAACAACGGCTCACACTTGTATTGCACTTTACAAGCCTGTGTCACAAGTCCCTCAAAGTACTACATAGTCATTATTCATTTACTCATTTATAATGTGTTGTTTATATCCTGCGCTCTTATTATGTCAGTGCCCTCTGCTGGACACGTGTGGAACTCCTTCCTTTTTTTAAATGTAATGCCCCCTAGTGGCTAGAATGAACATTCTGGTTATTAATAACTCTGCACAGGAATGAGACTTACTTTTTTTTTGACATACTCTGGACAGTGTTGGGCAAGTTACTTTAAAATTGTAATATATTCTTTATTAGTAGTTACAGCTTTAAACATTTAATGTGTTTGTATTACATATTACTGTTTCAGAAATGTAACTGAGTTACACTACTTTGAGTTACTTCTGAGTTACTTTTGGCAAAATATAAACTGAAAATAGTAATAATGCCACCGAGCAAAAGTGCAGTCAAACATTTCCTTTGCTATTCCCATTCTCTCATGTTTTGTTTTGACGGCGTAGTTACAACTGCAAATCGTATATACCAGTGGCCAACTTGATTTGGTGCTGAATTTTATTTGCCCCCCCCCCCCTAATAAAATTGGCATTTTTTCATTCAAATATGTAAACGCACTTGTAACTCGAGTTACTTGAATTGAAATGACTAATATATTCCGGTATTTTGTGTAAGTAATATGTTATATTTCTCAGTCACTGAAAAAATATATTTTACTTCTGTAATACGTTACCCCCAACACTGACTCTGGAATGTATGCTCTACACGGCAGGGGCCGGATTAAATCATCTTGTTTGTTTGACACCCCTGTTTAAAGGATGCTTCTTCAAGAAGTTATGCACACAGTCCATCCAGAGACACTCTGATCTCATCAGTCCATCAAACCTTTGAAAGATCTGTCTTTAGATCCTTCTGGGCCCAGTCTAAACATTTCAGCCTTTGTGTCTTGATCAACAGTGGCAATGGTTACACTTTCCTCACATTGGTGATGTCTCTGAGCTCTGAACACCTTGTACTTCTGGACACTTCAGGTCAGTTACAGCTGCTGAAAATGACAGCACTGGAAGATAAAGGCTTCCTGGTGGCTCTATATATTCCTGCAGAGGGCACTCCAGGTCAATTATAAACCCTGACACCTCTTACTGTCTTTTCTTTACATGGACATCATTTCAATATTCAAAAGCCTGAAATATCATAAACTTATGCATGATACGCCCTTACAAAAGAGCTCACAAAGCAGCACAGCAGCTGCTCCTGTGATTTTATGTTCACTTTACGTCGGCGGCAGGTGCACGTTTCCTCCATGTGAGGGCATTCATCTATTCATGAGCGAGCATTATGAGCAGCCTGTATTCATGTAGGCCTTTGAACAGCAGTTAAAGGGACAATACCAGCGCGGCTCTGGGGGTGGGAGGAGTCTGCCGGGCATTTCCAACATCAAACAGACACGTTCAACAGCAAAAGGAAGAAAAGACTCAGGTGCAGGTGGTAGAGATATCAGTTCCAAAGGCATTTTATTGTATGAGTAAAAATGAGCAGGAATTCATCACTTGTCGAATATGTGCTCGGTGAGTGTACAGGCGAGAGAGAGACTTTTTCATATTTATGCCAGTGATGTGGAGAAAAAGTACTGGCCCCTGGAGTTTGTACAAGGATGCATGGGTTTTTCATAATCCCATAACCAGACACAACAGACAATGGAGAAGTCCCATTTATAGAGATACTTTTTTAAAAGCACAGATTGAATTTGATGCACAGGAGAACTGTTTAGTGGACGAGCATTTGGAGAGTCCCTATGCAATTATGGATATGACTGTGAAGCCGGGCTCCAATTTCCAAGGAGCTCCTATATATACAGTGTGTCTGCATTTGAATCTCCATAAGCTATTGGGAAGTATATATGCAGAGCATCATTTGCATTCACGATGAATCAAAGGGCTTTCAAATAAATGTGAGGGAAAAAATGCTTTGCAAGTTTTCTGTCATTTGGTAGGCCCAACCCTGATAATTGAAAAAGATTAATTTTGCTTGTTGTGTCCCCCCTGAACCTCTTAAACCCCATCTTAACATTAGCATTAGCATTTTCTCAGCTTACAGCCTATAGATCAGAGTAACGCCTGATTTGAAAGCTAAGACCTACTATCTACGATTTTTCCTCCCTCCTGTTGTTGCCGTGTTGTCGTCACTGTTTCTGTCGTGTTTTTGACATGTTTTCATTTTCATGTTTTTGCTGCATTTAGTCACTTTTTTGCCATATTTTTTATGTTTTTTGTTGGGGGTTTTTGTTATTTTTTTGTACAAAATTTTGTCACTTTTTTGCCATCCATCCATCCACCCATCCATCTTCTTCCACTTGTCCGTTGCCGGGTCGTGGGGGCAGCTGTTGGAGTTGCCCAAATCACATTGCACCAGCCCCTTATGGCTCCTCCTGCAGGTGGTGGGTCCACAGAAGGACGGCCTCATGGTTCTATCTGGGCCTGTTGGTCTCTCATAAAGGAGACCAACACCTAGGTGACGGGTCAGACAAAGAGCGGTTCAGGAGCCCCTTATGAGAGACCAACAGGCCCGGTTATTTTGTGAGGCCGACCTTCTGTGGACCCACCATCACCTGCAGGAGGCCTTATAGGCGCTGGTGCAATGTGATTTGGGCAGCTCCAACGGAAACGGACAAGCGGAAGAAGATGGATGGATGGATGGATGGATGGATGGATGGATGGCAAAAAAGTGACAAAATTTTGTACAAAAAAATAACAAAAAACACAACAAAAAACATACAAAAATACAAAAATATGGCCAAAAAAGTGACAAAAAAAATTACAAAAAACCCCCCAAAAAACTTTTTTAAAAAAAGTGACTAAATTCAGCAAAAACAAAAACATGACCCGGAAAACAAACAAGTGGAAGAAGATGGATGGATGGATAAAAATAAGCCATAGTGTGCATATTTTCAGCAGCGAAATCTAAATAATGGAGACCCAGATTTAACTGTTTGCCCTGGGAGACACTACCAGGGGCACGAAGCCCCCGACAACAGAGCTCCAGGATCATTCGGGTGCTCAAACCCCTCCACCACGTTAAGTGGCGGTTCATATTTTTGTTCAAAAAAATTATGTTTTTTGTTGGGTTTTTTGTAATTTTTTTGGTCACTTCTTTGGCCATATTTTTGTCATTTTTTATGTTTTTTGTTGTTTTTTGTCATTTTTTGTCACTTTTTTTGCCATATTTTTGTCATTTTTTATGTTTTTTTTTGTCATTTTTTGTCGCTCTTTTGTCACGTTTTTGTCGCGTTTTCGTCCTCATTTTCGTCTCGTTTTTGTCTCTGTTTGATGCTTTTTTTTTCAATAAGCTTTTAGATTCGGGTAAAGTTGATCAGGAGAAAATGTGCTTGTTTCAGGTGAGGGTTTAGGAGGTTCAAAGTAGTGTTTCCCATCATGTACTTGTTGCCTTAAACTGCACCGATAAGCCAGTCCTTCATCACTCTCGGCTCTTCATCACGGCACATGTGGAAGCGCGGCACACGTATGTAAGTCAGTCAGTCTGTGTCTCGCTGCTATCGCCGCCTCTCTCTGCTTGACGTGCCGTAAGGATGTGAACACTCTTTGATCTAAATATACAGTGGACGTGTCAGCACAGTGCGGCAGACGTCAGACGACTGGGGGCTCACATGAGGGGGTTCAGCGGGTGCATCACAGGAGCCACGTTATACAAGACGCTGCTTTGATCTCCACTGTGGCATCATGCATGTGTCTCCAAAACATGTGTCTCCAAAACTTGTGATAGGAAAGTGATAATGTCTACTTCACTCCCTCTTTTATTGTGTGTAAAGCCTGTATTCAGTGAGAACAATGAGACCCTTTTGTCATTTCAGATTGTAAAATGTACAGATCAACACTGAGGTGCACACAGGAGCCTCATGTGTCCACTCTCAATCTTAACCTGAAGCGCTGAAGCTAAAAGTTTGTGTGTTTTTCCCCCCGCAGCCGGACGAGCTGACCAACGCGCTGGAGATCAGTAACATCGTGTTCACCAGCCTCTTCGCTCTGGAGATGCTCCTCAAAGTCCTGGTCTACGGGCCCTTTGGCTACATCAAGAACCCGTACAACATCTTCGACGGCATCATCGTGGTCATCAGGTACGACATTCTGCTATTTGTAAACGCTTGAAGACTTTGTGTGGGTTGAATGCACAGGGGTACATTTAGTTATGGAGACCTTTATCAGGCTTTATAATGTTGTTTCCTAATCCAAATCATCTCCAAAGTGCTGTTTAACTCCGTGTTATATTATGTTCATTTTAAAGCGAGCGATTTATTCACAGATATTGACATGTTTGGTATCCACGTGTTCTGCAAAAGGCTGTGATCGAGATAAGACTGTACTGTAATCCAAATATGGCCATTTCATCACCTGCAGTGTCTCGCCCATAGATCTAACAGAGATCAGCAGGTTCCATTCAGCCCTCGCAGGGCTCCGGAGTCTATCAATCATAGATTAAGGCTTCAGTTTTTAATATTGCTGATATACAAAAACCAGCGTGGCTAAATATATGACACCTATCCCAGTGATGTCACATGGGTCATAGCAAATTTTAGAAAAAATAAAGCTCTTTGGAGACAGACTGAAGACGGAAGGTGGAAAGTCACTATTAGAATCCTGTTTACCAAGTGTCTTATGGAGTCACCCCTCGCCACCAGGGGGTGGTATTACAGAAATGTCAGCTCCCCACCATGAGGACCCAAGAGAAGAGCTTTCCTCCACCTAATAATGCACACTCCAGAACAGTAGGTGGCACTGTGTAGATGTACTGTCAAATGCCACTGGCTCACAGTATAATGCACACCGATTTGTACTTGAAATACTGTAATACTTTCTATAGCCAATCCTTGTGTATATTTGATTGTCTTCAGTGTGTGGGAGATCGTGGGCCAGCAGGGCGGCGGCCTCTCGGTGCTGCGGACCTTCCGCCTCATGCGTGTGCTGAAGCTGGTGCGGTTCATGCCGGCGCTGCAGAGGCAGCTGGTGGTCCTCATGAAGACCATGGACAACGTGGCCACCTTCTGCATGCTCCTCATGCTCTTCATCTTCATCTTCAGGTGAGGAGAGGACCAGGGAGATCCACTCAACCTGTTAATATCTAAGGAAAGTTAGTTTTTATGATGTTTTTCATTAAAAGGTTTGATTTTAAGAATATTTCAGCTTCACTTTGAAAACAACACATTATTAAATACTGAATAATCTTAGTTTCGTCATTCACTTTGTAATAATATTGAAGATCCTTAAGGAAGGGAGTATAACTGAACCACTCAAGAGGTACATGAGACAAAAAAGGCAAGGCTGCTAATCTGCGTCACCACCAACCAGTCACTCACTCACATACTCCCATTCATTCTGGCCTATTATACATGTTTTTAGTGGTAGGGAGTACCCGGATGAAACCTACGCAGACACGGGGAGAACATGTAAACTCCACACAGAAAGGCCCCGTCCAGGGATCGAACCATTGAAGACCGTCCAGCTAAGGCTAAGCGTCGTTGTGCTCAAACTTTTACCACTGAATCCAAATTGCTTTTAAAAATCCCACTTTTCAATCGTTCCTCTGTGAACTGGAACGGCTACAAATGTATTTTTATTTTTTTGTTACAGTGCATTTTTTCCTCATATTTACATCAGTGATCGACGGCTAAAGCTTCAAATTGATATCTATAATTTAATGAATTGTTTTTCCCCATTGACCGACAGCGTCCCGCCTTAAACTGACGTCTCAAAGCATTACCTTTGTTTCGCTGCATCTTCAAACCCTGGCACATGTTCTGCACTAACCCTCAGGCTGCAGCTGGACCTGCTCTTAAGGACAAACACCCACTAAACACCAGCAGATTCCGTGATTTGAGTTGTAGCAGTAATAGCGCGACATCCCCCACGTGTCAAAGCTGTCACTGCGGGAGCTGTCCGTGGTGCTGAACCTCCCCACAAACAGCGACCACACGTTTAGAAATACGTTTTGTGAAGCATTTCTCTTCGACCCCACAATGACGGTCAAATTAAAGCCGCAGTACCTAATTTACCTTCTTTTAGGAGCGTTTTATTGTCACGTACATACAGTTAACCGTTGTGGAGGAGGTAATGTGAGTGAGAGCTCGATACGAAAACGCTGAATGTGTTGTTTCCGCTTCCTCCAGTATCCTCGGCATGCATCTGTTCGGCTGCAAGTTTGGCTCGGAGAGAGACGGAGACACGCTTCCCGATCGGAAAAACTTCGACTCCCTCCTGTGGGCCATCGTCACTGTGTTCCAGGTAGGACTACAAAACTATGGCAAGACTGATCTGACTTAGGCGAAACTGTTGTAATGTTATTGTGTGAGATTAGTCAAGGCAGGTTTACGTGTTTAGTTTACGGCAAAGTGCTTTACAGAACAAGACGGATGTGTTGAAAGTAAGTTACGGAACATTCCTGCCTGGATTTGAACCTGGAACACTAGAATTAAATGTATTGATTCACATAACACTGTACTTTGACCTCTTACCCCCCGCCTTAACCAAGCACATTTTCCCCAGTTCGGCTTTTCCCAAATCTAAACGCTTGTGGTCACAGCCTATAGGCCAGAGTGACGCCTCATTTGAAAGCTAGGACCTACAAAAACTGAACTTTTGTGGCTTTTTTTGTCCCCGTATTCTTCAGTATTTGGACGCATTTTTGTTGCGCTTGCATCCTCGTTTTTTTATTTTTTTTGCCAAGGAGCTTTTAGATTTGGGTAAAGCCAAACTGGAGGAAATGTGCTTGGTTCAGGTGGTTGTTAATGGTTTATTTTGTTGATATATTTGTTGAAAAGAGTCTCTTTAACCCACAGTTATTGTTTTTTATGGAGTTCCAAACTCAATAAATCAGGCGAGTATTAGACATTGAAGAACTGCTAACACATAGAAGGGTTTAATGCATTTCGGATCGTGTTTGTAGAACTCGAAACTACAAGGCAAGGCAAGTTTATTTGTAGAGCACAACTCATACAAAAGGTAATTCAAAGTGCTTCACAGTTGCATAAAATTACGAAAACAGATAAAATCAATAAAAACATCAACATAAAATGTATCAATTACAGCAAAAGGCAAGAGTGCCTCACTGTTAAGGATGGGCACCGTTAAACGGCCAGGACTAAACCAGGACTGAATAAGAAACTTGAGCTTTTAGTCAAATTGAAAAGCAAAAAAAGGCAGTGACAACAAGAAAGACGTCTTTACCTTTAGCGACAGACCCGGAGGCTGAGCTTACGTGCTCTTGTTTACAACTTTACAGCAGCTGCAGCGACAGGAATATCAAAGATTGTTTGTTGTTTGTTGAAAGTGAGCGCTCACTCTGTATTAGACATTGTTGGTCCAGTTTTGGTAAATTGTTAGTGGCAGAGTGAGCGCTCACACCATGTAAGGATCTTTGACGTGTGAAGTTGCTTTCGCTTCGTGGAACAGCGTAGTGTGTTTAGAAAAGTTTAGCTGAAAGAAAAACATGTCCTGATGTGGATCTGTCCTGTCTCTGCAGCTTAAGAGGTAATAACGTCCTTTCTTTCTTTTTATCTCTGCTTAAGTGGAAATTCTGCTCAAAACACAAAGTCACAGGCGACGCTGCTGCTCCTGTGTAGCTTCTGCTGTGCCGTTTTAGGATTTTTTCCTGAACTATACTTTTAATACACGTTATTTTTATTGAATTAAAATGACATAGGTATCGAAAAAAGTACCGTTAAGGCACCGGAACCGAAAAGCAGGTATCGTTAAAGTACTTGGTATCGAAAAAAAACGAACGGTACTCTGGGAACCACCAGGAGACCCCTCCCTGAGGTTCTCGGGGCTCGAGATGGTTCATGCGGCTGTAACATGTCTCCAGTAAGACTTGTTCACAAGCAGAGCTGTTTTAAATTCTATTCTCTGAGTGAACGCTAACAAACAAGGGTTGCTAGCATGCGTAATACATAATACATTCTCTCCCAACTGCTTACTGGATTGTGGCCCCTTATTCAAGTCTCCGTTTTGCTCATTCTTCACTGTCTTCTCCCCAATTAGCCTGTTTTTCCGCTCGGTGTCCCCCGAACACGAGTCAGCAGAGGGCTGACCTGAAGGCAATGGAGTCTGAACGCCTTTGGCAATTACACAGCGCCTTTAAGAACATGCCTGTGCCCATTCACAAACCAAACATCTATTATATACATGTACAATCCGGTTTACTGATCTTTTTTTGCCATTTGTGTTTTGCTTAAAGGTGCATTATGCAACTTTTTAAGTGTGGCTGTTTGAGTGGTCAGCATGGCGCCTTTACTTTCGATCACAGTGGTCCCTAGGACACTCCAGGATCAATTCACTGCTGACGGAGCCTCTCACCAGAAACCTATGAAACGATTGATCCTGGAGCGTTTTAAAGACCACTGTGATGGAAAGTGAAGGCGCTGTGTGGACACTCATGCAGCCGCTGGGCCACTACAAGGTCAAATACACACAAACATCAACTTTTTTGTCCGCTTAAAAAGTTGCATAATGCACCTTTAATCCCCACCTGAACCAAGCACATGTTCTCCAGTCTGGCTTTATCCAAATCCAAAGTGACAATAACGAGACGAAATAATGACGAAATAAGCCACAAAGGAGCAACAGGAAAGTGACAAAAATGCATCAGGTTAAATGAGTTTTTATCAGACTTTTAACCTCTTACCACCCGCCTAAACCAAATGCATTCTGTCCTCTTTTGGCTGTGTAACACCTCATTTGAAAGCTAAGAACCACAAAACTGACCTTTTTCCCCGCGTTGTTGCCGTGTTGTGTCACCTTTTGTATGTTTGTTTTTTTCCATTTTTGTCACATTTTTTTGAATTTTTGTAATTTTTTTGTTGAGTTTTTGTTGAATTTTTGTTGAATTTTTGTGGAATTTTTGTCACATTTTTGTTGAATTTTTGTCACATTTTGGTTGAGCTTTTTGTCACTTTTTGTTGATTTTTTGTAATTTTTTTGTTGAGATTTTGTCACATTTTTTTGCGTTTTTGTCGCATTTTTGTTGAATTTTTGTCACATTTTTGTCACATTTTTGTCACATTTTTTTGCGTTTTTGTTGAATTTTTGTTGAATTTTTGTTATATTTTTGTTGAGTTTTTGCTACATTTTTGTTGAATTTTTGTCACATTTTTGTTGAATTTTTGTTACATTTTTATTGAGTTTTTGCTACATTTTTGTTGAATTTTTGTTGAGTTTTTGTCACATTTTTGTTGCATTTTTGTCACATCTTTGTTGAATTTTTGTCACATTTTTGGTGCTTTTTTCCTAAGAATCTTTTTGATTAGGGTAAAGCCAAACTGGAGAAAATGGGATCCGTTCAGGTGGGAATTAAGAGGTTAAATGAGGCTTTACTCTGGCCTTTAAGCTGTAACCTTTTAGATTTGGGTATAGCTGAACTGGCGAGAATGCACTTGGTTAAGGCGTGGGTTAAAAGATAAACATTTACACTGTTCTGACCATCTCCATTTCCTAAAACAAATTGCCTCAATTGTCACAGTGGCGATTACAATCGGCGTAATGACAACGATCAGTGCAATTAACCTTTCAGTCAAATCACGAGGAAATGAAGCAAATACGAGCCTCATTTTCTTAGCTACATCTATAATTCAGCAGTTAGCATGGCCATGTGTGGACAATTCAGCAGAGGTGTTTCTCAAGGAATCAGCTCAAATTGACGCTGGAGACTGGAGAAGATCAAACTTCTTGTAAGTTTCTTTGAAAGCCTTGGGAGAATTCAGCAGATCTCTGGCGTATACGTTTCTATTTTCCTGCTGGACAAGTTTCATTGGGATCACGACTTAGAGGACATTCAAAACTGTGTGTAGGACGTGAAAGCAGAATATGGTAAATAGTCTCCACTTATATAGCGCTTTTCCACCTACATTCGCCACTCAAAGCGCGCCTAACCACTCTTCTGTGTTTTTGTTTTTGTTTTTCCTGCTGCTTTTGGTCTTCAAACCGCCGACAAACTCATGGCGAACGGCTCGTGTGCGCACTCAAAGTAGTGCTTGTGGGGAAGTGTCTGGAACCGTGAGCGGGGCCTAGTGCCAGGACTAAACATAAAACCTCTCATTGTCTCGTTGTTTCCAGATTCTGACGCAGGAGGACTGGAACAAGGTCCTGTACAACGGCATGGCGTCCACCACTCCCGTGGCCGCGCTCTACTTCATCGCCCTCATGACGTTCGGGAACTACGTGCTCTTCAACTTGCTGGTGGCCATCTTGGTGGAGGGCTTCCAGACGGAGGTATGGCCTTATTCAATGTGCACGTACTTCATTTGATTCACTGTTTTGGAGGAAGGCGTTTCCCCTTTCTATCACTTTGGGTGAAAGATCCAGCTACTATATGGGATGGAAATGGGTAGGAGCCAGAGACTGTTTTGGGACGTTTCCCCAATGCAGTAAACAGGAGTACTCCTCTAACTACTGATTAACAAACTCCATTTTCCCTTTGTGATACAAGTGAAAATATTGCACAAATGTTGCCTATGTGTTGCCAAAAAGCCCAAAAATTCAATATATGGGTGTCATTTATCAAGAGGATTTCCTTTCCTTATGAAGTATGTATTTATTGATATTAAATAGAATGATTGTGTCTGATGTTTTTGCTTTTTCAGACATTATAAATGTGTTGTTTAAAAGGATTAAAAAACAAAATTATCATAGATATTTCAGTTGTGGCCATATTGAATATTGTGGCAGCTAACAGAGTAGGACTCAGAGGGCATCCCTGACAAGCTCCTGCTCCGCTACAATGTGAAAACAGTTAGGAATATTATTTTAACAATACCCTATTTAACAGAATAACTGCTTAGTTTCATAATCAGTAGGTTCAATCAATATATTTCACCAATGTCCATGCTTTCCTTAGACTAAATATTGATACTGTATAAAGGGGGTTTGCGAAAGTTTCATCAAAACTTCAAATAATGTGAATAATGAAGCGTGGAGAAGTTGAAATGATTTCTAAAAGGTTATAGACATGACATCCACATAGCATGTTTACCATCATTTTCTATATAATATTAATGTAATATGGCAAGTTTCACAGTTTTAAAGGGGGGGGGTATTATGCAAAATCAACTTTTTCGAGCTTTACATCATGTTATTATGTCATTCCCTCATTAAAAACATGCCTGAAGTGTTGCCTTGGCACATTCACATATTTTTGAGTAATCTGTAAAAACTCTGATGGCGGCCATTTTAGGGATAGGTTTGCCTGAGTCCTCCTAGGAACGCCCCCACCTCCTGGAGACACCTCCGAGCTTTCGTCACCAGCCGAGTAACCAACCACTGCTCCTCAGCAGAACCCCCTCCCCACTGATGCCACAGACAGCGTGTGGAGGGGGCGTGTCGGAAAGGGTCAGAGGTTCTTAAAGAGACAGAGGCCTATTTCAAGACATTCACTACAGCCATTTTGAGAGAGACATTTTATACAAGGCAGTTATTCTAATTTACTCATTGTAGTGTGCTATAGACTGGTGCTGTGTGATTGAAAAAAGCATAATACCCCCTCTTTAAAGGCTTTTCTAGAAGCCTTTCAGTTCTAGTTTGAGGGATTTCTTTCTTCCAAACAAAAGTCTTCCTGAACAAATTTCTGGGCTGTCTGTCACGCACTGCTCTTTGGAGGTTTATCCACAGATCTGTAATGTGGAATCCCTCAAACTAGAACTCAAAGACTCTTGGCTCCTAGAAAAGCCTTTAAAGCTGTGAAACTTGGCCATATTTGGGAACGCCGAAGCATTAATCCTGCAGATGCCCCAACTTTTTCTCTGGCCTTTTTTGACATCAATATTATTTTTGAAAATGTAAATGATGGAATTAAAACCCAAATGTCTCGTCTACAACCTCAAGCCTTTTGGTGATCATTTTAACTTCTTTATTCACATTATTAGAAATTTTGATCCGGTGTGTCTCAGCTTTCCCTGCCCACTGTATACAATGGAATGACCCGTATCAGTGATTGAAACGTCTTTCTCTCTCTGCAGCAGGTTTTACATTCACAACAGAGGCTCAGTGTTTGCTAGTTTTCCTTAACCTCTTAACTCCCGCCTGAACCGAGAGGATCTTTTTCCTCAGGTCATCAGATTTTTTTTCCATCACTTTTTTGTTGGGTATTCAACTCATTTTTGTAACTTTTTTGTCATTTTTCTATCATTGTTTATCAAATTTTTGTCATTTTTTTGGTCATTTTTTATAATTTTTTTGTCAATTTTTTTCGTCAATTTTTTCTCAATTTTTTGCCATTTTTTCTCACATTTTTGTAATTTTTTTGTCACATTTTTGTAATTTTTTTGTCAATTTTTTGATCAATTTTTTGTAATTTTTTTGTCACATTTTGTCAAATTTTTGTCATTTTTTCGTCAATTTTTTGGTCAATTTCTTTTGACATTTTTGTGACACTTTTGCCACTTTTTCATACATTTTTCGTCACTTTTTTGCCAATGTTTTCTCACTTTTTTGTCACATTTCCATCATTGTTTTCGTCCCAGTTTTGTTGCTCTTTTCACAGCTTTTTTCCCAGAAGCTTTTGAATTGGGGTAAAGCCAAACTGGAGAAAATGTGCTCGGTTCAGGTGGGAGTCAAGGGGTTAAATGGTGGATTTCTACGATCAAATTCGATCTCTAGCATCTCAGATCGGCCATCTGCGCAAATCTGCAGAAGCTGTAACCATAGGCATTGAATAATCATGGTCGACCACAAAGTACCCTGGATATGATCGAGTTGAAAGCCTCTTATTATTTCATGCTACATTCCAAACCTCGGAAGTTTCGTGCCTCTGTCGCCTCCTCGCCCACCGCTCCATCGCAGCAGTCCGCCAAATAATTGCTATACTGTTTACCTCTTCCTTCCCCTTGCATCCAGCGCCCTAAAAAGCGTAATAAAGAACGCCGGCTCCACTGGCTCAGCGTGTGTCTCCTCCTCCTGCGCTGAAGGCTGGATCCTTATTGTCAGATTTGTAAATATGGAGCCCACCAAGCCTCCGGCATGTCGCTGCAGAGTCTCTCCCGCCCTTCAGGAGACTATATGGAGGTAGATTAATGGCGTTTGCGATGGAAGCTGGCAGTTGTTTGTTTTCTCTCTCGAGCTGTCTTCACGCCCACGTGGAGCAGAGAAGTTAAAATGCCTCCGCGCTGGACAGTTTCTGCAGGTTTACATTCAACATTTCTCTGTAAAATCTGTGTATTTTCTGCCTACAACATGACAAATCCCTCTTTGCTGGATTGGTGGGATTCTTAGGTGAGAGGCTAAACGTCCGCAACACCGAACAGCCCGGTACAGATGACAGATAAGTGATGAATAGGATTAGGAAGGCTTTAGAAGTACAGTGGTGGGAAGGAAGTGCAGTGACTTCACTATAGCAGGGATCTGTGACCGCCTTATTGAACAGGAATAAAAGTAACAGGACTTTTGAATTGCACAGATCCCTTTAAAGTTGTTTTGGTCAGAAACATCACAATAAAAATAATAATAATAACAATAACATTGGCACACTGTTAACTCTTTCGGTTGTTTTATATAATCTTAAAATCTGTGTAGAAAAACGTAACATTTTTGCTCATTAAGTATATCTGAAAGTGGTTTTGCAATATCAAGTTGAAACGTTTGTGGATTACTGACACAAAAACTAGGAAAAAAAACATATTGCAGGCATAGTATCACTGTTTTTTGTTCGTTTTGTCAGACACTAAGGTTAGAGATGTTAAAGATCTTTTACCTTTACATGTTTCAGCCGCCATCTGCAGGCCGTCATCAGAAGTATCACCGGCGTGCGGTGACGTGTCACTTATCAGCTGTTCTTACTTCCGAGGCGTGACCAGTCTGACGGTCCCAACAGGTCCGACAGACTGGTCACGCCCCCTGCCGCCCGGTGGATTCAGGGCGACAGGGGGCGTAATCATTGGAGGAGGGTGTCCCAGGTGTGGGACAGGAGAAACGCTCCTTCGTCACGGTTGATGGTGTCGGTGCTCCGTTTCCTGATTTCTATGGCTTCTTTTATCCAGCGTTTGAATTTATTGGTTTCCGAGCCAATGACCCGAGCCTCGTCCCAGTCCATGATGTGGTTGTTTCTTTTGCAGTGGTCCGAAATAGCCGATTTTAAATTCTCCTGTTCTGCCTTTTCTTTTTTTGTTCGTGTGAGGCCTGCAGATGGCGGCTGAAACATGTAAAGGTAAAAGATCTTTAACATCTCTAACCTTAGTGTCTGACAAAACGAACAAAAAACAGTGATACTAGAACACAAGTAGACACAATGAACGTTACGAAGTTTATATTGCAGGCATAGTGATGGACTAAGTGAAGGTGGCTTCCCCCATACGTTTGGCACGTGATGATGTCATCGCTCTGCTTTTGGGTCCAACAGAGCTTTAGCCCTATTCATTATAATGGGATTTAGCTGATTTTAATCTGCTGTTGGCCTTTAAGGCTTTATCCACACAAAGACAAAACGCTTATATTTTCAGAAACTTTCTTTGTAAGCACGAAGCCGGCTTAGTAAATGTGTGCGTCCACATGGATCGACTCAGGTCTGTGAAAACGGCGCAGTTCATCTTCCAGGCCTGTGTGAGGCGCTGTGACGCTAACACAGATAATAGAATAAGATGTAGAGGCGCATGTGCAGTAAACTTATGTGGAATGTAAACAGTGAAAATGAAACTGATTCAAGGATTTAGGATCTGCAGAAGAGATGAGGAGGAGAGTTTATTCTTCACACGTAACGGGACTAAAGCAGAAAAACCTGTCAGTGACTTTTACTGTCAGTCCAAAAACACAGACTGACTCGTGTTTTTCTACTTGTCACCTGTGGCTTGTGAACCATGAGTAAAACTCATTATAAGGTCAGTAGATTATGGATCACAGACACCACTCTGGAGCTGTGATGTCATTGCTTTAGTAAAAGGAGACGTCGCAACAACGGAGCCACGTAAACGGCGTTTTGAGATCTTTCCACTCTGGGACCTAGTTTGGAATATGTTCGTTTACAGACCCCCGGGCCGGGCCTGTATGGACGATACACTGGATTGATAAAATATCTTTGCGTTTGGTCCTCAGCTTTAATTTCAGCAGGAGATTCAGAAAAAGTTGTGTTTTTGTTTTGTTTTTTGTTTGACTGTTAACAGTTTGGTCCCAGAAGTAGTTTATTATTGTGTGTGACGTCACACTTAACAAACGTATAGCGTTGAGCACATACTGAAGCTCATTCATGCTAGCAGTCAGGCTGGGTTTTTGCAGCCAGCGCCATTATTTAGAACAGGACAAAAAAGAAAATAAAAACAGCAAATGTAAAATAATAGGCGATGATGTGCGTGTTAAGACAAACACATGGAGGAAAGAATAAAACATTTTACTTTAAATGGAAAGTCCATTACAGCAAGAACTTTTGTAGCCTGCAGCCATTTCCTGTTAGGCTTCAGCAGCTGATGCTACGTCCATGTATCTTTATAGTCTATGATTGCATGTTTTCTGTCATGTTTCATTTAAAAATAAGCCATGTTATGAGTAAAAATGGACAAAATGCCTAATAGGTAGAGCATGGTTTATAATAGTTGAAAGAAATATAATATATCCACAAATACATTATAGAATATATAGTTCCAAAGTGGATTTTGTAGCACCTGCATGTTTACTTATTGTACCCGATTATTATATAACTCTAAAGCATTTCGGTCAATACTGGATCAATAGTACTTC
Organism: Gobius niger; assembly: GCF_951799975.1. NCBI lineage: Eukaryota > Metazoa > Chordata > Actinopteri > Gobiiformes > Gobiidae > Gobius > Gobius niger. The sequence continues at coordinate 4,976,072 of NC_136870.1, forward strand.
TTCCAGTACTGTATTTACAAATGCTTCGTAGTTATACAAGTTTACAAGATGCAGCTCTGTCCTGATTTAAAGAATCCTCCAGGAGGCCGACACAGACCGCAGTTATTGTGTGTTCAGTCTGACAAACACTTTTGTTTCCGTTCTCGCAGACTTGTAAACGCTCGCACACACCGTCCACACACGCCCTGATGCGCTGTCTGGGCAGTCCCCTGTTGTTTCTCTGTTTTATCACCGCGCTGTCACTTTGATTCTCTTCCTCCTCTCTCAACTTTACATCCTCTTCCTCCTCCCGCGACCACAGGATTATTTTTAGACCGCTCCAAACTTTCCCTGCCTCGGAGTTGCCTGGTAACGGCGCTCTGAAACGCGGCGGGCGAAGGGTGTTGAGAAAGAGACGATCTCCCCAGACAACAAACCGGCTAAACTTTGGACTTCATTTTGGACATAATGATTTACCGGGAGAGAGAGAGCAAAACAAAACAAAAAACTCTGTATTTTTAAATGAAAAAAATGACAGAAAACAATATTTTTCTTTTCACATGTATGTCAGTAATCGACAACAAAAGTTTCACATTGATACCTGTACATTTATCTAGTTTTTCCCTATTCACCTGCAGCGTCTCGCCTTAAACTGATCTTACATTTTGCCGAAGGGATTGTCTTCCATCCTGGCAGGTCATGGTGGTTGATTACTGCTGGACTCTGAAGAGAGACGTCCATTCTGCTGATCGTACCAGACGTTCCAACAAGCGAAAGTCCTGATTTTTGAACATTAAAGGGACTAGACGGAGTTTAAACATGTATTTTCCTCCCCCTACATCCAGCAATGTGCTCATGTTAAGAATGAGCTCAGACCTGTTCACCACAACTGCCTCTAAAATCCTGCACTGTCACTCAAAAAGTTGTTACTTCGGATCCGAAGTGCCGTCATGCACGAGCTTAATATAGAACCTGCAGTTACGCGTAAGCCCTGAGGTGGCAGTAGTGAGCATAGAAATGACCAACTTGCACCTCGCCCCTTTAATGACGTAATAGTCATTTACCTGTGCTTGCCCTGATCAAAGTCACCACTGAGCAACATTTGGAACATTTACTGCTTGAAATGTTTAACCCATTATCTGCCAGCTTATGGTTGGGGTTAGAGCAGGGGTTCCCAAAGTGGGGCTAAATTTGTCCCCCTAGAACAATTCCTTTGGCCTGCCAGAGGGTGACCTACTTATGCGGCCGCGTATGTTTAATACTAACTCTTTTCACTGTTCCCATTCATTCAAAGGTAAGTGAGCCCTTACAGTATGGATGCAGTACACTTTTGGGGGCGCTGTTTCCCTCCTCCCGCAAAGTTAAGGAAACACTGTTGTTGCTCGGTGTTTATCAATCTCAGAGCGACGTAGCACAAAGACTTTCCCAGTTTTCCAACTTTTATTGCAAAGGTTGATGAGATCAACAAAGGTACGAGTTAAACGTTGACTTATGAAATAATTGATGCTGAACTAACACTTTCAAAATGCTCTGATATGGCATTTTCTTTGAGTTAACAAATGAATGAGGTAAAGTCACTGTTGGTGCTGTAGATACAGGTGTCGCCATGACACTGATAAGATAAGCACTAGTGTTGCTGTAGAGAAAAGTAATGAATTAACAGTCCATGTAAAACTACAAAGTTTGGTTGCACTTACATTTGTGAACAGACCCTCAACAAGTTCAGACTCAGAGGTCACTGACCGACTCACACCTTGATGACATATGAGCTGCAATCGACACATTATAATGTCTAGTATAACCAGTTTGGACTATTAACTCATTGACGGCCAATGACGTCTATAGACGTCAATTAGGTTTTTCAATGGGAACAGCTGCAGCAAAGCCTTGAGAGTGTCTGGTGTTAAAATCTTAGTTGTGCTGCCTAACGCTGCCAGATGTTTACATTTTGCATTATATTGCTGCAGTTTTGTGGCTACAATTGTAGATTTTGTTTTACTAAAACTAGGCTTTTGCCATATTTAACATTTGTTTGAATGTAGCACAGAAAGAAAAAAATTAAAAGTAACTCTTAGTACCAGTGTTTGCAGTTATAGTGTTTCACGCTTGAAATGGCTGTGTTTGGCCCGCGGCCCACAGGCACATTTTCATTCTGGCCCTCGGAGACTAAAGGTTTTGGCACACCTGCTCTATATAATCGTCAGCACCATTGATGTCGGGGGTACTTGTCCATTTGCAAGGATCAAAACATGGCTCAACTTATTTTGAGTGTGCTGAATGTGCTTCAATTCCACATTCAAATATAAGAAAAGAGCTCCCACAAAGCTTTCTTGTGATTTAACCCCTTTTTTCCTGAAGCAGCTCCCGCAGACATATCTTCTCCTTTCTTCTCGCCATTTCCAATACTAACCCATGCGCACCCTAACTCTCTCCTCCTGTTTGCCCTCTCCCGTTATGCCCCTCTCCCGTTATGCCCGTCTCCTCCCTCCTCCCTGGCTCCAGGAAGTGACCAAGCGCGAGGACGTGAGCCTCATCCAGCTGCCTGTCGAGGCGGGGGTAGGTACCGCAGCTCTGCAACGCTTCTGACCCGGCTCCTTTTTCACTTTCTGTTTGCCGCTTGCTAACACCAACATGTCCGCCCCATGACCTCCACCCTTTAAATGTTCTTCTTCAGACAATGTTTGCATATTTTCACTAATTTTGTCGTAGCTAATGCATTGCACACCCGACGTTTACTGGCAGAGTTATGAATAAAATCAAATTATGCAACGTAAGTGTGCACTTTGGAACAAGTTGACAGGGCGCGCGTGAGGCAAGCTTAGGTGGATAATGTCTCCAGCTGCACTTCTTAGACTTAAATCTTCAATAATGAGTTACTTAGCTTAACTGCCTCATGTTGAACAAATGTTTTGGATTAAGACAGGAGCTTTAGATTTCCCCCGCGGTACAGAAGAAAGACCCATTTCAAAAGTATGTCCATAAACATGCATTTGGCAATCAACCTCTTACCCCCCGCCTTAACCGGTGGTTTCAATAATAAGATGAACCGCTTTACCCTCTGGGCGACTGTGACAAGTTACCTCAAGTGAATTTAACATTTTCAACAAAACAGCACAAAAACAATGTTTTATGTGTTAACACATTATTGGCTGAATTTATAACATTTGTGAACGGTCAATAAATCGGCTTGAAACTGCCAAAATGTTTTGCATTATTGGCCGTTATTATGTTATCGGTAAGTAATTGTAGAACTAATTGAAAACTGCCAGTGAAACAAGTATGTTCATAGTGAATGGCTCAAGCAGGCGACGTCTAATTTGTACCTTGTTACAATGATGAATTGTACACATAGATGAGACCCAACATCTGTGCACTTTCAGAGAGTACCCGGGATCTTGAAAGTGCAATACTTTAGAGGCTAAGAAAGATCCTTGTGGAACACCAATATCTAGATGCAAAAGTCTCTCTTAAGAGTGACTGTGTATGATATACACTTTTAATAGGTAAAGACACGCACGTCCACCGGTCCTAAGCCAGTGTGCTGGATCAAAAAGTAATAACGTAAAAATAACAAAACAATTGAATGCTCACCACAGCGTGACGTTTCGGGCAAGTAGCTTTTCTACTACTTCTCTCTACTTATTTTTACTATGATATATACTTTATCATAATTTGTAATAAACACCAAAGAGCTAACATTGTCTAAAAGTTCCCCCCGTTCTCCCTGCATGCCGCCTTCAAACAAACAATTCGATGGGAATGTTTTTTGATTGCTGTGCATGACTTTTGCATCAATGTGCTTAGTTTGTTTTGATGAACTCGGTTAAACACTTGCTCTAAACAAAGCAATTCATAGAGATACACATTAGCAAGGACACACTTTAAACTTTCTTAACCTGGGTTCGATCGAACCCCAGCGGTTCGGTGAGTCAGTCTCAGGGGTTCGGTGAGTCAGACTCAGGGGTTCGGTGAGTCAGTCTCAGGGGTTCGGTGAGTCAGTCTCAGGGGTTCGGTGAGTCAGACTCAGGGGTTCGGTGAGTCAGTCTCAGGGGTTCGGTGAGTCAGACTCAGGGGTTCGGTGAGTCAGACTCAGGGGTTCAGTGAGTCAGTCTCAGGGGTTCGGTGAGTCAGTCTCAGGGGTTCGGTGAGTCAGTCTCAGGGGTTCGGTGAGTCAGTCTCAGGGGTTCGGTGAGTCAGACTCAGGGGTTCAGTGAGTCAGTCTCAGGGGTTCGGTTTGTCAGACTCAGGGGTTCGGTGAGTCAGTCTCAGGGGTTCGGTGAGTCAGTCTCAGGGGTTCGGTTTGTCAGACTCAGGGGTTCAGTGAGTCAGTCTCAGGGGTTCGGTTTGTCAGACTCAGGGGTTCGGTGAGTCAGACTCAGGGGTTCGGTTTGTCAGACTCAGGGGTTCGGTGAGTCAGTCTCAGGGGTTCGGTGAGTCAGTCTCAGGGGTTCGGTTTGTCAGACTCAGGGGTTCGGTGAGTCAGTCTCAGGGTTTCGGTTTGTCAGACTCAGGGGTTCGGTGAGTCAGCCTCAGGGGTTCGGTGAGTCAGTCTCAGGGGTTCGGTGAGTCAGTCTCAGGGGTTCGGTGAGTCAGTCTCAGGGGTTCAGTGAGTCAGTCTCAGGGGTTCGGTTTGTCAGACTCAGGGGTTCGGTGAGTCAGTCTCAGGGGTTCGGTGAGTCAGTCTCAGGGGTTCGGTGAGTCAGTCTCAGGGGTTCGGTGAGTCAGTCTCAGGGGTTCGGTTTGTCAGACTCAGGGGTTCAGTGAGTCAGTCTCAGGGGTTCCGTGAGTCAGACTCAGGGGTTCGGTGAGTCAGACTCAGGGGTTCGGTTTGTCAGACTCAGGGGTTCGGTGAGTCAGTCTCAGGGGTTCGGTGAGTCAGTCTCAGGGGTTCGGTTTGTCAGACTCAGGGGTTCGGTGAGTCAGTCTCAGGGTTTCGGTTTGTCAGACTCAGGGGTTCGGTGAGTCAGCCTCAGGGGTTCGGTGAGTCAGTCTCAGGGGTTCGGTGAGTCAGTCTCAGGGGTTCGGTGAGTCAGTCTCAGGGGTTCGGTTTGTCAGACTCAGGGGTTCGGTGAGTCAGTCTCAGGGTTTCGGTTTGTCAGACTCAGGGGTTCGGTGAGTCAGCCTCAGGGGTTCGGTGAGTCAGTCTCAGGGGTTCGGTGAGTCAGTCTCAGGGGTTCGGTGAGTCAGTCTCAGGGGTTCAGTGAGTCAGTCTCAGGGGTTCGGTGAGTCAGTCTCAGGGGTTCGGTGAGTCAGTCTCAGGGGTTCGGTGAGTCAGTCTCAGGGGTTCAGTGAGTCAGTCTCAGGGGTTCGGTGAGTCAGACTCAGGGGTTCGGTGAGTCAGACTCAGGGGTTCAGTGAGTCAGTCTCAGGGGTTCCGTGAGTCAGACTCAGGGGTTCGGTGAGTCAGTCTCAGGGGTTCGGTGAGTCAGTCTCAGGGGTTCGGTGAGTCAGTCTCAGGGGTTCAGTGAGTCAGTCTCAGGGGTTCGGTGAGTCAGACTCAGGGGTTCGGTGAGTCAGACTCAGGGGTTCAGTGAGTCAGTCTCAGGGGTTCCGTGAGTCAGACTCAGGGGTTCGGTGAGTCAGTCTCAGGGGTTCGGTGAGTCAGTCTCAGGGGTTCGGCCCAGGTTAAGACACACACTTGACTCATATGAATCGTGATGACACGCCCGCTCGGCCATCATTGGCTCGGATGGCAAAGGTTCGGTGAATGCGCATATGAAACTGGCGGGGTTCAGTACCTCCAACAAGGTTAAGAACAATACTTTAAACTTTACTTCTTATCTAGGTTTTGTGATTTTGGAATGGAAAGGAAGCTTATTATTTATGTATATTGATCAATTATAACACATTTAAATGAAATCAAATGTAAAAAGCCTCTACTTGTCTCTAGAGTATTATGATTTACAAAGAGCAAACTCAGTTGTTTCACCATAAATGGCTCCATACAACTAACTGTGAGTGAAAAAAACCTTTTTGTGTTATTGTTCATCCATGTGTTGCTGTTTCTACCGCCGGGTCGCTGTGGCTGCAGTCCGAGAGACAGAGCAGAGCCGCTCACAGCGCATTCATACTGGGTACAGGCAGAGGTATACTCACAGCGCATTCATACTGGGTACAGGCAGAAGTATACTCACAGTGCATTCATACTGGGTACAGGCAGAGGTATACTCACAGTGCATTCATTGCGGGTACAGGCAGAGGTATACTCACAGTGCATTCATACTGGGTACAGGCAGAGGTATACTCACAGTGCATTCATACTGGGTACAGGCAGAGGTATACTCACAGTGCATTCATACTGGGTACAGGCAGAAGTATACTCACAGTGCATTCATACTGGGTACAGGCAGAGGTATACTCACAGTGCATTCATACTGGGTACAGGCAGAAGTATACTCACAGTGCATTCATACTGGGTACAGGCAGAGGTATACTCACAGTGCATTCATACTGGGTACAGGCAGAGGTATACTCACAGTGCATTCATACTGGGTACAGGCAGAAGTATACTCACAGCGCATTCATACTGGGTACAGGCAGAAGTATACTCACAGTGCATTCATACTGGGTACAGGCAGAAGTATACTCACAGTGCATTCATACTGGGTACAGGCAGAGGTATACTCACAGTGCATTCATACTGGGTACAGGCAGAGGTATACTCACAGTGCATTCATGCTGGGTACAGGCAGAGGTATACTCACAGTGCATTCATACTGGGTACAGGCAGAGGTATACTCACGGTGCATTCATACTGGGTACAGGCAGAGGTATACTCACGGTGCATTCATACTGGGTACAGGCAGAGGTATACTCACAGTGCATTCATACTGGGTACAGGCAGAGGTATACTCACAGTGCATTCATACTGGGTACAGGCAGAGGTATACTCACAGTGCATTCATACTGGGTACAGGCAGAGGTATACTCACAGTGCATTCATACTGGGTACAGGCAGAAGTATACTCACAGTGCATTCATGCTGGGTACAGGCAGAGGTATACTCACAGTGCATTCATACTGGGTACAGGCAGAGGTATACTCACAGTGCATTCATACTGGGTACAGGTAGAGGTATACTCACAGTGCATTCATACTGGGTACAGGCAGAGGTATACTCACAGTGCATTCATACTGGGTACAGGCAGAGGTATACTCACAGTGCATTCATACTGGGTACAGGCAGAAGTATACTCACAGTGCATTCATACTGGGTACAGGTAGAGGTATACTCACAGTGCATTCATACTGGGTACAGGCAGAAGTATACTCACAGTGCATTCATACTGGGTACAGGCAGAGGTATACTCACAGTGCATTCATACTGGGTACAGGCAGAGGTATACTCACAGTGCATTCATACTGGGTACAGGCAGAGGTATACTCACAGTGCATTCATACTGGGTACAGGCAGAGGTATACTCACAGTGCATTCATACTGGGTACAGGCAGAGGTATACTCACAGTGCATTCATACTGGGTACAGGCAGAAGTATACTCACAGTGCATTCATACTGGGTACAGGTAGAGGTATACTCACAGTGCATTCATACTGGGTACAGGCAGAGGTATACTCACAGTGCATTCAGAGCGGGTACAGGCAGAGGTATACTCACAGTGCATTCATACTGGGTACAGGCAGAGGTATACTCACAGTGCATTCATTGCGGGTACAGGCAGAGGTATACTCACAGTGCATTCAGAGCAGGTACAGGCAGAAGTATACTCACAGTGCATTCATACTGGGTACAGGCAGAGGTATACTCACAGTGCATTCATACTGGGTACAGGCAGAAGTATACTCACAGTGCATTCATACTGGGTACAGGTAGAGGTATACTCACAGTGCATTCATACTGGGTACAGGCAGAAGTATACTCACAGTGCATTCATGCTGGGTACAGGCAGAGGTATATTCACAGTGCATTCATACTGGGTACAGGCAGAGGTATACTCACAGTGCATTCATACTGGGTACAGGCAGAAGTATACTCACAGTGCATTCATGCTGGGTACAGGCAGAGGTATATTCACAGTGCATTCATACTGGGTACAGGCAGAGGTATACTCACAGTGCATTCATACTGGGTACAGGCAGAGGTATACTCACAGTGCATTCATTGCGGGTACAGGCAGAGGTATACTCACAGTGCATTCATACTGGGTACAGGCAGAGGTATACTCACAGTGCATTCATACTGGGTACAGGCAGAGGTATACTCACAGTGCATTCATACTGGGTACAGGCAGAAGTATACTCACAGTGCATTCATACTGGGTACAGGCAGAGGTATACTCACAGTGCATTCATACTGGGTACAGGCAGAAGTATACTCACAGTGCATTCATACTGGGTACAGGCAGAGGTATACTCACAGTGCATTCATACTGGGTACAGGCAGAGGTATACTCACAGTGCATTCATACTGGGTACAGGCAGAAGTATACTCACAGCGCATTCATACTGGGTACAGGCAGAAGTATACTCACAGTGCATTCATACTGGGTACAGGCAGAAGTATACTCACAGTGCATTCATACTGGGTACAGGCAGAGGTATACTCACAGTGCATTCATACTGGGTACAGGCAGAGGTATACTCACAGTGCATTCATGCTGGGTACAGGCAGAGGTATACTCACAGTGCATTCATACTGGGTACAGGCAGAGGTATACTCACGGTGCATTCATACTGGGTACAGGCAGAGGTATACTCACGGTGCATTCATACTGGGTACAGGCAGAGGTATACTCACAGTGCATTCATACTGGGTACAGGCAGAGGTATACTCACAGTGCATTCATACTGGGTACAGGCAGAGGTATACTCACAGTGCATTCATACTGGGTACAGGCAGAGGTATACTCACAGTGCATTCATACTGGGTACAGGCAGAAGTATACTCACAGTGCATTCATGCTGGGTACAGGCAGAGGTATACTCACAGTGCATTCATACTGGGTACAGGCAGAGGTATACTCACAGTGCATTCATACTGGGTACAGGTAGAGGTATACTCACAGTGCATTCATACTGGGTACAGGCAGAGGTATACTCACAGTGCATTCATACTGGGTACAGGCAGAGGTATACTCACAGTGCATTCATACTGGGTACAGGCAGAAGTATACTCACAGTGCATTCATACTGGGTACAGGTAGAGGTATACTCACAGTGCATTCATACTGGGTACAGGCAGAAGTATACTCACAGTGCATTCATACTGGGTACAGGCAGAGGTATACTCACAGTGCATTCATACTGGGTACAGGCAGAGGTATACTCACAGTGCATTCATACTGGGTACAGGCAGAGGTATACTCACAGTGCATTCATACTGGGTACAGGCAGAGGTATACTCACAGTGCATTCATACTGGGTACAGGCAGAGGTATACTCACAGTGCATTCATACTGGGTACAGGCAGAAGTATACTCACAGTGCATTCATACTGGGTACAGGTAGAGGTATACTCACAGTGCATTCATACTGGGTACAGGCAGAGGTATACTCACAGTGCATTCAGAGCGGGTACAGGCAGAGGTATACTCACAGTGCATTCATACTGGGTACAGGCAGAGGTATACTCACAGTGCATTCATTGCGGGTACAGGCAGAGGTATACTCACAGTGCATTCAGAGCAGGTACAGGCAGAAGTATACTCACAGTGCATTCATACTGGGTACAGGCAGAGGTATACTCACAGTGCATTCATACTGGGTACAGGCAGAAGTATACTCACAGTGCATTCATACTGGGTACAGGTAGAGGTATACTCACAGTGCATTCATACTGGGTACAGGCAGAAGTATACTCACAGTGCATTCATGCTGGGTACAGGCAGAGGTATATTCACAGTGCATTCATACTGGGTACAGGCAGAGGTATACTCACAGTGCATTCATACTGGGTACAGGCAGAAGTATACTCACAGTGCATTCATGCTGGGTACAGGCAGAGGTATATTCACAGTGCATTCATACTGGGTACAGGCAGAGGTATACTCACAGTGCATTCATACTGGGTACAGGCAGAGGTATACTCACAGTGCATTCATACTGGGTACAGGCAGAGGTATACGTCAGAAAGCATCAGTCAACTCTTACTGAAATTGGTCTTTAAAAGGAGAACGAAAAACATCCTTATCAGGGTGCGACGCTCGGCCTGTTTGTATTATAGGAATTATGCCAAATTTGGCCCCAAAAAAATCGAACCAGGACCGGGATATTTGGAAATCTCAGTGCCACTTCTCTGGTTAAAGTGGAGCTAATCTCTGCCACATTCAGAGCGAAAAAGCCCTGTCAAAGTGGGCCACACCTGGAGGAGCGATGAGCCGCTTATCTTTGGAGTAATGGCCGGCTCGACCGGCTCGTTTGGCACCGGTTTGGCAGAGCTCGGCCTCTCAAAACAAGTCCAAATTGCAGGTCATCGTTAAACCATGACTCGCAGAACACATCCGCTTTCAGACGGTTTAAGAATGGGCAAACTGAGGCCCGCGGGAGCCACATGCCCCGGGCCAGCGAGCAATTACATCACTGCTGCTCTTTGTTTTCTTTTCGTGTTGTTTTGGGGAATTCCAGTTAATGTAGGACTTGTTTGATGTAGATGTTTTTTTGTTCCACTATAAAGGAAAAAAACTTGTCGTTAACCAGATATTGTTCCTCCATCTTTGTGGAATGCACAAACCTTCACCACATGCTCAATTTGCCAACGTTATGCATCTCAGTTGGAATCTTAACCGAGCACATTTCCTTGGGCTTTACCAAAATCTAAAAGCTCATTGACTGGAGCTTACAGCCTATAGGCCAGTGTAACGCCTTATTTGAAATCTAAGACCTACAAAACTAATCTTTTTTCCTTGCGCTGTAGCCGTGTTGTCGTCACTTCTTTGACTTTTTATTTCATTTTCATCGCTTTTTGAGACACTTCTCACACTTTTGATCACTTTTTTGTTGCATTTTTGTGGCTCTTTCGTTGATCACATTTTTTGTGTGTGCCTTTTTTATGCTTTTTTGTTTGTTTTCGGTCTCCGTTTTTGTTGCTATTTTGTGCTCGTTTCAGGTCAGGATAAATAGGTTAACTATAGACTAATGGGATAGATTTAAAAAAAAAAATACATCAAATGAAATCACTTCAAATATCGGCCTATGTATCGGCGTTCGGCCATGCCAACCCCCTCCATATCGGTATCGGACTCCAAAAATCAGTCAGGTTTTTTTTAAATAAATAATAAAGAAACAAGAGGCCTGAATATTGCAGAGACGAAATCTAGACAATGGATAGGGTCAGGTTTAATGTATGGATATATTTTTATATTGGATAGATTACCGTAAAATCCTGAATATAAGCCGCACCAACTAAATTCAGAAGGAAAAAAGAAAAAGTACATAGTATGAATGGACTGAATGGACACTAAACTACTTTTTCAGCCCACTGTGAGTTCAAACTGTTCTGAGAGAAAGAGCGTAACATGATGGTCCCGATATCAAAGCACCGGCCTCTCTGCTTTAGAGACTTTCGAGTCGGGAAAAGATCTGAACTAAAGGACGACTCCTTATGATATGATATTCTGGACAGGCTCGGGCATAAGATCTAAACTCTACACAGTTAGCGAGTAAAAGTCTTGAATTAGCCAGATAGTATAGGCCGCATGGTTCTAGGCGAGTGAAAAAGTAGCAGCTTAATCCGAAAATTACGGTAGTTCAAAAGATTTTTTTTTTTTTCAAGGGGATTTTTGGATCTTGTTTAGTTTTTGAATAAAGTATTTATAAGTTAAAACAACTTTAAAAATACACATTTCTCCTTGTCTTTTTGAATTACTGGACATTAATTTTGGGGAAACGGGCTCTAAAAGTTTGTACCGTCCGCACATGCACACCTGTATATTCCTCCCGTATTTAGCCGCAGAGTTTCCCCGGAAGTAAAATGACCATATTTGGATTCTAACTGAGATCTTAAAGGAACTGGCCACCGTTTTTTCCATTCTGAGATATGTTCTTACCTGAGCTTAGACGAGTTGATGTGTACCTGTCTGGTCTTTGTGCCCGTGGAAGAGCGTGGTAGCTTGTAACTTCACCCCTGTTTGGAGCCATAGGAATATGCTGGGAGAGGCTAAATGCTAACAACATCTTTGGTCGTTCTGCGTGACTGAGCGCACGCACAAAGACCAGACAGGTGCGCATCAACTCGTCTAAGCTCAGGTAAGAACATGTCTCAGAATGGAAAAACGGTGGCCTGTTCCTTTAACCTTTTGTGTTATAGGAGAAAACAGTAAGTTACAAATCTCGACGTTGACCACTGCGTGAAAAATGGATGTTTTACAGCGCCTCGCCTTCAGAAAAAGATTCCTTTATTCCGAGAAGTCTCCTCGCACATTTCTGTTCGTTACCGGCAGCAATAACAAGTGGAGAAAAGGTCTGTGTTATCAGAGAAAGGAATCGCGGGTAAATCCAGTCCGACTGTTATGGGATGCCGGCTAATAAAGACCGCGAGGACATCGCCGGCGTTTGCATGGATGGGGCTCGTAACGGAAATAAAACAAGGAGCAGTTTTTTTACGTAAGTGCAGTCCCAGTGTCTCTGGACGGGATCAGGAGCGAGCCAGCTTCCCCAAACTGCTGTAGGCGTCTGCAAATCCACCGGGGAGGGGGGAGGCTCTCCCGAGGTGGAGGAGCAGTGCAGTCTGCTGTCGGTGCTTGTTAGGACTGGGTAGTTTTGTGAACGTTTTTGTTCGCGAGACAAACAGCCGAGCACAAAGCAGAGTGAGCAGAAGTCTAGTGTTGCCAATGAACCTAAAGGGACTCTCTCTCACTTCCTCAATCCCAGATCAAGTGTTAGTTAGTGCCAGCGCTTCCTCCAGCGGTGAAAGCTCTGTAGATTCTTAACCAACCTTAAAAGGTCCTCACTGACTCAATATATCGAACTTCAACTTGTGTTATTGTGTCCACGTCAGAGGTTGCTGTGACTTTCGTTTTGTCCGGCTGAAAATGACTCCATAATGAAAGTACAAACACAGCACTACTACACCAATGCCACTGGCTACGTTTCCATAGCCAGAAGAAAAAAAACCTGATAACTGGAGTAATCAGATAACCCAATAATCAGACCTGATGCGTTTATATTCACTTTGGAAATCTGAGAATCTAAAACTGGGATTTTTAGAGAAACTGTATGTTCTCCCCTCCCTTCAGTCAGATCCACCTGCAGAACCAGGTAGATCTGATGAAGTGATTGTGCCTCTATGGTTGGACTTAGAGTCAAAAGGCTCCATGCATCATTAAACCTTGTGTGCATGAGCCCAGTGGAGACGAGACTTAAAGGTCCAGGCTTCAAACCTGGTCAACTGTGCATTATTTTCTTCATAATTGTAGTGATCTCAGGAAAGTTAAAGCAGAACTAAGTAACTTGTTTACCTTAATAACCCCTTTCCGTAGTCCCTCTGGGGGTGATACGAGTGTTAATGGGATGATTGGGGGGTCTTTCATCTCCCCCTGGTGTCTCTGGCCAGAAAATTGCAACTTCTTTGCATGAAGGAATCACGAAGAAGAAGCTAACAGGCTAACGGGCAGAGCTAACTGCGGGCTAGCATCACTTAAACAGTATTTACAGCCAAGTCTGAGTGAAAAAAAATATCTCCATTGTGTAATTGGATGTACAATATCCCTCTGTCCCTTTGTCTTTTCTGTCAGAGTAGTATTTACTCTCACAGACAATTAATGAGTAAAAATCTGTGACAGTCTACGACATCTGCAGTGGCGCTTATGGCCTCTAGGGGCAAGAGTTACTTAGTACTGCTTTAAATACAAATAACACAAACTGCGCTTGAACCTTTAATAAGGATTTAGAAGAAGAGCTGTAGAGACAATTAAGGATGTAGCAATATTCTGCACATGTGCAGCAGCTCTAACCACTCGACCATCGGCTGCACACTGTGGTTTATCTTTCACCAAATTGATTGATGAGCTCGTTTTTAGTCTTTTTACTATATCTTTTCATCTCGGGAACAGTCTTTTTTTCTTTATTTTCCTGGTTTGATTATACACAAACATGTGACACATCAGAAAAAAATCAGATTACATCTTTATCAAATAATCTATATCAGATTATGCTGTTTACACGTGTCTTCAATAATCTAAGAACTCCAGAAATCAGATTATGAGATTGGATTTTAGGCCTCCATGTAAACGTAACCACGGACATGTGCTTTAGCTTTTTACATGCGTTTCCTCACGGCAACTTCACGTCGTCATCCTTATACGCTTTAGTAATTTCTATCATAAATATTATATAAGTATTTAAATGCCTTCACATGTGAACTTGCGGCTGACGTTGGGCTAAACATTGAGTCTTTGTCGGAGAATTGTTTTCCAGTCTTATCATTTGTCCGATGAGCGACGAGAGGCCTCTGAGGAAAGAGGTGAAACGTTCTCAACTCTAACAAATGAGCCGAGTCAGCGACATTCGAGCAGCTCCGCTGCAACATTTGGATACCTTTGCGTGGAAATTGCATGTTGATGAATTGAACGTCATTAGCCGATCCAGAAGTGAGCAGTCATGGCCCCAAACAAAGGCTGCAGACGAGCGAAGGCGGAGAGCTGGGCTGAAACTAAGACCTGACAGTTTGACATTGTTCAACTCACTAAAAGTATGTAGACTCTAGTGATTAAAGGCACTATACCTGTTTTTTTTAACCAATAAAGCTAGATTATGACAAAAAAAACTATTTGGATAATGACAATGACGCTCTGAGAAGGTATTTATCCCTTTTCTGTGGAAGCATAGACAGACTCGAATGGTAGGACGAGCACATTTATATACAATACATAAAAATTACTATAATTTAATGAAGAAAGTATAATGTGTTTCCAACAGTCTAGTGGTTAAGGCGCTGCACATATGCAGAATTTTACTCCATCCTCAGCGTTGCAAGTTCGAGTCCCAGCTCTGATTATTTACTTTGTATTTTACTTTGTATTTTACTTTCTTACTACAATTACTAAAGAAAAGAAGCCTGCACTGGCTTATGTAGAACCTGGAGTTTTGGATTTCGTCAGAATCTGCAATGATTATTTTTACTTTCACATAGGGCTGTGCAATTAATGGAAATGTGTTTACTTTTCGATTACTACACCAAAAATTACAAAATTAGCATAATCGGAAAAAAAATATTATTATTATTATTTTCTATTTTTATTTATTTTTTGCACAGCAGACTTGCATTATTTCATGGCGCTGGGATTATTTTCCCTTTGCATTTCACGTGCCACGGCTCGTGCTTTTGCCTGACATGAAAACAAACAGCGCTGTGTGATGATCTCATCAGGCCGCGCTGCTCAGTTTGCTTGCGCAGGTGTGAGGGCTGGCCAGCAGGGGGCAGGTGAGACCTCTCCTTAATCGAGGCAAACATGAAATCATTTGTACTTTTATGACTGTTCAGAAAACAGAAAATATTCAGCATAGTTTTTTGTATTAGTCAATATATTTAAAACAATAAATAAAGGCAAGTCTTTCGGTATCAAAATATGACCAAAAAAAAAAAACACCAAAGACCACACACACAACATCAACAAATCATTACAAAAAGCAAATCGAAGACCTCCCAGCTCCAACACGGATCTTATAAAACAGGATCTTTCGGCACATATTGACTCCCACAGTGTAAACGGCAGCAGTTAACGTGAAGAAACAACATTGATTAAACCATACAAACATCGAATCCATCACCAAGTCAGTCGTGAACGCACCATTTCTGCGGAAGAAGCGAATGACGCCGGCAGTGCCCGCCCCCAAACCCCCCCCCCTCCCCCGGGACTGCTCTGCCCCTGAAATAGCTGTAGTGTTTAGGGAGCTTGTTTACACGCTGCCACCCCAATTTGAAGGTGGCGCGGGGAGCAGGAGATGGGCCAGACCAATGCTGCTGATAACACAGAGACGCTCAATTACAAACCCACTGCGGCGCGGGGGAAATGGGACGGGGCGGTTAGCGCTGATAGGGGAGCGGGGAGGGGAGCGGCGGCGGCAGCGGGATTAGTTTCTTATACAGCAGCAGGGTCTGGCGTTTTAGTTTTTCCACTTTTTTCATTTTAGTCTGAAGGCTCAGTTTTGGGGGAGTCCTCAGTTTTGGGGGAGTCCTTGCCTCAAGTGGAGGAGTTCAAGTATCTCGGGGTCTTGTTCACGAGTGGGGGACGGATGGAGCGTGAGATCGATAGACGGATCGGTGCGGCGTCAGCAGTGATGCGGTCGCTGTATCGGTCTGTCGTGGTGAAGAGGGAGCTGAGTCGGAGGGCAAAGCTCTCGATTTACCGATCGATCTACGTTCCCACCCTCACCTATGGTCATGAGATTTGGGTCATGACCGAAAGGACAAGATCGCGAATACAAGCGGCCGAAATGAGTTTCCTTCGCAGGGTGGCTGGGCGCACCCTCCGAGATCGGGTGAGGAGCTCAGTTACCCGGGAGGAGCTCGGAGTAGAGTCGCTGCTCCTTCACGTCGAAAGGAGCCAGCTGAGGTGGCTCGGGCATCTGTTTCGGATGCCTCCTGGTCGCCTCCCGCGGGAGGTGTTCCAGGCATGTCCTAGTGGGACAAGGCCTCGTGGAAGACCCAGGACACGGTGGTGGGACTATGTCTCCGAGCTGGCCTGGTGTCGCCTCGGGGTCCCCCCAGAACAGCTGGAGGAGGTGTGTGTGGATCGGGAAGTTTGGGCATCTCTGCTGAGACTGCTGCCCCCGCGACCCGGCCCCGGATAAAGCGGAAGAAAATGGATGGAAAATGGATGGATGGCTCAGTTTTGGGGGGATTTTAGCGAGCTTTCTCCTGTAACATCACACTCTTTTTTTTCCAACTCGCTCCCCCATAGTTTTTCAGGAGATCACTGCAACATGGCGCCGCACTGACAGTTACCCACACGTACTCGTGAGGGATGCACCGATACCACTTCTTCTAAAACTGATACGAGTACAACTATGAGACGCTACTCTTTTCCCATGCTTTGACAATGGTGCGGCTAATCGAAATGTATGGACATACTGAATAAGCCGAATGCCCATCTCGGGTCGCCCGTTGCATTATGGGTAGTGGAATCTCTTTCGGCTACCAAACAGTATTGATAGTTAGCGTAAAGCAACGAAGAAAGCTCTGATTTGGACCGTTTTAACCGCTGGAAAGTTGATGATATAAAGTGTTTTTGTCGTCGCCGTGGAGCTTGTTACGATATTAGCATAAAGTCTATTTTTACAACCTCAGCTGAGTACGGTGACAGACAGAAACTGAATGGCCGAAACTATGTGAGAAAAACATTTCTGACCCTTGAAGGCGACTGTTGGAGGGTCTGAAACTGTGGCCTCATGTCACCGATATTCAGAACATTTAACCTGGAATGAGAAATAAACACGTAGGCTAGTTCTTTTTTTTTGACAGACGGAAATGTACCCACTATATTTAACATCAACACCGTTTTGAAACTTTTCCCTGCGATTTCAAGACGAATTTAAATGATTTAAAAAATGGCGGTGTCTGTGTCGGGCACATCCCAGGTCCTGTCGTCCCCCTGTCCGCTATGGTCCACTATGGTCCGCTATGGTCCGCTATGGTCCGCTATGGTCCGCTATGGTCCACTATGGTCCACTATGGTCCGCTATGGTCCGCTATGGTCCGCTATGGTCCGCTATGGTCCACTATGGTCCACTATGGTCCACTATGGTCCGCTCCTGCCTACGGAGCCACCGTCCTGACTTTTCCCTCGCTTTCAAGATATTGACAACATAAATATTTGTAAGAAATGTCACTTGAGACTAATTATAGTCTTTAAACAAATCACCACAGACCCAGCTTACAATACAGGTTTTGCTCATATTCATCATCATCATATACATTATACATCCCCTTCCCCCAACCTGGAGCATCTACGGATTTGTACTTCCTGAACATTTTAAGAAGGAAGAGAGACACCGATGACAGCAACGTCTGTACAAAGAAGCCACAGGTGTCCAGTGGTGGATTGTCAGGGGAGCAGCTTCATTGACAGACTTCATTCATCATTTCTAAAGTCTGAAATCTGATTTGGTGACTCTGTCTCCCAGTGTAGTTTAACAAACAAACATGTGTTCTAGGTTTCGTGAATCCCATGCATGTGAGGACTAATTTTTTTTTTTTATTTATTTATTTATTATAGGGACAGTGCATATTAATATACATTATACATGCAAATATGCCAGAATTAGCCAAGGGCTATTTTACATCTGTAGTCCCTGGACAGTTGTTGTGTGTCCTCCTGAAGGGCGTAAAGGTACAATTATACACATTAAAATGCAATACAATAAAATATTTAAAAATGTAACAGAAAACAACACACTCAATATCGCAAACCAATCATGCTGACAGACAATACAAGAAGACTACTACAAACTCAACAACTACAGAGACAGACACAACAGACGAGGACAAGAGGCCAGCAGGGAGAGATGATCCTGTCAGTGCTGACAGCTCTGATTCTCAATGAGCCATTTTTTTAACTGTGTTTTAAATGAGTTATATGTGTTAATGTTTCTAATTGTTGTGGGGGTGAGGTTCCATTCATGGGCAGCTCGGACAGAAAAGGTGCTTTGACCAAAGAGGCTTTTCCTCAGAGGGATGAGGCAGTCGCCTCTCGCTGCTGCTCTGGTTCTCCTGAGTTCTGTTGATCCGGTGTGAATGAACTGTCTGAGTGGAGGTGACGACAAACCATGTATTATTTTATAGATGAGGCAGAGATGAGAGTATTTGACCATGTTTTCCCAACTGAGTAAATTAGCATATGTCACCGCCTCTGATTCACCACATAAGGACAAAAAAGTGCTGCTCGCATAAGGCAGTAAAGGGGGAAATGAATGACCAAACACGAATCCAAAACTAATAATAACCAACAAAACCCCAAAATAATCGGCGCCACGAGCTCAAGGACCGTCCTAAACCTCTGGGCACGCGAATTAGCTCTCATTATAAAATGTTTCAATAGATATACTTTTGTATCACAGAAAGGTTTTCCCTCTCTGCCCACAGGTCAGTCCTTTAAACATGCAGTGACAAAGCAATACTCCGCTTGCTTAGCTCCTCGTGTAGAGCCTGTGTCTCAGGAACACAAGGTCGCAGGATCAAGACCCACATTCGTCTTTGTCAGGCTATAAGTGATATTACCAACTTTTTTCTGTATAAATGCATCTGTACTTTATTATGAGGACATTTACATAATGGAATTAATGAATACATGATTTAATATGTACAATATACATGACTCAGAATGAAGGGTCCCATCAGGAGCAGATTGTGAACAGAAGCGGAGATTTTTTTGTGCGTATGAGTCCTCCTGAGTGTTCTTTTGTTTTGTTTTTGTTTTCAGCTAAGAACAAGTTTTGTGAATGCCAAAAATCTTCCTAAGACGCCTTAAGAACAAATTTGTGCGTAAGAACGTGCGGTTAACGTTCGTGAATGAGGCCCATTGTTCCAAAACATATATAGCATTTCACTTCATTCATGCCAATTCAAGCGGTCATGTTCACTTTGGTCGTTTATTCTTCTCCCGCCGAAGCGCTCAGTCGTTTTTTCCTGGATTTCACCACGACCACATTATTAAAGCCCGTAATCCCTCACTGGACTTTTATCATCGCTTTTTTTTTGTCATGTTTTCGTCACTTTTTCATCCAATTTTTTTAAGGTTGTCGGTTGCTTTTTCGTCACTCTTTGGTCATGTGTTTTTGTTGCTTTTTTTATTGTGTTTTTGCTGCTTTTCCGGTACGTTTTTGTTGCTCTTTTGCCACTTTTCGGCTTTCAGATTGGTTAAAGCCAAACTGAAGAAAATGTGCTCGGTTCATGCGGGGGTTTAGAGGTTGAGCTCCACTTGTGGATGACGTACATACAGTATGTCCACTTTAAAACTATTTCCCCTTTTGTTCATGCCATGTACTTCTATGAGTTTCGATGAACCATTAGCTGCAAAACCATTAGCTGCATTTTGAGATGTGCGTTTTATCTTTCATAGTGCTACTTCCCCTCTCTTTGATTCTTGACTGTTGTGTTTTGACGCTCCTTTAAGTGCGTGGATGACTGCGCTCGGAGGCTTTGAAGTGACATTTTGATGCATTTAAAAAACGTCAGCGCTGCTTGGGTTTCATTTTGCGTTTGTCTATTTCCCCCCCTTCTTTGTAGTCCGTGGCGTTTGATGTTGTTCTGTTTTTGTTTGATTTTTAAGTGCATTTTCCCCCAGTTTCCAGATTTCCTCCTGTCAGGTCCTAATTTATTTTAATACTTTGACTTTAGCTATTCCATTTGTTGCATTCCCCACATCGCATCTCCGAGTTCACTTTGTCCTAAAGAAGCAGAGATGAGCTCCGCACAGCAATATCTACAATATCTACACTATCTACCATCAAGCACACACTGGGAATGATATGAGGTGTTCAAGGGTTGTGGGAAATAAACCCTCTGCACTCTAAATGGAACCATTATGTTATAAATAGACTTGCAAGTATCAGAATATTTACTTTGGTGCACACAGTGGGAGGAATAAGTGAGTACACCCTTTGGAATTTCTCACATTTCTGCATAAATTGGTCGTAAAATGTGGTTTGATCTTTATTAAAATAGCGAGAATGATTTAACAGTGTCTGCTTTAACTAATACCACCCAAATAATTACATGTTGTCATATTTGTATCGGCCATAGCATGTAAACATTCACAGGACAGCGTGGAATAAGTAAGTACACCTTATTCAATAGCATTTGCTAGTAGTTGCAGATTAGATCAGGATGAATCTTGGACTTGGACTTGAATGGCTTTCTTAAAGTCATACCACAGCATCTCAGGTGCGCTCAATAGCCCGGAATTTACGTAAATAAATTAAACAACTAGAATCCTAAATCTTTTCTGCGCAAGTATGAAGGAAGCACAAACTCTTGACCCCATTGTTGGCCGTTTTGTTGGATGTATATTTGAATAAAAGTGCCACAGAACACTTTTCTATCTTCTCCTTTCCCCTGTAAAAAGTGGATTCTCCGCCGCGTGACTTTTGGACTGAGTATGGGAGTCCACATGCACAGCGGGCTATGACCTTTCCCTTGACCACATGCAGCGGGCACTACAAGCTCCTGTCAGGACGTCACCCAGCGGGGCACGAGAGCCGAAAGACGAGTTGTGTTTGCTCTTAGCTCGCATCGAGAGGACGCGCTGAAAGTTTTTGACTTGATGATGTTTCGAAATACACAATGTGGGACTCTAGATAGTTGCTTACCACATTTTATCCCCAAAAACATTCTAATATTTTTCAAAAGTTTCACCTAAAACAGCCCAGGAAACAGACACGAACACAATAAAAAGTGGAAAAAATGCGACAAAATAGCGTCAAAAAAGCGACAATGTGAGAACAAAGTTACAATCACTTTTGTAGGCCTTAGCTTTCAAATGAGACGTTACTCTGGCCGGTAGGCTGTAAACCCCAGTCGAGAAGCTTTTGGATTTGGGTAAAACTGAACTGGAGAAAATGCACTGGGTTAAGAGCAAGGCCGTGGGAACCCAGGGTGCTGAGGGGGCTGCAGCACCCCCTGGTGGAACTGCAGGCAATAATAATAAATAGGAAATATACGCAGAAAAAGCGTTTTGGGGTAAATTTAGTCCCTCAGCACCCCCTAATTAAAATATCTTCCCACGGCTCTGGTTAAGAGGTTTAAAGCCCATAATCCAGGGGTCCTCAAACTACGGCCCGCGGGCAAAATCCGGCCCCCGAGATGATTTTACCCGGGCCCCTGACTTGTAGAGCACAACAAAAAAGTTTCCAGTGCGGAGTTATGATTTTTTTTAACCAGTATACTCATTCCAGCCACTGGGGGCAACTTAAATAAATGAAAAAGAATTCCACACTTGTCCAGTAGAGGGCACTGACATAAGAGGTCATATAAAACATAAACAACGCTTTATAGCCACGTGGTAAATGAAGCTTTCCACCACAGAGTGTGGAGTGAATCAATTATGACTGCAGTGTACTTTGAGAAACTTGTGACACAGGCTTGTAAAGCACAATACAACATTACTATCACATTACGCAATGATGTTATATTTGAAAAATAAATACATGGAATACCAGTGGTACATCAAATTAAAGCAAAGTGTGAAGACTTGATTACTATTTTTGCAAACCACTACAGCTAAACAAATATGTGCCTGTTGATCTTGTGGATATAGTAGTGACTGTGCCAGGCGAGTATTCTCTACTTCACAATGGTCTAGGTCATACAATTCTATGTTATAGCCGACCCGGCCCGGCCCACCATCACAGTCAGGAACGATAATGTGGCCACCAGAGAAAAAAAGTTTGAGGACCCCTGCCATAATCCATCACCTGACTCATTCTGAGCCACCCTGGCGCCTCAGAGGAACCAATGGTTTGTTTCCACTGTGCCATTCCCAATACTGCCAGCAGAGGGGGCTCTAGGTGGAACCCTGGCCTCTGTTTCTCAGCGTCACTGTGTTATCCTTGCATAGACGTCTTTTCAAATCATAAAACGTAAGTGTGATACGCGCATGTCAACCGCCGCATGTCTCATTGTGCTCGGCAAAGTGTGAGATTGTCCTTGCATGGTTAAAGCAGTGTCGTTTTTTCGTGTTCAGTCTTAACGTAGCAACGCGGTAAAGAAACTACTCAGGGATGAACACTGATAGAAGTTGTGCTTTTCGAGATTGACGGAACTGTGCCGTCCACTCTGGTTCCTCACACAGATCCCGGGGCGTGTCAGCTGATTGTGTGTTTGTGTTTGTCTGTGTGTGCACCAAAAGGGCGACGCGTCCAAATCGGGTTCGGAGATCGATTCGTTCGCCCGCAGCATGGAGGACGTCAACGGGAGCAAGAAGGACCTGTCGGCCTCCGCAGGTGAGACCGCACACTTCACACGCTAAAACAAAAAGGACCATCTTAACGTCATGTGGGAAGTTTTGCTGTTGCGTTGATTGGGTTGAGGATGTTTGGCTTTGTTCTCGCTCTTGTGGTCAGAATGTAAGACCGGCAGCAGAGCAGAGCAGACTTTTCTTACTTTTGATTTACACAAGCTTCTCAAGATGGACGCGAAACATCTTCTACTCGGTCAACCCGGAGGAATCTGTTTGTCTCATGGTGAAGACTAGAGGTCGACCGTCATGGGTTTTTCTCAGGCCGATGTCAAGATGTGCGGCCGATATTTTTGACCAATTTTCCCAAATGTCTGGTTTATAGTTGTTAGAGGATAACATTAAATTGCTATTTATCATACTGGGTCAAGCTATACAGTCGTACTCTCTCTGTCATAGCCTTGACTGTGGTGCTCAGACTCTTGTGCATCAGTCTGACGCTCTGAGAGGGGATTTATCCCTTTTCTGTGGAAGCATGGACAGACTTGAATGGTAGGACTAGCGCAATGTCTCGTGTTCACGTCTCCGGGTCCCGCGCCGATGGTAAATAAACTTCTCCTGTATAAGACATCCAGACTGCTGCCTATTCTTCATCTATCCTCTCGGACAATAATCCTATAAAAACATAAATACATGGCCACATCTGGTGATTCAATCATAGTTTCTGTCCGTTAGCATTAGCATACTGTTGCTAGCTGCAGCATTTGGGGTTGGGAGGTCAAAACTAAGTCAGCGACGGAATTCTCCAGGTTCTGTGCTTCGAAATGACATCCAGCATGTCCATATTAACTGAGGATTAACTGAGGTTTAGTTGGTGAAACCTGTGTTTAACGAACTTGTAGCTAACCAGTTTTCACTGTGATGTTTCTCTGCTCCCCTCAGGCCTAGGGAGTTGTGGGAGGACTTGTTTTAAAGCCTTGACTTAGCTCTTTCCAATGCAAAAAGGAAGGAAGTCTCACTCCCTTTCAGTCTCGGTTTTTTACTGCGTAATTGACATCCACATGTCCCAAAACATTCCCCCCCCCCCAAAAAAAAAGAGGGACACCTGGGACAGGGCCTTTGTTAAAATGGTTTTGTAGAACTCCATGGGGACACAGGACAACGGACCGTTCTTTGTAAACTCCACCAACATCAAACATCTACAAAGCTTTTATTTCATGGATAGTAGCGCCCATGTTGAATCTTTTGAGGGGCTTTTCTGAAACACAAGGTTATAGCCACATTTTCTGCGAGCTTGTATCACAAAGTAAATGCATCTGAGCATCAACAACCTCCTTCAAACAAGCGCTGAAATAGCCAAGAGTTTTACTGAAATCGTCCTAAACAGGCGACGATGACCGTTTGAAAACAGATTCTAACAATATCTTTATCTCTCACCTCCGTGTTTAGTCAATGCCTTACCCCCAATCCCGCTTTTCCTCAACACTTGCTTATTCGTATGGTTTTCTTTGCGTATTAGCACCGTGTTTGTTATGCATTCCTCAAGAACTTGTGGTGCAAATTCCGCCCACACGCGCCCTCCTTTCACCCCCTCGGCTCCTCGGCGGAAAAACTGCTTACCGAGCTGCCAGCGCCTCAGCAAACGCCTCAGCTTTGAAGACGGAGGAATTAGTGTTGTGCGGTTGCAGTCGCTTCTAAATGCGTATTTATGTTAGCGGCGTATAACATCCTCTTTTCTGACTCGAGCTTTTCATGTCGTAATGCCGTTCCCCGTCTTCCAAAACATACCTGTTCTGTTCCATCGACATGTTTGAGTCTTTCGTTTTGGTGAGGTTATCTTCTGAAGTGACAAAAACGCTTGGTTTCAACTCTCGACTGAAGCTGTTTCAAAATGACGCGTTGCTCTGGAAGCTTTTGGATTTGGGTAACTGGAGAAAACACACTGCAGTCTGATCATTTCAGCACTTAAATTGCCTTCTGTTTGCGTCATTGTGTTACAGTTTTTCTCGATTGACAAGACGCTAAACTCCACTGACAGCAGCCAGCCACCAACTGACTGCACGCATTTCTCAAAAACAGGACTCTGTGTCCAGACCATGAATTGTGTTTCAGGCTTTGACAGCAGTTCTCAAAACTGCTGCACTCTTTTTCTTTTTTTTTCTTTTTTTGTTATCAGAGGCTGGACACCTTTTCTGCTCATTTCAACACACTGTTCACTCAGAGCACACATGCCAGCCATTCCGGCTTTCTGTAACTGTTAAAAACTCAGCTAACAGCCAGTTCAACCTGAAGAGACTCGCAGAGACAGACTGCATTAAAGAGGTTTTATTGAACGTGAATCGTGATTGGGGCTCAGACCCCGGTGGAAGATTGCATTAACCATATGGAATACCTGGCGTTGATAAATGATGGCCAGAATCTTCCCCCGGAACCCGGACACTGGTGGTGGTAGGGCGAGGTCCAGGGCGGCCAGTCGACCCGATGAGCAGGCCTGAGGAGAGGCTTGGCGGAGGAGGGGCGGAGGAGGGTCACAGCACGGCTGGGAAATGGCCGAGTGATCGATTGGGGGGCTTAAGAAGGGGATCCTGGCCGATGAATGGCTGAAGCAGGAATAAGCAGCTGTGATGATTGGCTGACGTATAGGTGTGGCTTGAGCTGGGGCCGTGATTGGATGATTAGTGAAGGTTGCCGTCGATGAGGCGATGAATGAAGGCTGCAGTTACGCCTTTGCGCTGAAGCTTCATTCATGTCTCGAAACGTGTTTTTGTCGATCTAATTACAGACCATGTTGTCATGACAGGAAAGCAGAATCAACCACCACTAAAACAGTTTTCTAAATGTAAAGTTACTTAACACAGATGTACCTTTGTGGACTTAGAGGGAACGACAAATCATGAGGACAATCTTCACTGTCCAAATATAAGCTTTAAACAGGTTATGAAAAGCAATTGTTTGATTACCAGCTGCAAAAATAACATTTTCTGTGTTGCTCCGGTCATTAGGAGCATGTTTGTATTGCAACAGTCAAGACCAAAATGTTAGGCAGTGTGCCTTTAAAACTGGTCATTTTTGGCACTTTTGCTGAAGCTTATTACAGATTTTTTGATGTGTGTTGACACTACTTAAGTGTTAAAGGTGAACCTCAACACAGCAACTATGTCTACAAATGTTCAAAACAGCCTGAGACCATACATTGTAAAATAAACTAGTCACTTTTTAATATTTGTGTCTGTCTCATTTTGTGCCAGTAGTGCCGGTGAACGGGCACGTGGACCAGCTGAAGACCAGCCTGACTCCGCCCCTCATCACCCACACCGCGGCCACGCCCATGCCCATCCCCAAGCTTCCTGTGGCCGGAGACACCGTCTTGAGCTACGAGCCGAGGAGGGGGAGCAGCGTGTCCATGGACCCCGCACCGGTGAGAAGCATTAGCATTAGCATCAGCACCGGCATATGCTGGTGTTAGCATCGCCAAGTAGGCTGTACGCGCTGTAATAAAAGGCTGATTGAAACAGAGATTATGTTGACCCTTTAACTCTTAGAACCATATTAGCAATAGCCATGCAGCTAATTTGACGTTCCAATACTCCAGCTTTGTACGACAAGTCCGCCACTGTGAAGGCAAGCATTATCCTTAGCATTGGCATTATTTTTTACATTAGTGTCACCAAGTTTACAGCACTAAGACGTGGGCTAATTGAAATGATCTTTTGACTACATTTGGCCTCTTATATTCGGTGAATACATAGTTATTTGAATCATGTTAGCGATAGCCATGCAGCTAATTTGCCGTTCCAATACTCCAGCTTCCCACGGCAAGTCCACCAATGTAAGGAAAAGCATTAGCCTTAGCTTTGGAAAGGTTTTTGCATTAGTGTCACACGTTTACAGAGTACTACTAAGAGACAGCAAAATATGAAGAAGAGACTTTGAGCGCTAAGAAAAATGATGACTGATGACTTTTATTGGTTTAAAAAAAAAAAAGCCACTACAACTTCAAGTTGTATATTGCGGACACAAGCTGAAGTTTTACCGACTTAATGTCACTGTAAGTGGACACACCATACATCACTTTAAAGCTCAGGAGCTCCAGAGTTCAGTCACTGAGCTGAAACCACTACTTCTTACAAAAACTAGTTTTAGACTTAGCGTGTGCTGTGTGGCAATCCAAAGTCTGGGGCTGATTCAATTTCCTGATCGGATAAGCTGCTTGAAACATAAAAAAAATAAAAAAAAGCTATACAGTATCTACATACAATGTGTATCTGATGTTTTTGTAAGCACATACAGTATGATGTGAAAGTACAGTTGCATTGTTTGCTTAAAGGCACACCGCGCAGAATTTTACTAAATATAAATATAATTGAAATACTAGCATTTATTTTGATATATCATGATCATTTCATCATTGGAAAAATACCTCATGAATGTACAAACATGTGTTTGCTATGAGTGGCTCAGCTCTCCTAAGACATAACTGTATCTTTCTCTGGAGTGGGTACGTCTCCATGGAGATGTGACTAAAGTCAGTAGAATTTGAGATTAAAATACATCAGGTCCTCATCCAAATCCATTCTTTGATTATTCCCTGCAGTAATAGTATTGTTCTGTGCCGAGCTGGTCAATAGGAGCATGTTTTTCACTAATGGCAAAAGTATAGTCCAAAATGTTACGCAGTGTCCCTTTAAAGCAGTATTAAGTAACTAATGCCCCTAGAGGCCATAAGCGCCACTGCAGGTTTCGATGCATGTTGCGATTTTTTACTTATTAATTGTCCGTGAGAGTAAAAACTACACTGACAGAAAAGACAAAGAGACAGAGGGATATTGTACATCCAATTACACAATGGAGATAATTATTGTCACTCTCACTTGGCTGTAAATACTATTTAAGTGGTGCTAGTCCACAGTTAGCTTTGCTCATTAGCCTGTTAGCTTCTTCTTCGTGATTCCATTAGTGTGTATTGGTGACTCCGACCCGGTGTCAGCCAAGTTGCGACTGTGGTTTTCTGGCCAGAGACACCAGGGTGAGATGAAAGACCCTCCAATCATCCCATTAACACTCTCACGTCTTACCCCCAGAGTGACTACGGAAAGGATTTACTAACGTAAACTAGTTACTTAGTACTACTTTAACTATTAAAACTTCCCCACTCCTTACTGTCAGCTGCACAAAGTACTGACACATCTTGAAATGTGAAAGTAGCTTTATTAAAAAAAGAATTCCTAGTTTTGTCCTTCAGTATATTGTGGAAGCAGACGTTTACGTGATGTACATCTAAACCCAAAGCCTTTTTAATGACGGTAAACTAACAGATAACTGTTGTTGTTTACATTACTGGAATACTCCACTCTTCGTTTCATTCACTGCAAGCTATAGCATCAGGTATTGAGCCTTTAAAGTGGCGTTGTTATGCAAAATTGATGTTGTTCTCTCAGTCTCTAGTGCGTCTTTGAGCAATCGTTGAATCTTCTCCAGTGGCTGCTCTTAGCATTTCGGCGGCAGCTCCATGAATATATTTAATTTAACATTTCAGTTATATCTCCCAGCATGCATCACCCACACACTTTTACTCAAGCAGGTTGGTAAAGCTCAAGGGCACAGCAGCAGCACGGACAGGCTAAAAAAGGGGACGCTAACTGGCAACCTTCAGGTCCACTTTGATGGTGACACAGCCAGCCCTTGCTTCCCGCCTTACCCGAGCGTGTTCCTCCTCCAGTCCCGGCTGCCACTCTGCCACAGTGAATGTGAGTGCGTGTGTGAGTGCTGATGGCTGATGATGAATGCAGCCTCTCCAGTGCGCGGGTATAAGGCCTGCCAGTCTGCATTTGAGCGCCGATACACCTCATGGGAACCCGCAGACTGCTGCTGTCTGTCAACAGTGCTCCCAGCTCCATTAAACAACCACTGAGTCAGAGAGAGAGAGGGAATACAAGTGTCAGGCAAGGAATCAGTGCTCCTTTTAATGACTAATGTGGTTTGTCAGTGTTTTCTGGTTCTTACTCCAGCCTTCGTACAGTAAAAATGAATAAATTAGACTTTGGTGGCAGCGAAAGGGCGGCCTTTTTATGTGTTTGTTCTAGTCTGTTGCTTTTCTCTATTGTTTCTTTATATGGTCTTGTTTAGTAGACTACTTTGGAATGTTGAGAAAAAGCTGGATAATGCACCCTGGCTCTTAAAATTAACGTCAAACCAACCAGAAACTAACTGAAAAGACATTTATTAGCATCAAATTAACGTTAGCCTTTAGCTTCAAGGTTAACACGTTTACATTTTAAAAAAAAACAGAAGTCTCTGGTGAAGCATTTGTACGTCCCGTGGGAGGCTGCACATTTTCTGCCACCTACTGTAATATTTAAATGTGTATTTATTTCAACTAAACACAGCTCCCTCCCCAGTCGTTGCCCTGGGAAGTTAGCACAGAGGTTACAGAGCTCAGGATTGTGTCGTCAATGGGAAAAAGGACTGCATTCGATAATAAATCATAGGAGATGTTAGACCTTAGAAGAAATATTGAATGGACTAGATGTGATGGGTTGAGAACCTATCACTGCTATCTTCCAAAGTTTCTTCTTAATGTACATGTAAGATGGGGTTGCCAAAGTACACAAGACCCAAAAAGCCCTCCAAAAAGCAAGCAGATAAGCAGAACCTAGAAGAAAAGGTGTGGCTAACCGATATGCAGCTGAGGTCATGAAAAAACTACAACTACTACAAATACGGTTAACCTTGATACATAGATTATAGAGCAACAAAGCAATGCAGTGTATTGCATTCAGTGTAAGGAAGAGTGCAGTGAGCAGTGCATTAGAAGAAACAAAACAACATCTCCCCTCCTCAGAGAGAGCTGCATCTCCATCTCCATCAGTGGTCGAAATGGAGATTTTTTTTGCTAGTTTCTTCCCTTAACATCTTAGATTTCACGTCAGAGTATACAAAAAAGACTCAAACTTCCTCATGCAATGCTTATTTTATGATGTCAACAACATCGCTTCATTCATTCACAAATATTGACAGATTTTGACATCCACGTGTCCTGAAGGGTCAGGGAGATGACACGATAATGACGCTGGTTTTCTCAAAAATGTTAAGATTTGTCCAGAAGGATTTCTTAATATCTAATTCCCAGCCGGATTTATTCAGTTTTCACAGATTTTTTCACTTATGATTAGCTTATTCAAAAGCTAAACAAGATCCAAAATCTCCTCTTTGTTATTAATTAAATAAAACCATACATTTAAATCTCGGTCTATTATATCCATTATTCAGATTTCGTCGCTGAAAGCATAAAATGACAGTAATGTGCAACAAAAGTTTCAAATTGATATTTTTCTCTATTCACCTGCAGTGTCTCGCCTGAAAGCCACTAACCATACTTTTGATGAGTGTGGGCAAAGTGTTAGCGAGAGAGCGAGACGACAGTCGGGGTGAAGTATAAACAGAGCAGACCCACGATGAACCGCAGTCCATTATGTATACAGTAAATGGTCAAAAAAATATGAGCAATTTGTGTCCAGTTTTATGCATTTACATACTTGATCAGGCTTTACCTAACTTCAACACCTTCTGCCCCGCCCTCCGTCCCCAGACCAGCCGCAGCCCGTCGCCCTACACGCCGTGGGCCAGCAGCAGCAGCGCCCGCTCCAGCCGCCGCTCCAGCTGGAACAGCCTGAGTCGGGCGCCCTCGCTCAAGAAGCAGAAGCGGCAGTCCGGAGAGCGCCGCTCGCTGCTGTCCGGAGAGGGGGGCGGCTCCAGCTCCGACGAGGGCGAAGGGGGCGGCGACGCAGGGGGAGGAGGTGGAGGAGGAGGAGGAGGAGGAGAATCGGGCGGCGGGGGCGGACTCTTGGAGGACGACGACACCTCATTGGCCAGGACGGACTCCATGTCTCAGAGCAAGCCGCGGCACCGGAGGATGGAGTCCGTGGACACGCGCAGTTCCATGGACCTGCCGCCCGACGCCCTGCTGCAGGTACAGCACTGGGAGTGACCCACGGGTCTTGTCTATAGGCCTGGGGACCGGTACTTCAACAATACTTGGTTTTCGATACCGATACCTGAACGATACTCTTTCCGATGCCTATACTTAAAGGGATACTTCAGGATTTTTGACAAAGGGCCTCATGTGCTAGTTATCCAGAGTGTTGCTGATTTCTGGAGATATTTTTTTTTGTAATTCATGCAGTTCTTATATTTGAAGAGTTTCATGGCGCTAGGCTAGTGCCAGGCTAGCGCATTTCTATGGTATCAGCTAGCCTGCATTAAAGACAGTCTGACCCGCTTCACAGAGCGGGTCATGGCGCTAGGCTAGTGCCAGGCTAGCGCATTTCTATGGTATCAGCTAGCCTGCATTAAAGACAGTCTGACCCGCTTCACAGAGCACCTGAGGCAAATCACTTATAACACCAGACTAACCATATAAACGTCTGTGTCGATAGAGTCATTTTAACCATTTTGCATTTAAAATACCTTATATTTGAGCAGCATCAGCTTCGTGGTTGTATAAGCTACGCAGCTGCTAGAAAATAGTCCCTCAAAATGCGATCATTCATGTGATGCAAGGTCAGTTATATTCCAAAACGTATTCTATCGACCCAAACATTTATATGGTTAGTCTGGTGTTATAAGTGATTTGCCTCAGGTGCTCTGTGGAGCGACTGTTTTTAATGCAAGCTAGCTGATACCATAGAAATGCGCTAGCCTAGCACAAGCCTAGCACCACGTAACTCTTCAAACATAAGAACTGCATGAATTACAAAAAAAAATATCTCCAGAAATCAGCAACACTCTGGATAACTAGCACATGAGGCCCTATGTCAAAAATCCTGAAATATCCCTTTAAATATTTTTCATCTACAACCAGAAAACAGAAGCGTTTTCTAGACATGTGTTGGATTACTTTAAGGTTAAACTGAACATATACCCAGGCGAACGTGCTTAAGTGCATGTTTATTCCCCTCTGTGACCGTGTGCAGGTGCCGTACCTGTACCGCTCCGCCAGCATGCACAGCTCCAGGCCCCCGTCGCTGCTGGCACTGCGCGCCCCAGAGCACAGGGACTGTAACGGGAAGGGCACCCCCACGGCGCTGGGACCCACGCACGTGTCTGTGGAGGAGACTACTGAGGACGAGAACGCAGAGGAGGAGGTCACCATGGTAACTCTGAGAATACATCTTTCTATCTTTAAACTTTGCTCTCATACTTCATCCCTGAAATTGTACAGTTTGAGCTGCTCTTATGCATAAAATACTTCAATACTAGAACATTTCAAACCTAAAGGAAAACATTCAGCTCCTGTAGTGCATGCTGTATTTCGAACCAGTGATCCACTCCTGTTTGTTTTTGACGCACATTTTCCTGACTTCCATTTGTACTGGTTTTGTCCCGCCCAGAGTCGAGTGGCGAGACTGTTCCACTTCCTGGAGAAGAAGCAGCCGGAGTGGGCCAAGCAGAGGGACACGTGGTCTCTGTACCTGTTCCCCCAGGAGTCCAGGTAACGCTGCACTCACTGTCCGCCGGAAAGTCAGCCTCGCCACTCCACATCAGACAGTGCATGTTTAAAAGAGACATTTTCTGATGAATTCAATTTGAAAGGATTTCACCGTGTTGTCAAGAGCAGGCTTTGTCAGCTACATTGCTTATTTCCGGCAGCAGGCTGTACTTTAATGCTGCTTTGTCGGACTCGATAGACCACCATAGGCTCCTCTCGACTTGATGAATGGCCTACATTTTCCACTGGCAGACGCTACTCACCCCAGTGCCTGGTCAACCCGGTTGGATGAGCTTTTCCACTGCCGAGGCCAGTGCAAAACCGGTCTGACCAGGTATACGTTTAGGACCGGCGCTAAACCGAGACTTACATGACGTGACCAGACGGCTGGCCTCTGATTGGCTAACGAGGGAGTGGACAGCCCTCACTATTAACATGCAGGTCATACGGATTTAATATTTCACATCTCGCGCTGTTCTTAAAGTGGATTTTGCCGATATTAGTATGTAGCTGCTATTAGCGCAACTTTAGCTGGTGTTAGCATAACATTTGTAGCTTACCTTCATAGTTGTCTCTATTTCTTTCCTCTGGTGTTTGCCTCGGCTCCTCTGAAGGATTCCATAACCCCCACCAGAGGGCAGCATTTGTTCTCATCGCTCTAAAAACTTTGAATGACGATCTGTACTGCGTGCTCCTCCGTGGGGGCGCTGCCCACAACAACTACAGTTGTGTAGTGAAGTGGAAACACAAGTGTGTACTAGGCAGTCGAATTCAATACAAATTTGCCTTTGAATATCCACCCCTTTAGGGTGGGCATCAGCACAAGATCTTGGTGAATCCAAACAGATATTAGTGACTTTTTTTTGGTCAGGAAGTGTACTGGACATTAAGACAGCATTTAAAAGTATTAAATTTGACTTTTGCTGCTGGTGGTATAAACTCTGTTCGAAAAAATAGAAACTAATTTATGGGGCTGGTATCGGAAAAACTGTTTAAATCCTACTGGTATCGGATAAAGGAAAGTATTGAAAGCAGATACTTCTCTCTTTTGATGCTGTTGGTCCAGGGACAGCATTAACCTCTTGCCCCACGCCTTAACCGTCCAGTTCGGCTTTACCTAAATCTAAAAGCTTCTGAAGCTTACAGCCAATAAACCAGTGTAACACCTCATTTGAAAGCTAAGACCTACAAAACTGATCTAAACTGATCTCTATATTGGGTTGTTTTTCTCATATCATTTTTGTTGCTTCTTTTATTGCCACTCGTACACTGAACATTAATCACTATGGTGTCAATAAATGGATATCAAATGCTTTACAAATATCTAATCTAAGTGTGCAGTTACTTCTCTTTACCTGTGTCAGGGTCTGCTTGATGCAGTATGTGTATATTAGATGAATGGCGGTAACCATCAAGGCAAGGCAAGGCAAGGCAAGGCAAGTTTATTTGTAGAGCACAATTCATGCACAAGGCAATTCAAAGTGCTTCACAGTTAAAGCAGCATAAAATTTAAGAAAAACAAATACAATCAATAAAAACATCAACATACAATTAATCAATTACAGTAAGAAGCAAGAGTGTAGATAAAATACTTTCAGTTATATGCATTTTTAAGTCTTGTTTGGATTCGCTCTGTCTTGAGCATTATTTCACTCTGTCTTGAGCACTATTTTCACTCTGTCTTGAGCACTATTTTTAAGTCTTGTTTTGACTCGCTCTGTCTTGAGCATTATTTCGCTCTATCTTGAGCACTATTTTCACTCTGTCTTGAGCACTATTTTCACTCTGTCTTGAGCACTATTTTCACTGTCTTGAGCACTATTTTTAAGTCTTGTTTTGACTCGCTCTGTCTTGAGCACTATTTCGCTCTGTCTTGATCACTATTTTTCTTGCTCGTTCACACAAAGTTACCTAACCTCTGTTTTGTCGCTCCTTCTCCTCTGGACATCAACATAAAAATGTATCAATTACAGTAAAAGGCAAGAGTGTAGATAAAATACTTTCAGTCATATGCATCAAAGAGTCAACAAACACATCCCTAAACACTTTTATGTGATGGAAAACAAGGGTAGTGCAGGCAGGGATAACAGCTTATATGTTGCATGAATATGACCCCTCGGGGTCATTGGCGTTGCTGCTGGACACATTTTGCACGTGATAGACATCTGAAAGAGAGGTGCAATATCAAACACTGATCTACTTTGAACAAAACAAACAACTGTAAAATATCATACTTCGTCTTCCTTGAAATCTCCTGAGGAAGGCACTTAATGTACCTCCACTGTTGCTCTGTACAAGGAAAAAAAATAATCTAATTAAGCACATTCTAAAAATAATATCAAAATGTTATTATATTATTATCAAAATAAACAAGCTCAGTTCTCATCACTAACTCACTCTTGGTCGATTGGAGCTAGAACCAGAACTAGATGTTGATGATTTTCTTGCAAGGATGGCACGGATCTAAAAGCACACATTTCTTACTTCTGTACATTACTGAATAAGATTTGACAGAAAACAAATATTTGTCTGAAGTAAACTTACCTTCGAATCAAAAAGTGTCCCAAAGACAAGGATAAACAAACCCTGGAGAGAAGCAGAAGGACTACACTGTACTGTTGTATGATGACCAAAGGCACATATGTTATAAAGTTACAAACAAAAGCTGTTATTTGTGTACAAACCACTTCTTCTGACACACTACACCAGTTCATTTGACATGCGATAAACGTTGGAGATGTTATCTCAGGGATCATGCACATTGCCTTGATGAGTTAATCACTAGATTCTGTAGAGCAGCTTGTTACCACGACTCTCCTATTGAGTTAACGTCTCACTTCAGCTTGGAACATTTCCAAAGGCTTTGTAAAATACCATCATTAAGCCTCTCCTAAATAAGAGCAGCTCTGGATGCCACAGAACTGAAACACTACTGGTACATACATACATATCAAACCTGCCATTTGAAAGTGGACATGTCATGCATGCTAGAATTAAATGGTAACAATGAAATGCAGGCAGAAGAGCAGGTCAAAATCTTGAGTGGGGCTCCTCCTGCTGTCAGCTATAGGAAAAATGTTCTCTAATTACAAACATTTTCTTAATTTTCTTAAGGTTGGACGTTTGGCGCTGTTAGCAGCTCCAGTAGTGTGTGATAAACACACATCGAGCACAGATCAGAATCAATAATGTTGGATTATGGCCTTTAAAAATGTGGAGGACAGTTTATGGGTTTGAACAATGACATGATTGTAATCAGGAAGTACAGAACGAGTCCCTGATGCTGTAGAAGAACGGCTAATTGTATTAGCTTTGTCACAGGAACAACATGGTTTAAACCTCAAGAAAGTCGATTTTGCATGTTTGCACGTCCAGTTTAAGGTTGCCATTGATACTTAGATATCAGTCGGGCCTTAGGCTCCACCACAGCACTGAGAGAGCTCCGATCAATGTGACAAATCATATCTGCCTGACCACAGACGTTGGAACATTAATTCTGCTGGACCTGAACTCTGTCTTTCACATGAGATGTTATTCAGACGTTAGAAATCTGGGTGGGAATTCTCTCTCAGACCGAATAGCCGTGGCATGTGGGGTTCCTCAGGGGTCAATCCTGGGATCCCTCTTTTTCAACTAATACATGCTTCCATTGGGTCAAATAATATGCGGCAATAAAAATAATGTGACCGACCATAATTATGCAGATGACACATGCTACATGCTACATACCACTGACCGTAGGTGAACTAGTTTCCCTATGTCATTGCATTGAACAGATCAGTGTGTGGATACAAAACAACCTTCTCCAATTAAACTCAGACAAAATCATTGTCTTTGGCCCACAGAAACAAACAGAAAGTATCAATCACCTGAAGTCTCTCTCCTGATATCCTACAAATCAGGTTAGACATTTAAGAATAAGTATGAACTCAGACCTGAACTTAAACAGCCACACTAAAACAATAACATCAGCAGCTTTTTTCTATCTAAAAGATTAGCCAAAATCAAAAGAATAGCATCTAAACCAGACTCAGAGAGACAAATTCATGCATTTGTCTCCATCAGGTTAGAATACGGCAACAGCCTGCTCGCTGGCCTCTTTAAACAAGCTATAAAACAGCTTCAGTACATCCAGAATGCTACTGCACGAGCGCCGACTAGGACTAGGAAATACGACAATCATATTAGTCCAGTGCACAGGTATCAGCACAGGTTAATGCTTAACCTGCTCCCGCTTGAACCGAGAGGATCTTTTTCCTCATGTCATCAGATTTTTTTCCCATCATTTTTTTGTTGGGTATTCAACTCATTTTTGTAACTTTTTTGTCCATTTTTTGTCACATTTTTGTCACTTTTTTGTCACATTTTTGTCATTTTTTTGTCAATTTTTTGTCATTTTTTGTCACATTTGTGTCATTTTTTCATACATGTTTTTATACATTTTTGTCAATTTTTTTGTCATTTTTTGTCAATTTTTTGTGATTTTTTTGTCAAATTTTTATCACATTTTGGCAATTTTTTGTCACATTTTGTCACATTTTTGTCATTTTTTTGTCACATTTTTTGTCATATTTTTTGTCATATTTTTGTCACATTTTGTCATTTCCATCATTGTTTTCGTCTCAGTTTTGTTGCTATTTTCACAGCTTTTTTCTAGAAGCTTTTGGACTGGGGGTCAAGCCAAACTGGAGAAAATGTGCTCGGTTCAGGTGGGAGTTAAGGGGTTAAGCATCCAGGTGAATAAATAATCAACTGGACAAACACGGATGGCCCTGTGTTTGCGAGTGTGGCTGTGTCTGCTTGAACACCGTATCTTTATTAACACCTCGGCACTGTTGCCCCTTAAGAAGAGATTTGGATGAAATGCTCTCAAAGTCAATAACGTAATTGTCCAAAACTGTGACCGTACCTGTAGAGAATTGAAGAACGCAAATGCGATGTGGATCCCTTCGTTCGTCGGTGCCATCATCGTCCCCACTCCCAGAGACCAGGTCAGTCCAAACAAAGGCGTCAGGATGAGCACGCAGCGCACGATCACCTTCAGTGTGTGCTTCTCATCGGACGACTCCCCGATCCCTCCGCTCCTCAACATCTTGTACAGCACCACGAACAGAATGATGATGTTAACAAACACTATCGTCAAGGCGGGTATGACCAAGGCCAGAAGCGCCATAGTCTCGTCCCAGTTCAGCCAGCACGCCTCGTGTTTTCGTATGTACCCGCTTCTCCAGGCGGTGGCGGCGACGGTGACGACGGCTATGGTCAGCGGAGCTCCGTAGCCCACGCAGAATCCGATGGCCAACATGGAGGACTTGGACATGCGCGAAAAGACCAGGACGGTGCGGTAAAACAGCAACATCCCTGACACTAGCATCCAGAAGAACAGCGCTGAATAGGAAAAGTGCATAAAAAAGGTTGCGGCGCTACATGGTCCAGCTGGCACCTCATAGTTTTCATCCGGGTTTTCAAGAGGGTTCTTAGCAACAGAGGCCGCGACGATGAAGCATATATCAGCAATCAACAAAGAAAGAGCTGTGTTTACTATAGAGACGTGTCGCATCAAAGCGGTGCTATTTCTTGTGACTTTTTTCCAAACATATCCTTCAATAACGAGGCATATGACCAGGCTGCCCAAAGATAATCCAACGCCAGTGTAAGTGATGATATCCAGAGCTTCCTGCATACGCTTGGGGATTCGCGTGGACATGAGGATGGAGAACGAGGTGAGATGGCTGCAGCTGCACGTCACGGTGTCGTTAATGTCCGAAACGAACGTGCACCCCTCAGTGTCCCACGCTCCCGAGCCATCGAGAAGATCAAAGTTCCAGAAGACGCACTGAGGATCCAGCGATAAACCGCTATCGCTTTTCTCGTAAGCAAGCGCGACGTTGTTAATCTCTTGGTTCACTTTGATAAGCACCACACCCGCATTGATGACATCGTTGAAAACGGGATGATCAGTGGAGCTATCAAGGGATTTCCTTTTTAAGCTGCTGACGTTAAAAGTGGCTTTCCACGGAGGCAGGATGTTGTTGAGGGAGGAGAAGGCGATGGTGGTGATGAAGACGTTGCTGAGTCGGGTGTCCAAGATTTCAACAGTGATGCCGGAGTTGAGGTCGGCACTGAACGAGTTGTTGAATGCGGTTCTGTTGAGCGTGATGCGCGGAGTGGCGATGGAGAACTCTCCCTGTAAGTCTTCGGACAGGACTTCCAGGGCATTCAGTAGCTGAGAGTTGGCGTTGCTATTCTTGATTGTGTTCAGGACTTGCCATGAGGACGCGGCTTCTTCTGAACTGAGCTCATCGACCACCTCGAGGATATTCTGTAAACAGGCAGAGCATACGTACATGCATCACAGTTTCTCAATATTTTCACACCACCTCAGAAACATTGGACTGTCCAAGTACAACTTCATAAATCCACTTGACTTTCCCAGTTCGTTCAGGTCTAGATGAAGATCAAATCATGAGTCAACCAGAGAAACATCAAACATAAATGCATTACTAAAGCATAGATGAAATTATCTCCAAATTGAAATCGATAAAGTCCAAAATTTTACAAGCCTGAGAACCATCAAAATAAACAATTGGTAGTTTTCGGATCATTTTATACGAACATTACAATATGGGGATAATCTGCCATGTTTCTGGCAAGTACCTTTCTTTGTACAAATGCTTTCTCAGAGAACCATTGACATTACTACATTAGCGCGCTAACACAGAGTAGCTTTTGTCAGGCTAGGTGGCATTGTTCACACTTGCAATCCAAAACCTCAATAGAAAGGTTACCAACTCTTTTTTAACTACCAGCAGGCTCCAAAACCTTGTCTTTTAATGCTCTACACAGCAAAGGAACGTCATCTACAAAATCAGCTGTTAGGGCAGCTGGGTGGAGGTTTGTTGATGGGGAGCCACTGCCCTCTTCAACTGACCCGCTCGACACCCTGGCTTTTAACGCAATACACTATGCAGGGCTCACACATAACTCAATTAAAGGTATACAGGAGGATTTTCCCTAATTTTAGGAATTGCGCATGCGCAACGCTCTACCTGCCTCCGAGGAGGAAGAACCAAAAACACTCGGGTCTTGTTTCTCTCTTCTGAAGCCTTTCTCTTCTTCTCATACACTTCGAAGACACTTTTTCTCTTGCGACCCTCTGCCATTTTCAAACGACTCGGTGCGTTCTGTGAGCAGCAATGAACGGCTAACAGCGTAACTCACATAGGCTTGAAAGTGAGCATGGGCAGAAATGAACAAGGGGCGAGCACGCACGACGGCCTTACGTAGGCAAATCACCAGAAGGATTGACAATTACAAGGACCAATCGTCTTGATGATCCACCCGGAAATAGAACATCCTCCGCTATACCTTTAATGCACCACACAGCAAAGGAACATCATCTACAAAATCAGCTGTTAGGGCAGCTGGGTGGAGGTTTGTTGATGGGGAGCCACTGCCCTCTTCAACTGACCCGCTCGACACCCTGGCTTTTAACGCACTAGCCTATGCAGGGCTTACATCATAACTCAATCAAATAAATAAATACTAATTAAACACAAATTAAAATTACATTGAGGATGGTAATGACAACTGGGAAGTAGCAAGATCTCAGAACATAATGTACCTTTTATAATATAAAAGTACCTCTCGGCAATGTTTGGCACTGGCAACAATCAAAAATAAATATATTAATGATTGCATTTTGTTACTTGCTTTGAACTAAACATTGTACATGAAACAAGATCGTTGTTGTAGTTGTGCTTCATTCAGTTAATTATATAAACAGTTCAATTATTGTTTTGTAGGTTTGTAAGTTGGTCTGTGTTCATGTAGTTACATGAAATGTAACAAGTTCTCCTTGGATAATGTCTTGTTGATGTTCTGATCCTTCTGTACCATTGTGAAATGTTTTTTTTATTGCTCTGAATTTGGGGCATAAGCTTCTTGCTTGAGCCCACTTCTTTTGAGCATGTATACTGCTCAAATAAATAAAATAAAATAAACTTAGCATCACAATACTAGTATCAACACCAACTTGTGCATGATGCTGATCTCTATAGGGTTACTATTGTACTTATAAAGAACATAAAAAAGCAAGCATGTGTGGTGTTGCCTTGTAAATATATATATATATATAATACAGTCACAAACAAACCTGCATGATGGGTTTTGTCACTGTCACCGAGACGTTGGAAACCGTGTCAATCATTTCAACAATGGCCGAAATGGTGTTGGACGATTCAGCAATGGCCTCTTTCTGTGCTTCAACAGCTGAACTTAGTTTATCTACAAACTCAGGAACTTTTGCTTCATTCAAATCCTAAATCCAAAACAAAGGAGACATTGGCTTGAACTTTAGAGTGATATGTTGCCATGTACGTTTCAAATGACAGAGTAAAGCACACATACCCCAGATTCGATTAACAACTCATTGATTTCTTCAACGATACAGACGTCCTCAATGAGCTTCCATTTTGCATTGCTTTCACACACCGCCGTCTTGTTGCCCAACTGGCCCCTCTCACAACCGACGACTGAGATGTCTCCTACTCTGCCGGTCCCATGGGTGGCATCGTCACATGTGGGCACTGCTCGGAAAAGAACAAAGAATGTTAAGCATAAAGAAAGCAAATGTATGAAGAGTGATAGTTCACAGCAATCCTTACGCTCCGGGAAGAGGGTCAGTGTTGTGGTGTTTTTGTATTCTGTTAGGGTGTCCTCCTGACATGTGTAGATGTTGGTTATGTCGCTCACACAGCTTTTCACAGCTTTGTGCTTTATGCAGTAATCCCCAGTTGCAGTAGAGGAATCTGGAAGCAAAGTTTCAAAGGGAGTGCATTGAGTTGACAGAACGGATTCAGATCATTTATAATTAAACACCCAGGAATATTGCATGACATTTATAGAAGACTGGAATATGAAATGTGAAATTCATATAAGAATCACATGCATTTGAGCATGTTTGAGAGATCTACACCAGAGCTTTGGCAGGTTTTATGTACTGTATATTCAGGCCTTTTGCAATGTCCTACTAACGATAGTTCAAACTGTTGTTTTTCTGTATAGATTAAGTCCAATCCTACCTGCGGGTAAAACAGCTCCATCCAAAAACCATGTAACTCGATAGCTTGACTGCACACAGCAAGTTAGCGTAATAGATGTTCCGTCACATTTGGCATTTACGGTGCTGTCGAGTCGAATGTTGGGCGCTGGCTTGATGTTTTTTGCAGTTGCAGACCCTTTTTGGATGAAGTTCAGGACTGTGCCTTTCAATGTGCATTGATACTCTCCTGCGGCAGAGGATAAGCAGGTTACTTTCCACAGCAACAGAGTACGCAGAATAAGGTGGAGAATTTCCTAAACCAGAATCAGCATTCTCAGGGTGACCGCTTATGTCAAACGATTC
This sequence comes from Gobius niger, assembly GCF_951799975.1. Classification (NCBI taxonomy): domain Eukaryota; kingdom Metazoa; phylum Chordata; class Actinopteri; order Gobiiformes; family Gobiidae; genus Gobius; species Gobius niger. The sequence continues at coordinate 5,017,792 of NC_136870.1, forward strand.
CAACAGCATTGCACAACAGGCTTATGCAGAACAACTTAAGAACCTATCATCAATTTAAAGTTATCCATTTGAATGCAAAGGACTGATTCTACAGTGTCCATGTGCAAGAAAACAAAGACAAGTGAAGATTATCTGCTTTGCTAATGAATCAATCCATTTATTTGCACTTTTTTTCAAGACAGTTAAAGCGCTTTACAGCCAGTGAACTGTTGAGCATTGCAACAAAATGACATCATGGCCATAGAGCTCCACAGTCCCGCCCCTTGCGGTCTTGTTGCTCCGGTCCGGAAGCAAAAAATCCCTGTCTACACGACCGTCGATTTTCCAAAAATTCAAATATTAGGAGTTTAACGTTACCGCAAAAGCTAATCAGCTATGTAGCAATTCGTGACCATAAAATGTTTCATTTCAATCCAAAAAGAAGACATAATGTTGAAGAAAAGGCAAAGGTACAAGGCTGTGCACATAATTCACTTCCTGACTATAGAAACTCCGTATCCCAAGAACCATTGCGACATCGCGCCCGCTGGTCAAGGCAACCAGGTTTTCAGCAAACACGGCGAGTTTCTTTTACTTTGCAGACAAAAGTTCTATATTATTTCACTATTAAACAATCTGAATCCTGCTAATTGGAATAAAAATGATCGGTGGTTTGTTTAATTGGATCGTTGGGGGGAAAAAATTGACGTTTTTCTTACTCTCAGTGTTAGATGTGGATAAAACGTCAACTACCTGCCTGCATTATGTTTGAATACATTGTTTATAATATGTTGTCTACATTACAATAAATAAACACGTGTGGGAACGTGAAGCTCCACCAATCAAAAGCCTTGTAGTAGATCATGGGACTACCGAGCATCCTGGGTAATGTAGTTCTAGGACGAAGGCTCGCAGTTTTCGTAAACTAGATGGATCTCACACGTGCTTTTTTTACCTGCGTCTGACTGTGCGGTCGCTTTATAACCACAGAGCTGGATTCAGCCCAAGCTGACGGAGTTACGGAGTTAAAGACTTTATTCGAAATCTATACGGTCTCAAAGCAAGGGGAATTTTACTTCCGGACCGGAGAGGAGGCGGGACTGTGGAGCTCTGTAGACATACAGAGTTTGTAGACACAGCCAAAACTGTAATATAACAACATGCAAAGCTATGAGTCAAGTTTAACAATTGCTGATTTGATGTTTTCCGGTTTAAAACGGTGCGTGATTGAAAGAAAGGCAGACAAAACAATGCCATGCAGACTCACCGATGTCGGCCATAATCACTCGCTTGATGGTGAGAGACGTCTTTGTTGCCATGGAGTATCGACCGCCGCTAACAGGCAGTCCCTTAAACTTCCATTCAGCCCCACTGACGTCACCCAGGCTGATGTTTGGTGGTGGGGGCCCACACTGCAGCGTCATGCTCTTGCCAGTGTAGGTGAGAGAGGGGATAGTGATCGAGTCTGTGGCTTTAGGGAGGGGAGTGTGTGTGTGGGAAGGGGTAGACAGATTGATACATGGATTGTTAAAGAAAGATACAAGACCAACAATATTCAACTGCGAATAAGAGGCAAAAAAAAAATGTGTCTAATACTGACCAATAAAAGAGGCACCTCCAATGACAGGTGCCACCCCGCTCATGGCTTCGGGGACTCCTTTGTTGGCTCTGAGCATCTGGTCAGGATCAATCTGTGTGGTCTCAACGGTGTACTGTATCACGATGCTGCCTGGGCTGTAAACAGAGCAAAATATAGCCTACGTCATGATTTCTGGTGAGGGAAATTACAAGCACACACCTCCAAACATTTCTTTCAGTGTAATCTTCAAAAAGAGTTTACCTGAAAGCATTAACAGTAACATCAATGAATCCAGTAAGTCGGCTGTACTGAGCTTTCAGCTGTTGAGAGAAAGAAGGACGAGGTTTATGAATGTATCTGTGTAAAAAAAGAAATGATAATAATAATAATACTTAACACCCACCACTGGCAGAACTTCATCTTTGAGTTCTCGAAAGGCGTCACTCGATGGATCCAACAGTTCTGGTTGAAACTGTTTGTCTATTTCTATTGACATTGTCACTTCCAAGCCTGTGAATGAGTACGATAAAATTTACTCATTAAGAAGATCATTCAGTGGTGGTTCCACCCTTAGAGGTGTGGTCACATGGCCAAAACCTCTGCTTAATGTACCCTGTTGATTGTTTCATTGCCTTGACCATCGGTTCGTGGCCCTCCATGAGTTTGAACCCCACCTGGATTATCCTATATAGAAGTGGATTGGGGAAACCAGAACAAGAGGAGAAAACCCACCCAGACACGTGGAGATCATATGTAACCCAGTAGAGAAAATGGGTCCTTTTCTCTCCTTTTTGTTGTGTTTGCATTTATGCACTTTTATTTTGAAAAACATTTATTTTGAAAAGAGGAAGTGTGATTCCTTCATTAAAACTTTATTTTCCTGTTTTCACGGTCACGTTGGGTGAACATGACCTTTTGATTTGTTAAAAATGGTATTAGTCCCGCCTCCCAAGCTGCGGACCAAATCACTCACTAGTTTTCGGCCTTTCGCGCTCTGGGAATGAGCGAGACAGGCTGTAGACGGTCCGAGCGAAACATTTTGGGTCGTCTGGTGAGTTTTATTTTATTTTTAAATGATGTAAACAAACAAGTACATTGTATTTTGGTTGATTTGGAATATTTGTTGTATTAAGTGGAAGGAGCACGAGCTGGAGAGGCTGTGTTGTTGTGCCCCTTGCTGTGTTCCTCACGATACCTCATCTTGGTAAGTCCATGCCATGTGAGAATGAGAAAAACATGCTAGCGCGATGCTAATATTAGCGCGATGCTAAAGCTAATCGCGAGTGCCGTTTTTGTGTTTGAAAGCAATGTAAAAGCTATTTCTGGTGAAGATATGGTTTCTGCCAAATTCTATTTTAGTTCATAACAATACAGAGAAGCACTTTTGGTTATTTTTGGATTATTTTTGGTCCAAGGTAATGATTATTTTTAAGTTGATTGTACATTTTTCATGGTTTGTTATATGAAAGTGTACCCTGTAATGCTAAACCTAGTAGCACAGAGGTTTTACTGATCCAAATGTTGATTTTAAAGGAGACTGAGTTCAAAAGATACAAATTCATTTAAAATTGATATGTTAATTAGTTAAAAATAGTTAATCATAATATTATGGTTAAATAATTAAAAAACGATAAAAAGAGAAATTCATTTGTTTTACATGGATTAAAAACAAGTTCATGTATTAGAAAGGATATTTGAGTAAAACACATGCATGTGAAGTATTACTGTGTATTTTGTAGCACAGTAATATGAGAAAAGATTTTAAAAGAAAAACAAAGCTATAGCAAATTGAAAAGAGATAGGATAACAGATTTTCATTTAGCTGTAAACAATAATACCATTATTGTTGTGCAGGCTAGATTTTCATGGTTAAGAAAACCCTGGATGGATTTCCTGGATTCTCTCCGGACGGAGATGGCGAGCCTGTGCCCAGAACAGAACTGAACTTCGAAGAACAACTTGTTTTCCACCAGTGGCCGAGTGGTAACACCTCAAAACACCGCTTAAAGGAAAACGAACTGAACAATAAAGACAATTGACTTGACGTACGACTTGAAAAAAGATACACTGAGATACACTGAGCTCATTAGGACTGGGGATTGTTTTGTTGCATATGCCGGCTATGCTGATTGTAAAAATATTTCTGAATCTGTTTTTATTTTGGTACTAAAAAATACTTTTTCTTATTCACTCCTTGTCTCCAGCCATTTCATTGCACACATTCACTTTAGTTCCTATTGTAATCCTATTGAACCTAGCAACTGGTCTATACTTTAATTTCTCTTTACCTACTTAACGTGAGTCAGGGGTTACAGTAAGTTTTGGCGAGCCAGCCAGGAGCCTTTTCTTTTTATTTCCTCACGTTATTTATACCCTATAACGTACCCAAGATGGAGATTATTGAGCGTGACTCCGTAAAAGTCCCAAATTCAGTGATTGTGAGTGAAATAGCTGGAGATGAACAACTTGATGAAGTGACCGAGTTCCTAAAACAATATGGGTCTATTTCGAGAGTCCTGAAAATTAATGACAGTAAATCTGAGTTTTTCCGGAATGTTATTTTTGAGTACAGTTCAGGTCTTGCTGTTGAATCACTTGATCCATTACCTTGTACACATGTATCCGATAGTGGTGCTAGCTATAGGATACAATCTCTTGCCGGTGTTTACACAGAACAGGTTGGGAATGACACTACCAAGTCATATCTCACTGAAATCCAATACCTAGCTAAGATGAGTGGCAGGGATTATGTAGATGTTCTAAAAGACATGATGTCACAGATTGCTAAATCAATCAAAGAACCAGAAACTGAACAAGCTGAGACAAATAACTCCACTGAATCATCCTTGGCCGAGTCTCAGCCTTCACCAGTTCAGCCTAGTGTCCAAAGTGCACAACAAACCAACCAGACAAATAACACTGCGAGTAGCCCAGCTTATACTACGCCCGCAATTACTGCACACGATTTAAATCCTCCAGAAGTGCAGCGTGTCGTAGTTGAGCACATTGTAAAAAGAGAAGACTATTCTGTGCAACAGTTTTCACAAAAACTAAGAGTTTTCTCTGGCAAAGAACCCCGACCAGCTTATGAGCCAGACTATGACACTTGGCGCTCCAGTGTAGAACTAATCATGACTGACCCTTTCATGTCCAAACTGCAACAATCGCGCAGAATCATCGAGTCGCTCTTACCCCCGGCAGCTGATGTAGTTAAGCACTTGAACACCAACAGCTCACCGTCTGAGTACCTTCAGCTGTTAGATTCTGCATTTGGAACAGTTCAAGATGGCGGAGAGCTTTACGCCAAGTTTCTTGACACCTTCCAAAACACCGGTGAAAAAGCGTCATCCTACTTACAGCGCCTGCATGTAGCTTTGACTCACACTGTAAAGCGGGGTGGTGCGTTGAGCAATGATTTTGACAGACTTCTCGTCACACAGTTCTGTCGAGGTTGTTGGGATGATTCCCTTTTGACTGCGCTCCAGTTAAAGCAAAAACGAACAAATCCCCCAACCTTTCCTGATCTTCTTCTTTCGCTACGCACTGAAGAAGACCAAAATGCTGCCAAAAACACACGCATGAGACAACATTTAAGCAGTACAAAACAAAAAGCGACATCCCACTTGCAAATTGCAACGTGCTGCTCCGAAGAAAATGATAATGCAAATACCTTGAGCTCAATCAAAGAACTTTCAAAACAAGTTGCAGAAATCCAAAGTCAACTAGTAAAACTCGCTGCAAAACCAAAAGCTCAGAACTCAAAAAGTGCACCCAACTCGAGACAAAAAGAGAAACCAAAGCTGGACAAAGTAACCAAGGAGCATGAACGAACAAGCAAAACTCAAAGTACCTCTCCCAAACCATGGTACTGTTTCCAATGTGGAGAAGATGGCCACATTAAACCGAACTGCGAAAACGAACCAAACCCAGGCCTAGTTACTGAAAAGCGGAAATTGTTGAAAGAGAAACAAAAGAAATGGGAAGCTGAAAACCCCTCAGCCGCCGAAGAACAGTTAAACTAAAAACAGTCTCTATTGCGGGGCAGATGGGGACTGTAGCCAGACAATGTCCCACTAAGCACAAGCAACAAGCTAACCTTAAGCAGTCTGTCACTAAGCCTCAAAAGTACAGTCTACCAAAAGGGTTAGTTGGCTCTAAATGCACAGCTATAGTTAGCATTTCTGACATTAATGTGAATTGTCTTCTTGACTCAGGGTCACAAGTGTCTACTGTCACTGAGTCATTTTACAAACAGAACTTTCCAGATCAAGACCTTAACCCACTCTATGACCTTTTAGAAGTAGAGGGCGCTGCAGGTCAGCCCGTCCCCTATTTAGGTTATATAGAGATGTGCATTACCTTTCCAAAAGACTTCTTAGATGCAGAGATTGACATACCAACTCTAGCTCTTGTCGTTCCAGACACTCACCCTAACAGTCAGACACCAGTGTTAGTGGGGACAAATACGCTTGATGTTCTTTATGAAAAGTATTTAGACATCAAGACTAGTGATTACTTACCTTGTCCTTATGGGTATAGAGCACTGTTAAAAACTCTTGAACTAAGACATACACAAAACAAGGACGGGAACGCCGGATTAGTTACCTTGTCAGGCAAGACTGCAGCAGTAGTTCCAGCTGGACAAACTGTAGTTTTAGAGGGATCTGCTAACGTTCACTGCACCTCTACAGACACCTGCGCTATAGTAGAACACCCCTCTCAGTCTTCCTTACCTGGCGGCCTTTGTGTCAAAACGTGCTTGATAACTCTTCCGTCACGAGCTCCACACAAAGTGCCTGTAATGATCACAAACGAAACAGAACAAGATGTCACAATTCCGTCCACCTGTGTCATCGCAGAGCTTGGAGCTTTCCACTGTATCCTGTCACAGCACAATGTCATCAGTGCAAATGAGTCCAACGCAGACAAGACACAGCTAAGTTTCAACTTCAATGACTCACCGATCCCACAGGAGTGGAAAGAGAGAATAACTAAGCAACTCGCTGACATCCCGGAAGTATTTGCTTTTCATGATCTTGACTTTGGCTGCACGAGCAAAGTGAAGCATTCCATCAAACTTCATGATCCGACTCCCTTTAAGCACCGTGCACGCCCTATCCACCCTCAAGATCTTGAGGCAGTGCGCAAACACCTCCAAGAACTGCTCGCTGCAGGTGTAATAAGAGAGTCCCAATCACCCTACTCGTCTCCCATTGTCGTAGTGAGAAAGCGAAACAATGATGTGCGTCTATGTATAGACTTTCGTAAACTAAATCTACAAACGCGGAAAGACTCTTACGCTCTTCCAAATTTAGAAGAGACGTTCTCGGCGCTCTCAGGATCCAAGTGGTTTACAGTCCTCGATCTTAAGTCTGGATATTACCAGATTGAGGTCGAGGAAGCAGACAAAGAAAAGACAGCATTTGTAACACCACTTGGATTCTGGGAGTTCAACCGCATGCCACAGGGCATAACCAACGCCCCGAGCACCTTCCAGCGGCTCATGGAGCGTTGTGTCGGCGACATGAACTTACATGAGGTGCTAGTTTTTCTAGATGATCTTATCATCTTTTCAAACAGTTTAGAAGAGCACGAACGACGACTCATGCGAGTACTCCATCGTCTTAAAGAGTACGGGCTAAAGTTATCACCCGAAAAATGTAGATTTTTTCAAACTACAGTCCGGTACCTTGGTCATATAATCTCCGAAAGCGGTGTCGAGACAGATCCCGAAAAGATCCAGGCCCTAAAGACCTGGCCACAGCCTAAGAATCTCAAAGAGCTGAGATCCTTTTTAGGGTTCTCAGGGTACTACAGACGCTTTATCAAAGGGTATTCGTCCATAGTACGCCCACTCAATGACCTCACACGTGGTTATCCGCCACTCCGCAAAAAGTCAAAGTCCAAAGACACCGACCAGACATACTTTGATCCCAGACTGCCATTTGAGAGCCGATGGACCACAGACTGTCAAAAAGCATTTGATTCCATCATTGAAAAGCTAACAACAGCCCCTATCCTAGGCTTTGCAGACCCGAAGCTGCCTTACGTACTCCACACCGATGCCAGTACCACCGGCTTAGGTGCAGCACTATACCAGGAGCAAGAGGGTCAGCTTAGGGCCATAGCTTTTGCCAGTCGTGGGTTATCTAGAAGTGAGGCACGTTATCCAGCACACAAGTTGGAGTTTTTAGCACTCAAATGGTCAGTGAGTGAAAAGTTTCACGATTATTTGTATGGTGGTCAATTCACGGTAGTTACAGATAGTAACCCGCTTACATACATATTGACCTCGGCTAAATTAGATGCCACAAGCTACAGGTGGCTTGCAGCTTTATCCAACTATAACTTTAAGTTACAGTATAGAGCAGGCAAGCTAAACCTAGACGCGGACGGGTTATCTAGACGTCCACATGGTGAACTTGTAGATGATGTCCAGTCCAGGAAAGAGCAGGAGCGTGTAAGCCAGTTTGTAGAGCGTCACCTAGCTAACACTGACAACACTGAGCTTGTAGATAGTGATGTTGTCCAAGCAATCTGTCAAAACCACCTGGTTAAAATCAGAGATGACGGTCAGGATAGTGGTGTTACGCTTGTAGAATCACTTACCATCTCAACTGATGCAATACCAGACCTCTATCTTTCCGAAGAACTCCATGGCTTACCTACCATTCCTGCTTTGTCCCAATCAGAACTTAAAGACAAACAACGAGCAGACTCGACAATCAGACAAGTTCTTGAGCAAATCGAACATGGTCAAACACCTCCACCAACAGTGAGAAAAGAACTCCCAGATCTTCCTCTATTGCTCAGGGAACTCAATCGATTGGAGATTCACAACGAGGTGTTGTACAGAAAGAGACAAGATGGAGACAAAGTGACCCACCAGCTCGTTCTTCCTGAGGAGCTCAGAGCTCCTGTGCTCCAAAGTTTGCACAATGATATGGGCCACTTAGGAATTGACAGAACCCTTGATCTGGCCAGAACACGATTCTACTGGCCACGCATGGCAACCGATGTTGAGCAAAAAGTGAAAAAATGTGATCGCTGCACACGAAGAAAGCGTCCTCCGGAAAAAGCAGCTAGCCTGGTCAACATAGCAACAACCCGACCTTTAGAGCTAGTTTGCATAGACTTTCTCAGTTTGGAACCAGACAGTAGCAATACTAGTAACATCCTCGTAATGACCGATCATTTTACTAAATTTGCTCTTGCATTGCCCACCCCTAATCAAAAGTCCAAAACGGTTGCCAGGTGCCTGTGGGACCAGTTCATCGTCCACTATGGCATACCTGAGCGTCTGCACAGCGATCAGGGTCCTGATTTTGAGGCAAAACTGATAAAAGAGCTGTGTGAGATATCAGGCATCAAGAAAATAAGAACCACCCCATACCACCCAAGGGGTAACCCCACTGAAAGATTTAACAGAACTTTACTTAGTATGTTAGGAACGCTTGAGTCCAAACAAAAGTCCCACTGGAAAGACTACGTCATGCCGTTAGTACACGCGTACAACTGCACGCGTAGTGACGTAACAGGGTTTACCCCCTACGAATTAATGTTTGGCAGGAAACCCAGATTAGCAGTTGATCTCGCGTTCGGACTTCCTCTCAACAAAGACCAAAAAGTGACACACCTACAATATGTAGAAAGTCTCAAGAAACGAATTGAGGAAAGCTATAAGTTAGCTTCACAAAATGCACAAAAAGTGGCAGACAAGAACAAGGCCAGGTTTGACCGCAAAATCACCGTTTCCGAACTTGAACCTGGGGATAGGGTTTTAGTTAGGAATGTGCGGCTGCGTGGTAAGAATAAGCTTGCTGATAAATGGGAGAAAGACATCCATGTTGTAGTCAAACGTGCAGGTACCTTACCCGTTTATACTGTTAAGCCCGAGTCAAAGCAAGGTCCCTCACGAACTCTTCACAGAGACCTTTTGCTTTCCTGCAGTTTCCTCCCTTTTGCCACAGCAGATACACCTGAGCCACAACCAATTCGCCGTCCTAAGACACGTCAAGCTGCTGCCACAGAGAGCAATGATGAAGAGTTAAACGAAACTGACAATGAACTGTACGAACTGATTCAATGGGTTGAGGATTCCCCATCTGAAGAGGTAACCAGATTTACTACTGTACATGAGTATCAAAAACCTTCAAAGAAACCGGACATGACAAATCCACCTGAATGTGACTTACCTGAACCCACTGCCAATGCAGAACCTGAAATGACAAACCCACCTGATTGTGACATACCTGAACCTGAATCCATGGTCAACGTAGAACCTGAAACGACAAACCCACCTGAATGTGACTTACCTGAACCTACTGCCAAAGCAGAACCTGAAACCACTGCCGATGCAGAACCGATCATGGAGAGAAATGAGAATGAGGATGAATTTGAAGATCACTTACCTGTGGAAACTACACTGGATGGAGACAATACAGAAATGAACAAATCTGTTGAAAACATACCGGATGGAGACAATACAGAAATGGACAACCTTGTGGAACATGAAACTGTGACGATACCGGATGAACCTCCTGAGGATTCAGTCGAGGAACAAGGAAACCAAATGAACGACTCACCTGATGAAATGGACAGTAATGAACCCATTACAACTCAACCAATAAGACGATCAGAAAGAATCAGACAACCTCCGAAAAGACTTGAATATCCTAATTTAGGAAACCCTCTTGTGACTGTTGTGAAATCACTGTTTCAAGGGTTGAGTACAGCCTTTTCAGAGTCTCTTATTAGTAAAGATGAACAATACTGGATGCACATGCAACGAGACGTGCATGATATTTAGCGGGGGAGGGTGTAACCCAGTAGAGAAAATGGGTCCTTTTCTCTCCTTTTTGTTGTGTTTGCATTTATGCACTTTTATTTTGAAAAACATTTATTTTGAAAAGAGGAAGTGTGATTCCTTCATTAAAACTTTATTTTCCTGTTTTCACGGTCACGTTGGGTGAACATGACCTTTTGATTTGTTAAAAATGGTATTAGTCCCGCCTCCCAAGCTGCGGACCAAATCACTCACTAGTTTTCGGCCTTTCGCGCTCTGGGAATGAGCGAGACAGGCTGTAGACGGTCCGAGCGAAACATTTTGGGTCGTCTGGTGAGTTTTATTTTATTTTTAAATGATGTAAACAAACAAGTACATTGTATTTTGGTTGATTTGGAATATTTGTTGTATTAAGTGGAAGGAGCACGAGCTGGAGAGGCTGTGTTGTTGTGCCCCTTGCTGTGTTCCTCACGATACCTCATCTTGGTAAGTCCATGCCATGTGAGAATGAGAAAAACATGCTAGCGCGATGCTAATATTAGCGCGATGCTAAAGCTAATCGCGAGTGCCGTTTTTGTGTTTGAAAGCAATGTAAAAGCTATTTCTGGTGAAGATATGGTTTCTGCCAAATTCTATTTTAGTTCATAACAATACAGAGAAGCACTTTTGGTTATTTTTGGATTATTTTTGGTCCAAGGTAATGATTATTTTTAAGTTGATTGTACATTTTTCATGGTTTGTTATATGAAAGTGTACCCTGTAATGCTAAACCTAGTAGCACAGAGGTTTTACTGATCCAAATGTTGATTTTAAAGGAGACTGAGTTCAAAAGATACAAATTCATTTAAAATTGATATGTTAATTAGTTAAAAATAGTTAATCATAATATTATGGTTAAATAATTAAAAAACGATAAAAAGAGAAATTCATTTGTTTTACATGGATTAAAAACAAGTTCATGTATTAGAAAGGATATTTGAGTAAAACACATGCATGTGAAGTATTACTGTGTATTTTGTAGCACAGTAATATGAGAAAAGATTTTAAAAGAAAAACAAAGCTATAGCAAATTGAAAAGAGATAGGATAACAGATTTTCATTTAGCTGTAAACAATAATACCATTATTGTTGTGCAGGCTAGATTTTCATGGTTAAGAAAACCCTGGATGGATTTCCTGGATTCTCTCCGGACGGAGATGGCGAGCCTGTGCCCAGAACAGAACTGAACTTCGAAGAACAACTTGTTTTCCACCAGTGGCCGAGTGGTAACACCTCAAAACACCGCTTAAAGGAAAACGAACTGAACAATAAAGACAATTGACTTGACGTACGACTTGAAAAAAGATACACTGAGATACACTGAGCTCATTAGGACTGGGGATTGTTTTGTTGCATATGCCGGCTATGCTGATTGTAAAAATATTTCTGAATCTGTTTTTATTTTGGTACTAAAAAATACTTTTTCTTATTCACTCCTTGTCTCCAGCCATTTCATTGCACACATTCACTTTAGTTCCTATTGTAATCCTATTGAACCTAGCAACTGGTCTATACTTTAATTTCTCTTTACCTACTTAACGTGAGTCAGGGGTTACACATAGGTGCTCAAGCAAACTCTTCTCAAACTCCTTAGTTATCAGGAAATCAAACCTACAGTCCTCTGGGTAAAGGGTGGATGTGCTCACGTGTCATGCTGCTCAGACTTTCCTTATATAAGTGTTCAAAACATTTCACTTTCTTTATCACGTTTTCTTCACTTTTGGAGAGATAGTGGCACAGTTGCCGTGGGTTCAACCATTCCCACAGCGAGGCCAGAACTGCCACCAACCTTCAGGTTACAGGTCTGGCCATTCATTTTCTAGTCATGCAGTCAACGGATGAGGTTTTGGACATTTTGCCTGAGCAGCGGTGGTTGCAACAGTGGGACATAACAAAATCAAATGTTACACACTCACTTGTTGGTGGATGACTGGTAAATATTATTTCTGTGGTGGCATTAAGCGTCATGTCTGAAATCACATTCAGTGTTCTTTTTTAGTCTATAGTAAATTGAAGAAGTCAAGAGCTTATATGAAAATGTACCAGTGGAACTGAAATCATAAAACCAAAGGAATCAGGAGCCTTCAGCCAATCACAACAAGACACGGCTCAGATACTAAGCTTCTTTTTAACATATCATTTTTTTTAAAGTCTGGTTGACCCATTATAGTGTATAATATTAAACACATGAAGTCCTCTCAGAGGTCTGTTGATTTTTAGCATTTATCATAAAAATCATTCAACAAATGCCAAAACAATGCACCAATACTCGTGTTTGGCAAAGGGACATAATGAAAATGGTCCAACACTCGTGGGGGCTGACATTTGTTTACTCACTGGTAGCTTCTATGGTTGTGACCAGAATTGTCCTGTCTGTTGTAGTATTGGGTGTTGTACCTGTGAAAACATTTAAACCAAAAGTAAAGCATCTTCTTCACCAAAAGGTCCATTTGCAGATGTCAGAGGCCTATGTTGTGCCGATAGAATGATTGGGCCAGTGTTGAAATGTATTCATATAAAACTATAACATTTACAAGAAAACGTTACAAAGTCCTATTCTAGATTTAGACCATGACAAAAAGTCTTTGTTCCACATTAATGTGCAGAGATGACATGAATCCTGAGGGATGGAGCTGCTTGAGGTTAACTGTGTTAGTCCATAAGATGGACACAGTGTCATTTTCATCACTTACTTTCTGCTGTTGTCATTAAAGTTGTCTCTACAGTCGTTGGCGTTGTACTGCTGAAACCAGCTGTTGCATCTGGAGCGAGAAAAGAGAACTCATTAGATGATGGTCAAAAAGAAAAGTCACACACAGTAGTGCCACATTTACCACAAAGACCTACTTCAAGTATACGATATATTAATAATTACACATGAAGATTTAAGAATATTTGCACATGTGATCGGATATTTCTACAGTAAGTTGAATACTTTCTACAGTAAGTTGTGTATATTGAACAAAGTACAATCTTCCATGACTTAAGTTCATGTTATTCATTACTTTGTCAGTAAAGTAAAACAGAGTCCACTGTAAGTAAATTGGAAGTACATCCTCGTACGTCACAGTGTACTTGAAATACACTCACTATACATACATATATCCTGTGTTTTGGTCAGGGCAGTATAATATTTACTGAACAGCTGCAATGATGAAGTAACTTGTTTAAAGGGGCTACTGAACTTAATACTATCCTGTATTAAATTAAAAATAAATGTACATTGGACAATTGGACAACACAAGTACTTTTATTCTCTTTCTTGTACAGTAGTATTTTTGTAACCACTTTGGTAAATTTGTTTACACGAACAAACCCTATTATATGATTCACAACACAAAAACCACTCACTGGTGATTCCTGAGCTCTGTGGAGTCGTGGTTTGAACTGTTGTAGTGTCTAAAAAACATACATTTGAACATTAGGAATTAAGGAAATAACAAAATCAAATGTTACACACTCACTTGTTGGTGGATGACTTGTAAATATTATTTCTGTGGTGGCATTAAGCGTCATGTCTGAAATCACATTCAGTGTTCTTTTTTAGTCTATAGTAAATTGAAGAAGTCAAGAGCTTATATGAAAATGTACCAGTGGAACTGAAATCATAAAACCAAAGGAATCAGGAGCCTTCAGCCAATCACAACAAGACACGGCTCAGATACTAAGCTTCTTTTTCACATATCATTGAAAAAAAAACAAGGCTGGTTGACCCATTATAGTGTATAATAACAAAACACATGAAGTCCTCTCAGAGGTCTGTTGATTTTTAGCATTTATCATAAAAATCATTCAACTGCCAAAACAATGCATCAATACTCGTGTTTGGCAAAGGGACATAATGAAAATGGTCCAACACTCGTGGGGGCTGACATTTGTTTACTCACTGGTAGCTTCTATGGTTGTGACCAGAATTGTCCTGTCTGATGTAGTATTGGGTGTTGTACCTGTGAAAACATTTAAACCAAAAGTAAAGCTTCTTCTTCACCAAAAGGTCCATTTGCAGATGTCAGAGGCCTATGTTGTGCCGATAGAATGATTGGGCCAGTGTTGAAATGTATTCATATAAAACTATAACATTTACAAGAAAACGTTACAAAGTCCTATTCTAGATTTAGACCATGACAAAACCTCTTTGTTCCACATTAATGTGCAGAGATGACATGAATCCTGAGGGATGGAGCTGCTTGAGGTTAACTGTGTTAGTCCATAAGATGGACACAGTGTCATTTTCATCACTTACTTTCTGCTGTTGTCATTAAAGTTGTCTCTACAGTCGTTGGCGTTGTACTGCTGAAACCAGCTGTTGCATCTGGAGCGAGAAAAGAGAACTCATTAGATGATGGTCAAAAAGACAAGTCACACAGTAGTGCCACATTTACCACAAAGACCTACTTCAAGTATACGATATATTAATAATTACACATGAAGATTTAAGAATATTTGCACATGTGATCGGATATTTCTACAGTAAGTTGAATACTTTCTACAGTAAGTTGTGTATATTGAACAAAGTACAATCTTCCATGACTTAAGTTCATGTTATTCATTACTTTGTCAGTAAAGTAAAACAGAGTCCACTATAAGTAAATTGGAAGTACATCCTCGTACGTAACAGTGTACTTGAAATACACTCACTATACATACATATATCCTGTGTTTTGGTCAGGGCAGTATATTTACTGAACAGACTGCAATGATGAAGTAACTTGTTTAAAGGGGCTACTGAACTTAATACTATCCTGTATTAAATTGAAAATAAATGTACATTGGACAATTGGACAACACAAGTACTTTTATTCTCTTACTTGTACAGTAGTATTTTTGTAACCTCATTGGTAAATTTGTTTACACTTACTTTCTGTTTGTTGAGTAGTGGCTGTGAAAAATGTTAAAAATGCTTTATTGACAGTTTAGTATCATCGGATAAAGAGGGATTTTGGTGAAAACTGAGATGGTAGACCTCTTACAATTAAATGTAAAATTGTAATAACAATAATTTAGCATTATATGTGCTGCCCTAATCTTTAATAACTAACTATTATATGATTCCCAACACAAAAACAACTCACTGGTGATTCCTGTGCTCTGTGGAGTTGTGGTTTGAAGTGTTGTAGTATCTAAAAAACATACATTTGGAAATTAGGAATGAGGGAAATAACAAAATCAAATGTTGCACACTCACTTGTTGGTGGATGATCATGCGTCATGTTTAAAAGCCATACCAGTACAGCTGAAATCATAAAACCAAAGGAGTCAGGACCCTTCAGCCAATCACAACAAGACATGGCTCAGATACTAATTTTCTTTTTAACATCTTGAAAAAAAAAAAAACAAGGTTGGTTGACCTATTACAGTGTAATGTCAAAACACTAGTGGTGGGACTCTATTAACTTTTTTAAATTAAATTAAAGGTCTATAATTAATTTATCACAATCAATCGCATTTGAATCAAAAAACAAAAACAACAATTTTTTGCACCTAAATTATTTAATAACTAGATACATGAGTTCAACAACAAATATATTATTGTTAATCTGTATAGTTATTCAAGTAACAGAGGCAAAGTACATTTATAGCTATTTAGCTTTCAAGTGTTTTAGGAACTCTGATCACTCATGTAACTTGTAGAGTTCATTAAACAGTAATAATAAAGCCACATTTATATAAAAGAAAAAAAGAAAATCAAGCAAAAGGGCCATAAAACAGCGCCTTTAAGTGTTCAACAATTGTTGTAAACTTAAAATCAAAGTGCCATTTGTTATCCTGACAAGGGTTAGGGTCATGGAGCTCCACAGTCCCGCCTCCTCTCCGGTCCGGAAGTAAAATTCCCCTTGCTTTGAGACCGTATTGATTTGGAATAAAGTGTTTAACTCCGTAACTACGTCATCTTGGGCTGAATCCAGCTCTGTGGTTCTAAAGCGAACGCAAAGTCAGACGCAGGTGAAAAAAGCACGTATGAGATCCATCTAGTTTAACTGCGAGCCTTCATCCTAGAACTACATTACCCAGGATGCTCGGGAGTCCCATGATCTACTACGAGGCTTTTGATTGGTGGAGCTTCACGTTCCCACACGTATTTATTTATTGTAATGTAGACAACATATTATAAACAATGTATTCAAACATAATGCAGGCAGATAGTTGACGTTTTATCCATATCTAACACTGAGAGTAAGAAAAACGTCAGATAGATTAAAAAAATGTTCCCAACGATCCAATTAAACAAACCACCGATCATTTTTATTCACATTAGTATGATTCAGACTGTTTAATAGTGAAATAATATAGAACTTTTGTCTGCAAAGTAAAAGAAACTCGCCGTGTTTGCTGAAAACCTGGTTGCCTTGACCAGCGGGCGCGATGTCGCAATGGTTCTTGGGATACGGAGTTTCTATAGTCAGGAAGTGAATGATGTCACAGCCTTGTACCTTTGTCTTTTCTTCAACATTATGTCTTCTTTTTGGATTGAAATGAAACATTTTATGGTCAAGAATTGCTACATCGCTGATTAGCTTTTGCGGTAAACTCTTAATATTTGAATTTTTGGAAAATCGACGGTCGTGTAGACAGGGATTTTTTGCTTCCGGACCGGAGCAACAAGACTGCAAGGGGCGGGACTGTGGGGCTCTATTGTGGCTCAGGGCAGGCGTGGCTGGAGCATTTGTTTGAGGCTGAACGCTAACATTGGCATCGAGGACATCTCTGTGTTTGAGGCTAACACTAACATTAGCATCGAGGACGTCTCTGTGTTTGAGGCTAACGCTAACATTAGCATCAAGGACGTCTCTGTGTTTAAGGCTAACTCTAACATTAGCATAGAGGACATCTCTGTGTTTGAGGCTAACGCTAACATTAGCATCGAGGACATCTCTGTGTTTGAGGCTAACGCTAACATTAGCATCGAGGACGTCTCTGTGTTTGAGGCTAACACTAACATTAGCATCGAGGACGTCTCTGTGTTTAAGGCTAACTCTAACATTAGCATAGAGGACATCTCTGTGTTTGAGGCTAACGCTAACAATAGCATTGAGGACGTCTCTGTGTTTGTCCAACATGTTTTGTATTGTGATGGTATTTTAGACTTGAGTAACTACAGTGGAAGGAGAACTCTTTTTAACACAACCTGCACACAACAGTACAGCTGTCTGTCGTCCCATCAGGAGGTTTTTAAAACTAAACTGAGTCCCCATCGGGCCGAGTGAAGCGTCTCCGTCCATTGCTGTTGTGGGTGGATGTGCGTCAGATATACCAGATGTATCAGATGTACCAGAAACACACAAATACAAAGGTTCCGGCTCGGGAGTTCCGGCTTGGGGGGAAATCGGGGGAAATACGACTAATTGCGCAAAAAAAAAATACACGTTAAAATCTTTGTAATTAATTAATTGAAATTAATGTGTTAAAGTCCCACCCCTACAAAACACATGAAGTCCTCTCAGAGGTCTGTTGATTTTTAGCATTTATCATAAAAACTCACTGGTGACCACAGTTGTGCTCATCTCTGTTGTGTTGTGGAGCAGGTGTCGGAATGTTAAAACAGGTTTAGGTTATTGTAGACTGGGATGTGACACCTAATAAGTTTTGGCCTGAAATCTTATGGTGAAAAAGGTGAGGTGAGAGCATGTTTGTGGTGCAACCAATAATGAATACAGAGAACATATACTGTAGAAGCAAATGTATTAGGCCTAGATGAGTTCATTCATAAAAGCAACCTCGCTAGATCAAAAATCACATCAGTACTGGACTCGAACGTCTCTCACGCTTCGATCTGGAGCGACCGTGGACGCTAACGGGGCAGCCGCAAGGTGGCAACCGGTT
This sequence comes from Gobius niger, assembly GCF_951799975.1. Taxonomy (NCBI): domain Eukaryota; kingdom Metazoa; phylum Chordata; class Actinopteri; order Gobiiformes; family Gobiidae; genus Gobius; species Gobius niger. The sequence goes on from NC_136870.1 coordinate 5,035,995, forward strand.
CCTTTCCCGGCTCCCTTCAACAGGAGCACAGTTGGCGATCTGGTCCCATGCGCTCATGTTCCATCCACTCTGGTTCCAATCGCTCTGGTTCCATGCGCTCGTGTTCCATGCGCTCGGGTTCCATACGCTCTGGTTCCATGCGCTCTGGCTCTGGTTCCATGCGCTCTCGTTCCATGTGCTCTGGTTCCATGTGCTCTGGTTCCATGCGCTCTGGTTCCATGCGCTCTGGTTCCATGTGCTCTGGTTCCATGCGCTCTGGCTCTGGTTCCATGCACTCTGGTTCCATGTGCTCGTGTTCCATGCGCTCTGGTTCCATGTGCTCGTGTTCCATGTGCTCTGGTTCCATGTGCTCTGGTTCCATGCGCTCTGGTTCCATGTGCTCGTGTTCCATGTGCTCTGGTTCCATGTGCTCTGGTTCCATGTGCTCGTGTTCCATGTGCTCTGGTTCCATGTGCTCTGGTTCCATGCGCTCTGGTTCCATGTGCTCATGTTCCATGTGCTCTGGTTCCATGTGCTCTGGTTCCATGCACTCTGGCTCTGGTTCCATGCGCTCTGGTTCATTGCGCTCTGGTTCCATGTGCTCGTTGTCCATGTGCTTGTGTTCCATGCGCTCTGGTTCCATGCGCTCTCGTTCCATGTGCTCTGGTTCCATGCGCTCTGGTTCCATGTGCTCTGGTTCCATGCGCTCTGGTTCCATGTGCTCATGTTCCATGTGCTCTGGTTCCATGTGCTCTGGGTCCATGCACTCTGGCTCTGGTTCCATGCGCTCTGGTTCATTGCGCTCTGGTTCCATGTGCTCGTTGTCCATGTGATTGTGTTCCATGCGCTCTGGTTCCATGCGCTCTCGTTCCATGTGCTCGTGTTCCATGCGCTCTGGTTCCATGTGCTCTGGTTCCATGTGCTCTGGTTCCATGCGCTCTCGTTCCATGTGCTCGTGTTCCATGCGCTCTGGTTCCATGTGCTCTGGTTCCATGCGCTCTCGTTCCATGTGCTCGTGTTCCATGCGCTCTGGTTCCATGTGCTCTCGTTCCATGTGCTCGTGTTCCATGTGCTCTGGTTCCATGTGCTCGTGTTCCATGTGCTCTCGTTCCATGCGCTCTGGTTCCATGCGCTCTGGTTCCATGCACTCTGGCTCTGGTTCCATGCGCTCTGGTTCCATGCGCTCTGGTTCCATGTGCTCGTGTTCCATGTGCTTGTGTTCCATGCGCTCTGGTTCCATGCGCTCTCGTTCCATGTGCTCGTGTTCCATGCGCTCTGGTTCCATGTGCTCTGGTTCCATGTGCTCTGGTTCCATGCGCTCTCGTTCCATGTGCTCGTGTTCCATGCGCTCTGGTTCCATGTGCTCTGGTTCCATGCGCTCTCGTTCCATGTGCTCGTGTTCCATGCGCTCTGGTTCCATGTGCTCTCGTTCCATGTGCTCGTGTTCCATGTGCTCTGGTTCCATGTGCTCGTGTTCCATGTGCTCTCGTTCCATGCGCTCTGGTTCCATACGCTCTGGTTCCATGCGCTCTCATTCCATGTGCTCGTGTTCCATGCGCTCTGGTTCCATGCGCTGGTTCCATGTGCTCTGGTTCCATGCGCTCTGGTTCCATGCGCTCTGGTTCCATACGCTCTGGTTCCATGCACTCTGGCTCTGGTTCCATGCGCTCTGGCTCTGGTTCCATGCGCTCTCGTTCCATGTGCTCTGGTTCCATGTGCTCTGGTTCCATGCGCTCTGGTTCCATGCGCTCTGGTTCCATGTGCTCTGGTTCCATGCGCTCTGGTTCCATGTGCTCTGGTTCCATGCGCTCTGGTTCCATGTGCTCGTGTTCCATGCGCTCTGGTTCCATGCGCTCTGGTTCCATGTGCTCTGGTTCCATGTGCTCGTGTTCCATGCGCTCTGGTTCCATGTGCTCGTGTTCCATGTGCTCTGGTTCCATGTGCTCGTGTTCCATGTGCTCTGGTTCCATGTGCTCTGGTTCCATGCGCTCTGGTTCCATGTGCTCGTGTTCCATGTGCTCTGGTTCCATGTGCTCTGGTTCCATGCACTCTGGCTCTGGTTCCATGCGCTCTCGTTCCATGTGCTCGTGTTCCATGTCCTCTGGTTCCATGTGCTCTGGTTCCATGCGCTCTGGTTCCATGTGCTCTGGTTCCATGCGCTCTGGTTCCATGTGCTCTGGTTCCATGCGCTCTGGTTCCATGCGCTCTCGTTCCATGTGCTCGTGTTCCATGTGCTTGTGTTCCATGCGCTCTGGTTCCATGCGCTCTCGTTCCATGTGCTCGTGTTCCATGTGCTTGTGTTCCATGCGCTCTGGTTCCATGCGCTCTCGTTCCATGTGCTCGTGTTCCATGCGCTCTGGTTCCATGTGCTCTGGTTCCATGCGCTCTCGTTCCATGTGCTCGTGTTCCATGTGCTCTGGTTCCATGTGCTCTGGTTCCATGCGCTCTCGTTCCATGTGCTTGTGTTCCATGCGCTCTGGTTCCATGCGCTCTCGTTCCATGTGCTCGTGTTCCATGCGCTCTGGTTCCATGTGCTCTGGTTCCATGTGCTCTGGTTCCATGCGCTCTCGTTCCATGTGCTCGTGTTCCATGCGCTCTGGTTCCATGTGCTCTGGTTCCATGCGCTCTCGTTCCATGTGCTCGTGTTCCATGCGCTCTGGTTCCATGTGCTCTGGTTCCATGTGCTCGTGTTCCATGTGCTCTGGTTCCATGTGCTCGTGTTCCATGTGCTCTCGTTCCATGCGCTCTGGTTCCATACGCTCTGGTTCCATGCGCTCTCATTCCATGTGCTCGTGTTCCATGCGCTCTGGTTCCATGCGCTGGTTCCATGTGCTCTGGTTCCATGCGCTCTGGTTCCATGCGCTCTGGTTCCATACGCTCTGGTTCCATGCACTCTGGCTCTGGTTCCATGCGCTCTGGCTCTGGTTCCATGCGCTCTGGTTCCATGTGCTCTGGTTCCATGTGCTCTGGTTCCATGCGCTCTGGTTCCATGCGCTCTGGTTCCATGTGCTCTGGTTCCATGCGCTCTGGTTCCATGTGCTCTGGTTCCATGCGCTCTGGTTCCATGTGCTCGTGTTCCATGCGCTCTGGTTCCATGCGCTCTGGTTCCATGTGCTCTGGTTCCATGTGCTCGTGTTCCATGCGCTCTGGTTCCATGTGCTCGTGTTCCATGTGCTCTGGTTCCATGTGCTCGTGTTCCATGTGCTCTGGTTCCATGTGCTCTGGTTCCATGCGCTCTGGTTCCATGTGCTCGTGTTCCATGTGCTCCGGTTCCATGTGCTCTGGTTCCATGCACTCTGGCTCTGGTTCCATGCGCTCTCGTTCCATGTGCTCGTGTTCCATGTCCTCTGGTTCCATGTGCTCTGGTTCCATGCGCTCTGGTTCCATGTGCTCTGGTTCCATGCGCTCTGGTTCCATGCGCTCTCGTTCCATGTGCTCGTGTTCCATGTGCTTGTGTTCCATGCGCTCTGGTTCCATGCGCTCTCGTTCCATGTGCTCGTGTTCCATGTGCTTGTGTTCCATGCGCTCTGGTTCCATGCGCTCTCGTTCCATGTGCTCGTGTTCCATGCGCTCTGGTTCCATGTGCTCTGGTTCCATGCGCTCTCGTTCCATGTGCTCGTGTTCCATGTGCTCTGGTTCCATGTGCTCTGGTTCCATGCGCTCTCGTTCCATGTGCTCGTGTTCCATGCGCTCTGGTTCCATGCGCTCTCGTTCCATGTGCTCGTGTTCCATGCGCTCTGGTTCCATGTGCTCTGGTTCCATGCGCTCTCGTTCCATGTGCTCGTGTTCCATGTGCTCTGGTTCCATGTGCTCTGGTTCCATGCGCTCTCGTTCCATGTGCTCGTGTTCCATGCGCTCTGGTTCCATGTGCTCTCGTTCCATGTGCTCGTGTTCCATGTGTTCTGGTTCTATGTGCTCGTGTTCCATGTGCTCGTGTTCCATGTGCTCTCGTTCCATGCGCTCTGGTTCCATGCGCTCTGGTTCCATGCACTCTCGTTCCATGTGCTCGTGTTCCATGCGCTCTGGTTCCATGCGCTCTGGTTACATGTGCTCTGGTTCCAAGCGCTCTCGTTCCATGTGCTCGTGTTCCATGCGCTCTGGTTCCATGTGCTCTGGTTCCATGTGCTCTGGTTCCATGTGCTCTGGTTCCATGTGCTCTGGTTCCATGCGCTCTGGTTCCATGCGCTCTGGTTCCATGTGCTCTGGTTCCATGTGCTCTGGGTCCATGCGCTCTGGTTCCATGCGCTCTGGTTCCATGCGCTCTGGTTCCATGCGCTCTGGTTCCATGCGCTCTCATTCCATGCGCTCATTGGCCCTCTCGCTGTGCACTCAGTCCGTTCACTGTGGCCGGTGAACCCTCTCGAGCTCCGCACCATCTCGCTCAGATCCACGACCGTCCACAATCCGTTCCCGATATCTCGCCTCTTGCCGTCCACAAATACCCGCGGTTGTTGTATCTCACTGGGCTTCCATGCGACTGATCCGTATGTCCCCCGTAGAAGTCTGTCTCTTCTTATTTGTTTTAGTCTGCTATGAAAACGGCTCTGATTTCCAGTGCAGATGTGAAGATGAGTTTCTGTTAACTCCACATAAATTGGAGTTAACCAACTGCAATAAATGAACACACGTTTAAAACAAAAACACACTTATTACATAACTCCCGGTCTCACCTGTGCCCTGTCACAGTCAGAGTCATTGTTGTACATTTGGCGTAGTGACTGTGAGGATACTTAAATGAAGTTTTAACAGTGAACCCTAAAATGAGCTAGTTACCTTTTGAGATAGTGGTTGAAGGAGGTGTAGTCGAGGGAGGTGTAGTCGAGGGAGGTGTAGTCGATGAACAGGCGGTGAAGTCTGGTGATGAACACAGAGAATTATGGGTAAGTGGTACACTTGTGTCGTCTTTATTGCTGTGCAGTATTTTCAGTTCAGAGCTTACTGCTGTCAAGAGGCTGACAGTACAGTCCATTAGGACGGCCATTGATACATCCACAGGTGTCATTAGTGATGCTGTCACATGATCCATGGAATAAACACAGGTCACATGACCAACGGTACTGCTCCTCACATGTGCACTGGTAACTACTGTTGTTAGGACTGCAGACTGGGGACAAATAGTCAAACACAGTCATTTCAGCTCACAGAACAGAACAAAAACATAAAAAATACTAGACTAGGACTATGTAGACAGGCCGTTCAGTGTGTTTTTTTTTTTTCTTTTTTCTTTGAGAAAAAATATTACAGAGCAATTCGGTCCATTTCAGTGGCAATTGTCTTTAAGTCGCTGCTTCATTCAGAATTCCCAGAGCACAAGGGACAAAAGATTTCTTAAACACATTGTCGCCTGTGGAACTCTGTATCGCCTCAGAGTCTTTCATGTCCTAAACTCAAAACATTCTCACCTGTAGAAAGATCAACTCTGTTGATGTGTATGCGCTCGTTGACACTGATGGGGTAAGAGGTGTTCCCCAGAAAAGTCCTGAGCAGATTTATCACAGCTGGATCTGTGGTGTTCAACTCAATAGAAAGGATGTACCCATGAAGAAATGCAGGAGCTGGTGAAGTGTCTGTGAAGAAAACATACCATTATTTATAACTTTCCTTTGGACAGACGGACATTGTGTCATTTTCATCTCTTACTTATTAAAGTTGTCACTACAGTAGCTTACCTGTTGTAATATTCATTTCGGAAATCTTTACTTGTGAGTTGAGTTGAACAGGCAGAGTGATATTTTGCAGACAGTTTCTCAGCTGCTGTAAGTCTGTGTTGTTTATTTCTATGACAAGTTCGTACTCAAAGATCTGAGGGGCTGTAAAATCACACACAACACAAAATGTTTGTTATTTTTATGTTTATGTCCCTCAACTGTCCTTACCCTTAAAAGCGTCCTCACCCTGTTTTGGAGTGCAGTACTGTCCTTCAGAGGGAGCGATGTTAAGGCACGTACAGGCGTCGTCCATGATGTCATCACAAGCTCCATGTGTTCTACAGTTGTTATAGGACCACACAAACTCATCTTCACATCTGCACTGGAAATCAGAGCCGTTTTCATAGCAGACTAAAAAAAATAAGAAGAGACAGACTTCACAATCCTGATAAGATAGAAAAGACTTTGTGAAATATCCTGGTGCCTCTTCATTGTTTCGGAAGAAGAAATGTGAAAAAGGAACAGGGCCAGAGACCGGAGATGCCACTAAGTTTAACCAGAGCGATTAGATGACAATAAAATTAACATCAAAGCTCTTTGGCACTTCGTAAAAAAGGAAATCCAGCCCAAGCTAAATGCAACAGTTGGGTTTTTAGGTGAAGATGTTAGCGTTATTTGTTTCACTTCAGGGACTGATGTGAAAATGAAATAATGGTGGCCTATCAATCTAATAATAGAATATTACTCAAACTTTCTTAAACATAGTATTGTTTCCTACATCACCAAATGCTTTATAGTTACTTAAAGTTAGCCATTTTATACTCACTGCTGCCACCTCAGGTCATACGTGTAACTGCAGCTTGTGCATGACGGCACTTCGGACCCGAAGTAACACCGTTTTTAGTGACAGTGCAGGATTTTAGAGGCAGTTGTGGTGAACAGGTCTGAGCTCATTCGGACATGGCTGGAACATGTAGGGGGAGGAAAATACATAATTTTAACATTTTTAAAACTCTGTATAGTCCCTTTAAACTAAATTAAATATGTATCATATAGAAATTCAAATGATAAATTAGCATGTTAATAGATGTTGTATTATGTTCCAGGCATTTGGATGAAAGGTGACACAAGGGGGCGCCCTTCCAACCTTCTTAGTGTAAATGTGAATTGACTTTCTTCAGAGTTAGACTTTAGGTCAGACACATGAGTGACAGTAACATTGAGCTCTTTGTTTCCAGTAAAAAGACTGAGGCCTCATTGCTCTTCAGTCACAGAGAAGTGAAGAAGGAAGTCATGGAGCTTCTGCTTTAGACACAACGTCAGACTTCTGCCGAGAACTGTGAAACTAAAGTATGTAGTAAATAGATTAAGAATAAATTGAGAATTCTAATCTGATTATATCTGAATTCTGATTTTTTTTTTTTTTTTTAATCACACAATTGATGCCTTTAAAGGTTAAAGAAATATCCATATATATGATCTGATGTAGAGTCATGTTTTTTCCAGTTCCTCTGAGTTGTGGTGGGTCATGGTGGACCATGACAGATGTGGACAGGACTGTGGTAGATCTACTTTTACTTTGGAAAAAATAGTTACTATAACAGCTGTTGAAGAAATGAACCTCATGGGCTTCTTCTGTAACATCTGTCCACATCAGTCCTGCTGCACCATGACTCAGAGGAACTGGGAATAACATGACTCTACAGCAGATACAAATGACAAGGGTTTGTTTTTGCTGACTGACCAATATTTTAATTACGTACAGGATTGTTCACTCTTATTATGAAGGCATACTTGAATTTAAATCTTGTATTGTTCCTTCCAGCAGAAGTGTGATGTTCTAAAGCAGAATCTCCATGACTTCTTTCTTCACTTCTGTGAGGCCGCAGCCTTTTTACAGAAAAAAAAAAGAGCTCACTATTTAGCGTCATGTTACTGTGACTCACGGTGTCTGACCTACAGTGTAACTCTGAAGCCAATCAGATCACAGAGACTCAGAGTGGGCGGGGCTCAAATGTGACCAAACGCCAAGATCTGAGACCAAAAATACATACATGATACACTAAAAATGATTGATATTATTCGGGGGGGAAAAACGTGGCTGTTTTTGTACCAGTGGTGATTTCGATGTGCGTGAGGTTGACCGAGGGACCCCGGGTCAGGGAGAAGTTATCGCTCTGCAGTAACCTCCGGAGACTGTCCACTGCCTCAAAGTCTGTCACCCTGAGCTCCACGTCCACGTCATACTCAGTCACGGAGGGCAGAGCTGCAGAGGGGCAGAGGCAAGACAACAAAACATTTTCTGCATATATATAATGGTGTGGAACACAAGCTGAAATTGAACTACCAGCAAACATTAAGGGGAGACACTAGAAGCAAACTAACTAATTAAACCTCATTTTCTTTTTTTAATTTCCAGGTTTTGAGCTAAATTGGTCTCTTAACATGTAAAAAAAGGGAAAAAAAACACACAGTTAGAGCTTACCTGTTGTTAAAATAATTTGGGAACTCTTCCCTCGTGAGTTGAGTTGAACAGGCAGAGTGATGTTTTGCAGACAGTTTCTCAGCTGCTCTAAGCCCGCGTTGCTTATTTCTATGACAAGTTCGTACTCAAATATCTGAGGGGCTGTAAAATCACACACAATCATAAAAAAAAGGGGTTGTTTTTCTCTTTCCAAATCTGTCCCTTAACTGTCCTTACCCTTAAAAGCGTCCTGACCCTGTTTTGGTGTGCAGTGCTGTCCTTCAGAGGGAGCGATGTTAAGGCACGTACAGGCGTCGTCCATGATGTCGTCACACGCTCCATGTGTTATACAGTTGTTATAGGACCACACAAACTCATCTTCACATCTGCACTGGAAATCAGAGCCGTTTTCATAGCAGACTGAAAAAAATAAATAAGAAGAGACAGACTTCACAATCCTGATAAGATAGAAAAGATTTAGTGAAATATTCAGTTGCAGCAATAAAGTTTACTTTGCCTTAATCCTGTCCGTGCTATTATTATCTTCAAAGAAATATTGTGCCCAAAGCTCTTTGCTCATAAACAATAGTAAGTCAGTGCTTTATTTGTCATTGGGCTTGTCCCTGTTTCAGAGCGTGGTGTCCTGCACTGGTCAGTTCCCCCTCCTCCTTCCACTTCCTCCTGCGCAGCTTCCTCTGCTCCACAACAGTCTTTCACCATCTTTTGGGAAGCGCTTAATCTGTTTTATTCTCCGGTGAACGTCCATTAGCCAGAACAATAGAGTGAGTGTGAGTCTTGCCCGGATACCTCCTTGTCCCTTCCTTTTTCCCTCGTTTCCTCTTGTGACGCCTCCACTGTGCTGCAGGTGCGGGGGGCTCTTGGTGCCTCTTCAGTTTTCAGAAGAATACATTTGTGGGTGTCGAACCCACCAAACACGGCAAAGACGTGCAAAAGTATCCAGTAAAACAATGTGGAACACAGAAACAACAGTTTGCAGAAAAAGGCAAAAAAACGCAGCTGTACCAAGAGAGAGGGAGGTTGCTAAGAATCTACCATACCCTTTTAACTCCCGCCTGAACCGAGAGCATTTTCTCGGTTTACCCAAATCCTGTAGGCCAGTGTAACGCCTCAAGCTAAGATCTACAAAGCTCTTCTAAATGGATCTTTTTCCTCCCGTCATCAGATTTTTTTCCATCCTTTTTTTTGGGGGGAGGGGTATTCAACTCACTTTTTTAACTCACGTTGTCATTTTTTAAAAATCATTTTTTATGTCATTTTTTGTCATTTTTTGGTTAATTTTTTGTCATTTTTTGTCATATTTTTTGTCACATTTTTTGCCATTTTTTTTGTCATTTTTTGGTCATCTTTTGTCACATTTTTGTCACATTTTTTGCCAAACTGGAGAAAATGTGCTCGGTTCAGGTGGGAGTTAAGGGGTTAAAGTTGTGTATATTTGTTATGTGAATAGATGTTGTTGTCTTCCCTTTTAAAAGGCTTAATGAAAGAAGTGTGTGTCTTTTTGTGATTATATAGGCCTAAATATATACTGTAGTTTCAGAATGTTTTTAGAAATTCATCCGCAATAACACTATAAATGATTAATATTATTAGGGGGAAAAAAAGACATCTGGGAGGCAAAAGACGTGGCTGGCTGTACCAGTGGTCATTTCGATGTGCGTGAGGTTGACCGAGGGACCCAGGGTCAGGGAGAAGTTATCGCTCTGCAGTAACCTCCGGAGACTGTCCACTGCCTCAAAGTCTGTCACCCTGAGCTCCACGTCCACGTCATACTCAGTCACGGAGGGCAGAGCTGCAGAGGGGCAGAGGCAAGACAACAGTGCATGTTTCTGCAGACGTGTCATGCAATTTTCAGAGTCTTTAAAGGAATAGGCCACCGTTTTTACATACTAAGATATGTTCTTACCTCACTTTAGACGTGTTAATATATCCCCGTCTGGTCTTTGTCCGCGCGCTCTGTCACGCAAACGGAGCACATACGCAGCCTCTCCCACATGTCACATAGCTCCGAAAAAGCTCACGATAGAAGCTACCAAGCTCTTCCACGTGTTCCCTATTTAAATAAAGTTACGTGAAGTGTTTTCATGCGAAGTATATTTACCCAGAAATGTAGCATGTCGATTTTATAAGCAAATAAAAAGGGGGACTATATTGTGAGGCGTAATGATACGAGGAGCACAGCGTCCGCGTAGTAACTCCTAAAGACTTCCCCCGCTCACTTCCGGCAATAACCTTTAGGAGTTACTGCGCGGACGTTTTACTCCTCGTATCATTACGCCTCACAATATAGTCCCCCTTTTTATTTGCTTATAAAATCGACATGCTACATTTCTGGGTAAATATACTTCGCATGAAAACACTTCACGTAACTTTATTTAAATAGGGAACACGTGGAAGAGCTTGGTAGCTTCTATCGTGAGCTTTTTTGGAGCTATATGACATGTGGGAGAGGCTGCGTATGTGCTCCGTTTGCCTGGCAGAGCGCACGGACAAAGACCAGACGGGGATATATTAACACGTCTAAAGTGAGGTAAGAACATATCTTATTATGTAAAAACGGTGGCCTATTCCTTTAATGCATAGAAGTGCTAGTGGAACACAAGCTGAAATTGATCTACGAGGAAATATTACGGGGACAGAAATATGTCACAGAAATGTGTCGCTTAACATGTAAAATTTCATCTAACAGAAAAAAATAATAATAATAATCTTTACAATAACATGTATACCTTTTCCAATGTTTCTCCATAGATTTGTATGGTAAATTGTAGTTGCATCACAATACATTTTTCTCCACATCAGTAGCACCTACAGACTTCAAACTTTCCGGTCTTGGACTTAATAATATTTTGAATTGTTTTTTTCTTTTTTGAGGGATTTTCCAAGCCTAATTTTTGGAGTTTTGAATGTCAAAAAACAAGGCAAAATTTCAATTGCTTCTAAATTTTTCAACTATATAAGAGTTAATCTTAGAACTAAACAAGATATCCAAAATCCCCTCTGAAAAAGTCTTTGTAACTAATATGTCAAAGAAATAAAACCTTTAATTTAAACCTGGCTCAATCCGTTGTTCAGATTTTGTCGCCGAAAATAGGACATTTTGGGCATTTTTAGGCATAAATGGTCATTTTTACATTAAACCATAAAATCACAAAATTGCTACATGTTTTTCCCCATAAATAATCTGTATATTGGCGTCTCTAAATTTAAAAATATTCCCTGCTTGAGCATTGTTAAAACTCTAAAGAGCAACACAAGCAAATATAATATTAGAACTCTGAGAAATATCACTTACCCTCTCTCTTTTGTCTCGTTTGAGGTAGTAATTGCTCGCCTTCATGATGCACCTGGGGAAAAGTGAAAAATCAGTTGTATATTCATGATTAGATTTAACAGACGTTAACATGCGGGTCATACCGGTGAAGCCAGGCCGAGGATCTGAGTTTCCAAAGTGCACAATATCACCACAACTGCCACGAGAGTCCGGCCATGCTCGGAAGTGGCCATGCCTAGAACGAAACACCCGTTTAGTGCGAGTTGACCTCGTTATGATATTTATGATTCAATTCCAATTGCTCACGTTTGATGGCGTTTACAGGGGGAGGAAAATGTGACATGATCGTCATCAGAATCATAAGAATCGATAAACTGCTGCTTAAACCAGGGGTGTCCAAACCTTTTTTCATGGGGGCCGCATATTGAAGTGTAAACGGGGTGAAGGGCCGTAGATCGGTAGTTAGTGCAGCAAAACCTTCGACTAGCAGAGGTTTAAATTGTGCCCCACACCTCTATTTAAGCTTAAAACCTTCATGCCAGCTCTGTCGCACAATAAAATGTTAGTTGTTCGGTTAGAATTGTATAGAATTATTACATTTCAAATAAAAAGGTCCATCTCTGGTGATGTGTACCGATACAGCAAGAGGCCGAGGGCCACCATAAATTGGTCTGAGGGCCGCATTTGGCCCCCGGGCCTCACGTTGGACACCCCTGGCTTAAACTAACCCACCCACCCAAACAATTACATGGTATCATATTTTTAATGGCCATAACAACTCAGCTTTGGTTTGTGAAAGAGCACTTGGATGGAAGTGGAATAGTTTGGGAGAAACACACAACTTCATGTGTGGAGGACAAATGGAACATCACATCACCGTCAAAACCCTCTCCTCACTGTGAAGTCTGGAGCAGGAGCATCACGGTGTGGGGATGTTTTGTTGCCTCAGGGTCTAGACAACCTGCTATCATCAATAGAAAAATAAATTTACGAGTTTATCAAGATATTTTGCAGAAAAACGTGAGAAATCAGAAAACAACAGTGTGGAATAAGTAAGTGAACCCCTGTGTTAAACAACTGGCTGATCCTTCTTTTGCAGCAATAACTGCAGATCAGACGCTCAACGATCAGGATGAATCTTGGACCGTTCCTCTTTACCAAACTGCTGCAGTTCAGCGAGATTCAGGGGGTGTACTTACTTATTCCTCCCCGTGAATGTTTACATGTTGTGGCCATTTAAAATATGATCAAATGTAAATGTTTGGGTGGTATTAGACTATATCCACACAAAGACAAAACGCTTATGTTTTAAACGTGTTCGTCCACATGGGTCGACTCAGGTCTGTGAAAACGGCGCAGTTCATCTTCCAGGCCTGTGTGAGGCGCTGTGACGCTAACACAGACAATAGAACAAGATGTAAATGGCGCAGTAAACTTATGTGGAATGTAAACAGTGAAAATGAAACTGATTTATGATTTACGATCTACAGAAGAGACGAGGAGGAGAGTTTATTCTTCAGTAGGGATGGGCGATACCACATTTTTTGGAATCGATACGATACCGATACTTTTGGGGTCATTTTTGTCGATACCGATACTGGTCATTTCATATGGGTGAATGTATTTCAATCAACACACATTTCTAAAACTGGTTGTTTTATATAATTAACTGGTCAATTCAAATGATATTACTTTAACTGGTTAATTAAACAATACTAATGTGAAATTAAATACATAAACAACATTTTAAATGAATACTTAAATGACAAACAGAACCTAAACCAGAATGATGTGCCTGGCTCAGTTCAATCCTTTGCTCTTGTGGACTGAATCAGCAGGAAGTGACGTTAAGCTCCCCAGAAGAGAAACCTGGAAAAGATCAAATGTGTTTTTAATACATCATTATGGGTCTGAAGATGATATTTAGTCAACTTAAGAGTAGGTTTGGATGCACACTGCTTTTTAGCTTCTGTAAGGAATTCTTTTCACCTTTTTATTAGTGACTTGGAGATTTCATCTTTGATTTTTTTCTATCCCCCTGGCAGCCAAGATATAATACTGCTTTGAAATGTGGGCGCGTCATTTTCTTCCCTGGACATTTGGAGACAATGGTGACCAAGACAACGCCTGACAACATCAAGCGTTGTCTTGTGTGACTGCATTCACATTCACACGCCTGTGCTGTCGCCATCCATGGATTTTCCCAACACTCGTGTTATATATTTAGAACATCGTCTTCTGTAATCAAATTCTTCAAAGCCCAGTGCAGGTGACACACTTTATTTGACCTGTTTTTGGTCATGTTTTCACCACGTTTGGCTATTGTTTATTGTCACTTTTTTTTTGTGTGTGTTTATTATTGTTACTTTTTTGTCATATTATTTTTGCATTTTCATCCTCATTTTCGTTGCTACTTTGGTGCTTTTTTTTTTTCAAGAAGCTTTAACATTTGGGTAATGCCAAACTGGAGAACATGTGGTCAGTTCAGGTGGGAGTTACAGGGGCTATATATTAAAAATGTTAAAATTATGTATTTTCCTCCCCCCACATGTTCCAGCCATGTCCTAATGTGTAGAATGAGCTCAGACCTGTTCACCACAACTGCCTCTAAAATCCTGCACTGTCACTCACAAAGGTGTTACTTCGGGTCTGATGTGCCGTCATGCAAGAGCTTAATATAGAGACTGCAGTTACGCATTAGACCTGAGGTGGCAGTAGTGAGCATAAAAATGACCAACTTGCATCTAGTCCAGGGGTCCCCAAGTAAATTTCGCTGGGGGCCAATATTAGGCGTGTATTGCCGGGCTCCATAAACAAAAGCTCCAGTAAAAGATATTTTAATTGGGAAAATTCTATTGAGGAAACTTTTTTCCATAAATAAATAATAATGAGCCTGACTGTATCCTCGGCTTACACTTGTATTGCACTTAACAAGCCTGTGTCACAGTCTCTGCTTAACTGTAGTCATTATTCATTCATTCAGCACTTGGTGCTGGTAAGCTACTATTGTAGCCACCGTCGCCCCAGGGGCAGACCTTTTCATTTACCACATGATTATAATGTTTATATGCTGATCTCTGATTATGTCAGTGCCCTCTGCTGGACCCATTTGGAATTCTTTTTCTTTCCTTTTTTTTATTTAAGCTGCCAGCTTGTGGCTGGAGAGAGCATTCTGGTTATTTCTTTAAAAAAATCATAACTGCACAGGAATGGGCTAGAGACTTACTTTATTCTGAAATACTCGGGAATTTGTGCTATAAAATCAAGGGCCGGATTGAATCATCTCGCGGGCCGGATTTGGCTCGGGGGCCGCTTGTTGGAGACCCCTGATCTAGTCCCTTAAGAGGTCAAAAATCAACAAACAAACTGGACTAAAAGCATTAAAATGATTATGAAAATACATAAAATACAATATCATTTATATTTGAGAATTGATTTGATTCAAAATGTTATTATTTGATTATGCTGTAATTCAGGAGTGATAACACATGCGGAGGCTTTGGATGACTTGAGTCACGTGAAAAGCCTTCCAGTGCCAACAAACACTGAAATCTCATTACAGTTGTTCCGGTTTATCTTTGTTGGGTGAAATAACCATTACAAAGTACGCATGCTGTTTTGTTCAGACTTTTTTATAAGGTCACATTTCTGGAAAGGAAACAAAGAATAAGCAGTCAAAGGAACAAAGCTGCTTAATATACATCTTAATAATATAATTAGTAGAAATTGAATCTCTTAAGAACGCAATCTTAATACAAGTCCTATCTTATCTTTGTCATGTAGGCTGTCTCAGCACTTTCCTATGGTGCCTGGTCATCTGTATTTTGGAGACTTTTGACCCAATTCTCTTAAATCTCCTGTTATTGCTCTGGTGCTGAAAAGTATTTATTGGAATATCTTTGAAAAGTCTTTGTCCTGTGTAAATTGAAAGAGTGATGTTGGCACCATTAATGATTTCTGTACAGTTGAATTTGTTTTGCTTATTTCGTTATCAATAGTGAAGCTCATTGTATTTGAAGACATAGATTAACCACTCATTGTGCTCTCAGTGCCAAAGTCAAGGGCTTTTGTTCCACTACTTAATGACCAAAGTTAATACTCACATCACCAGCTGTTAACAAGAGCAGCAGAAAAAAAAAAAAAAATCAGGTCAAACTCCTCCGAGCGCTCTCACTGTCTGACAGGGATGTCCACTGCTAAACGTGTGAAGTCCTCTCATCCAAATATGTCCTTCCTGACCAATAGAAGGTGACGGCAGGTATGTGCGGTGGAGGCTGTCACACAGTGCTCGGGGAAACGTTCTAGGCTAAAAGCACTTCCTGAAATATGGCCCGGGACTCGGGAGCATCCCAGTCTGGCACGGGCTCAACAGCTTCAAGGATTGTCCGCTCAGGCTCCTTTTATCTGCTCCCCTTTCTTCACGACACAATGTGGGCAAAGCGAGCAACAGATTTCTTTTCAAGAATATCCATGAGAGCCGGTTTGGGCTTTGAGGGGGTGAAAATAAAGTTGCTTTGGATTCTATGGATTCTGAAGTCTTTAACTTTGTGTTCACTACTATCATATTTACTGTGTATCATTGTTTGATCCAAAACCCAGTGTAACTTAGTTTTCTTTACATATACATTCATAGTAAAGCACGGACTCAGTCTTAACTCTAAGGGCCGGATCTTAGTGAACTGAGCAAGTACTTCCTTAAGCATGATCTACTATCACAGGTCAAACTAAAACCTGTACGCGCAGTAATATCTTCACTTTACTGTGCGGACGCCGAAGTACTCCTGGTATGATTACGCCTTACAATATAGTACTTCTTTTTTTAATTTTGTGTAACTATACTTGGATTGTGCAACACTTCATTTAACCATATTTAAATAGGGAAAACGTGGAAGAGCTTGGTAGCTTCTGTCTTCACCTGGTTTGGAGCTATAGAGGAGAGGGGGAGAGGCTAAATGCTAACGCTAGTGCGGTGTTCACATGACTGAGCGCACGCGTGAAGACCAGACAGGTACAAATGAACTCGTCTAAGCTCGGGTAAGAACATATCTCAGGATGTAAAAAACGGTGGCCTGTTCCTTTAACCCGTTGTGAGCTAAACAATGTTCATGTCTGAGAGAGAACGAGCTGGAGTCCGCTGTGGCGAGGATCGGCCCTCGTGAAACAAAACAAATGCACATGTTCACCCCCCACGCCCGCATAGCCCCACCACCCTGTCTTCCCAGCCACGGAGTCCATCTGGTTGGAGGAAAAAGTGTCTCTTCACCCCACGTACGTCCCACTTAAAAGGTCTGGAGTGGCAAGATCACAAAGGGCAAAATGTTAAACTATAGTCTGCGTTTTGAGACACCAGATCTTTCTATACAGTATTTGGTAAGAGCTTAATAAACACAGACAAACCCTCAAAAAAAAAAAAGATCTAAAAATTTGGCCAAACCAAGCAGCAGCTTTGATCTGGAATGCACTGCAAAAAATGTGCTCGGTTTAGGTGGGGGTTAAGAGGTTAAAAGAACTGACTTGGTTCTTTCAGCTCAAATAAATGTGTGTTTCCCCTTCCCATTTTTCAATACATTTTTTTACACTAATTTGTTCCAAAATTGTTTCCCTTATTTTTGCTCATTTTTATTACTAGTATTTTCCCAACTTCACCTAATGTTTTCCTTATTTTTGCTCCCCCCCATTTTTTCCTAAATTATACCCCTTTTTCACACATTTCTTGACATTTTTATAAGGTAATTGTTCTGTTTCCTTGTTTTAGACGACAAATACTTTAGTATAAGTATCGGATAAAGTATCGTTCAGGCATCAGTATCGAAAGCCAAGTATCGTTAAAGTACTGGTACCCAGCCCGACCCATTTACTCCCAAAGATGGTCAAGGATATCCGTCCCGCGTCCACAGTGAAATGCGATCCATCCGAGCGTTCTTTCCCCCCCGGCCCACACTCCGCACCGTCTCTTCTCCTCCCCCGCGGTCATCACCTCGGCGGGGGGGGGGGGGGGGGGGGGGGGGGTTCGTCTCACCTCAAATCCATCATGGCCGCCCCCTGTGCTCACAATCACATGAAGAGACGGGCCATGTCGGGGGTCCGATTCCCGGCTGTGAGCACGTGGGCCCAGAGCGCAGCTGCCCCTGAGCAACTGCAGGCGGGACGGACCAAGGGGAGATTTGCCCTTGAAATGACGACTTCTACGATGTAGTTCTCTACGGCGCAAAACTGATTTGACCAGACAAAGAGAAAACACATGTCAGGTATCGCAGTGTCAAAATTCATGATTTGGAGTCTCGCTATGATCTCTGGCTGAGACGAGCTTGTGAATGACTCCAGTGAATTATCGGGATGTACAGGAGAAAACTGTAAGAATTACAAATACATTAAGCGACAGCTGAGAAATTTTACTCAACTACCCTTTACTTCTTCCAGTTCGGCACTACCCGAATGTAAAAGCTTTAAAAAAAAAAAAAGCATCAAAATAGTGACAAAAACGGGGATGAAAACGCAACCTTGTGACAAAAGATCGACAAAAAAGACGTGATGAAAACACGGCAACAAAGCAATGGAAAGAAAACAATGAAAATCTAAAAACGAGCCAAAAAAGCGACACCAAACAACGACAAATACAAGGATGAAAATGCAACAAAACATTTGACATAAACACGACACAGAAGTGACAAAACTGGGACAAAACGGCAACAGAAAAGTGACAAAAGCGTGCAACAAAG
Source organism: Gobius niger (assembly GCF_951799975.1). Classification (NCBI taxonomy): domain Eukaryota; kingdom Metazoa; phylum Chordata; class Actinopteri; order Gobiiformes; family Gobiidae; genus Gobius; species Gobius niger. Next base: position 5,054,097 of record NC_136870.1, read on the forward strand.
CACCTAAAAATATGACAAAGAATGTGAAGAAAACATGACAATAAAGCAATGGAAAGAAAACAATGAAAAACAAATAACAAGCCAAAAAAGCGACAACAAACAGCGACAAATGCAAGGGTGAAAACGCAACAAAAATTTGACAAAAACACGACACAAAAGTGACAAAACTGGGACAAAAAGATAACAAAAACAAACAAAGCACCTACAATTATGACAAAAACTTGACGAAAACGTGATGAAAACACAACAAAAAAAGCAATGAAAAAAAGGGATGTTAAAGAAACAAGAAAGCCACAAAAACAGGACAAAAAAGTAAAAAAAAAAAAGCAACAAAAGACAAAAAACTGCAGAAGGATTTGTTAATAAAACAAGATAGTTACAGATACAAATCATACCACGCACACGAGGAGCCCACAGGTGGAAGCAGGACCAGCTAAAGTCTCGGAATTTGACATTTCAAATTTTAGCATCCTGGTGATATCATAATTATGAGCTTATTTATGGTACTTTCCTCATACGTGTCATAGTTAAAATGGATTAAATTTGTGGCAAACTCCTGGATCTCTTTGATGAAACTGCAGGAGACAATGCGTACACTCCTTTGTCTGGTTTGCCTGAGAGAAAACTACTCCTCTATTCCATCAAATGCGACTTTGAGCACACTTATCCAACTGCAGGGCCAGAAAGTGGGTCAACCAAAGTGGCGCGTAAACATCAGCACAGGGGAAGTATTAGAATGATAGTAAATGGCCATAATCATGATCCATGGTGTTTTTATGTCATAATAATTACGCCTCATGACTCCGGCTGATTCGCGTTTTGGAAGCCAGGCCATTAGAAGTGTGTTTATGGAGAGCATTAGCAGTTTGGAGCATCTGTCAGCTACTTAACTTTAACGGATGGGGAGGGCTTTAAGCTAGGAGTTGTTTAGGTCCGCAGAAAACACGTTTCGGGGACTGGACTGTTGAGAAGAGTAACAGGATTTCAAAAACCTGGATTCTTGTGAAACTCCACAGTTCATTCTTGTTCGAAGAAAATTAAGGCAATTCATGGACAACGTATAGTGGGTGACCCCAAACTTTGGAACCGTAGAGGGTTAGGTAATGTTGGAAGGTTGTTGCATAAGTGTGAAGCTCGGTTCATAGGTGGAAGGTGCATATTGTAGGTAAGATTACTTGGTTGGTACTCGGTAGGACAAAGGTGGGTAGGTAGGAAGGGAGGAATGTAGGTACATAAGTTTGGCCAGGTAGGTAGGAAAGAAGAAGAAGGGGTCTAGTTGGTTGGTTGGTTGGTTGGTTGGTTGGTTGGTTGGTTGGTTGGTTGGATGGATGGATGGATGGATGGATGGATGGATGGATGGATGGATGGATGGATGGATGGATGGATGGATGGATGGATGGATGGATGGATGGATGGATGGATGGATGGATGGATGGATGGATGGATGGATGGATGGATGGTTACTTGGATGGATGGATGGATGGATGGATGGATGGATGGATGGATGGATGGTTACTTGGATGGATGGATGGATGGATGGATGGATACTTGGATGGATGGTTACTTGGATGGATGGATGGATGGATGGATGGATGGATGGATGGATGGATGGATGGATGGATGGATGGATGGATGGATGGATGGATGGATGGATGGATGCATGGATGGATGGATGGATGGATGGATGGATGGATAGATACTTGGATGGATGGTTACTTGGATGGATGGATGGATGGATGGATGGATGGATGGATGGATGGATGGATACTTGGATGGATGGTTACTTGGATGGATGGATGGATGGATGGATGGATGGATGGATGGATGGATAGATACTTGGATGGATGGTTACTTGGATGGATGGATGGATGGATGGATGGATGGATGGATGGATGGATGGATGGATGGATGGATGGATGGATGGATGGTCGCTTTGGTATCCAATCCAATCCATCGCTTTGGTATGTAGAAAAGCCGGTAGGTGCGTAGGTTAGTTGTTTAGGAAGTAAGGAATTAAATAAGGACCACAGGTTAGGTAATGTATATAGATAAGGACTGGGATGGAAGGTATGTAGGTTGGTAGTTCGAAGCTTTACACATCACAAGCATGTAAGAATTGTGAAAGGACGACAGTAGAAGGTGATTGGATGGATTGACAGACCGCATTTCTCCAGTTCTAGCGATAAAATGTTGCTCCTGTCCACAACTCTACACAGCACGAGCCTTTCAGATTTATTTCCCTGTGTTTTCCTCCATGCTCGAGCCCACAGCCCTGAAATCCCCCGCCGCTCTCCGTCTGATAGGGGCCTTCAAAGCGGATTAGCTGCCCGGTTTCATCTCTGCCGCGATTGTACATTGGAGTGCGTTACAAGCATTCCCCGCTACGTTCGCCGTGTCTGTTGTTGCCAGCCAAGCGCCTGGCAAACACTAATGGAAGTCAGGCATAATTAATGGGGATGCTAATTGTACACCAGATCGTTCCAGATTTACAGCGTGTTAGACGAGAGTTTAACCCCGGGCTGTGCGTTGTTGTCTGGTGTCCGCAGAGAATACATGTCATTTGAAATTATCGGATGTGCTATGTAATGTATAATGCTCATTTTCTATTCATCTGTGAATGCTTTTTGATGTCAAACTCGAAAGCGCTGTTGGACCTGCAACCTCCGACGACGATGAAATTATTTTGTTGACGCCCCTTTTTTCATGACATTAACGTACAGTGACGAGCTGAAAATGGCTTTTTGATGACTGAAACATGACAAGAAAATGTTGAAAATGTAAGAGGGGGTTGGTCCGTCAGACGTTCGCACTCAGAGCTTGAGCACGGAGGCAAAGAACTGACACAGTGTGTGACAGAGCCGCGGCTGAAAGTACCATGGACTAGCATGTCGACTGTACTTAGCAAGTGAGAAGCTCCATGCTAGGACTAAGTGGCGCTCTTGTGTCTCTTCTTCAGGTTCCGAATCGTGTGTAACAGGATCATCGCCCACAAGATGTTCGACCACGTGGTGCTGATCATCATCTTCCTCAACTGCATCACCATCGCCATGGAGAGGCCGCGCATCGAGCCCAGCAGCGCCGTAAGTATGCTACTAAGCTAATCCACACCTTTCACCCGCTGTAGTCAGTGCGGTGATCTTTTTGGGAGCTTGTTCTGGTGGCTGTTTCGTCTAAAAACAAAGTCAAGGGTTCAATTGCTAAACAATGTAGACAAACCACAGAGAAGTGTCTATCTGTCACTCGAAGCAGAGCTGGGATCCCCAAACGTTTCAGGCTGTGACTCTCAAAGTGAACATGTGGAAAATCAATATTTGAATCAGCAAAACATTTTCAAATTGAGTTTAACTCTTCGACTGCTCTACGCCGAACATGCCGGTTGGCGCCACTCCCTGACTGAAATCCACGAATGATGGCTTTCGTCAAAACGCAAACAGCCCAGCTCGTCCCAGAGAAGACTCGATGAGACAGGATCCGAGTTCGATCAGAGTTTGAAGAAGCGGCTGACCTTTGAATAGACATGTGTTGTGCCATTACCATCCATCCATCCATTTTCTTCCACTTGTCCGTTGCCGGGTCGTGGGGGCAGCTGTTGGAGCTGCCCAAATCACACTGCACCAGCCCCTTATGGCTCCTCCTGCAGGCGGTGGGTCCACAGGAGGACGGCCTCATGATTAACCTGTTGGTCTCTCATAAGGGGCTTCTGAACCGCTCTTTGTCTGACCCGTCACCTAGGACCTGTTTGCCATGGGAGCCCCTACCAGGGGCACGAAGCCCCCGACAATAGAGATCCCAGGATCATTTGGGCGCCCATGTTAAGGTGGCGGCTCCAGGAGGGGCGTTGTTGTGCCATTAGACAGGGGAAAATGTAACAAAATGCATCACACCAACGAAATTAGACAGAGACAGATGCCTGAAAGCACAATGCAAAGATACAAAATGGGAAAGGAGTGCCTGTATAGCTATAAAAAAAAATGTTTTTGGGATGTTTTAAATACTTAAAAAAAATAATGAAATGTTGCTTAAAACAACTGTTTTAAAAAAGTGTAATTTTCTCCACTTCTTTTTGGTGAAAACTACCGTTGTTCATTTGTCAATTAAAAAGTCACCGATAAACCTATAATAAAATAGTTTTTATTTTAATGAAAGTAGAGACTTTGAGTCAGAGTTGTACAACTTTTTGCTGGTGAATCGGGCATAAATTATAAATATGTAGATAACAGACATAAATGAGAATAAATGTAGTGCAGGTTTTTCTGTCATTTTATATTTTCATTCAAAAATAAGGCGTGCAAAAATGGCACAAAAAAAAGTATTTATATTCTACAACAAAATGTGAATAATGATAGAGCCTGGTTACCGTTGAAAGTTATTATTAAGGGGATTTTGGATGATGTTCAGTAAGCTAGTTATTACTGGAAAAAATATGTGGACATTTTAATGTTGCCTTATGCGCAATAATAAAGGAAGAAACTAGATATTGTCCATCTAAAGAAACCTTACTGTTAATTATAAGACTGGGAAATGTGTGTCTGTAGGCGCTACTTAAGATGTTGTCTCCTTAACATCATATTTTTTACAGATTGAAAAAACTAAACAAGATCCACAATCCCCTCTGAAAAAGTCTTTGTAACTAATATGACACAAAATAAAGCCATAAATCTAACCCTGGCTTCCATCATTTTAACCCTCTCCGCCGCTGTGCTGACTTGGCACGCAGCAGATAATGGAGGAGCGCACTCTCGTTGCCTTTAGTGACACCAGCGAGAAATGGGGCGGAACGTTGTGGAAAACCTCTTCTCTGAGTATTTGCCAGGAGCTGTGGGAGAAATTACTCCCTACCCTTAAATCTGCTGCATTGCATCAACCTTATTCCTCCAATGCGCCACCCTCTCTCTGTGAGGGGGCGGAAGCACAGCAAACACGAGAATTAGCACTTCTGAATCTGGCTCCTTTTAGGTAGTTCGTCAAAAGGGTTGCATTCACGACGTTCTAGATTTTGATGTATCAGAAGGAGGGGAGGTGTCAGAATTCACAGTATTCCTCTGTATTCCTCAATGAATTCCTCTTTGTAAATCCAAAGAGGAAATCCGCATGTATCGAACCTGCTCATTGTTAGTGTGGGATTGGGTGCACACATTTACAATATCATTGGCTTATAAAGTCTATTCAACTGAAAACAATCGTGCATTGAGTATTCAAGTATCAATCAATCAATCAATCAAAGTTTATTTCTATAGTGCTTTACAACAACACACTGGCAGACCACAATGCTTCACATAAAACCACAGAGAAAAAACCTTCAGCATAAATAATGCACCTGTATTGTTTGTATTGTTTGAAAGTTTTAGAGTACACTTGAGTGTAGTCTATAAATCAAACACAATCACATCCACACGGGCATTGCGTTAGTAAAAAAGAGACATTCCTGGATTCTAAAAGTAGTATAGAAGCTATAATCATTTTCTCAGGCTGCACGTTTAGAACAGAACATCATAAAACTTTGTCTCAAGCTAAACAGCTCTCTGAATCTTCAATGAGGGTTCTTGAGTCATCTGATATACTCTGTGGTTAAAGGGATCAAGGTCAAGGTCAAGTTTATTTCTATAGCACATTTACAACAACCACGGCTGCCCAAAGTGCTTCACAACACAAACAGATGATAAAAACTATGAATACAAATACAAACAAGGCATAATAACTACGTCAAAATCAATTAAACAAAAATACAATGAAGAAAGTTGAACATATTAAAAGGCCTGTGTAAAGAGGTGGGTTTTAAGGGAGGACTTAAAACTGCTTAGAGTCGGGGCCAAACGGATGCTGAGGGGCAGACCGTTCCACAGTCGGGAGCAGCAGCGGAAAAAGCTCTGTCTCCTCTGGTTTTCATGTGCGTTTTGGGCACATCCAGGAGGAGCAGGTCAGCTGAGCGAAGTGCTCTGGACGGGGCATGGACAGAGAGTAGCTCAGACAGATACAGAGGTGCCAAGCCATTTAAACATTTAAAAACAATTAAAAGAATCTTAAAATTGATTCTGTGACAGACAGGAAGCCAGTGCAGACGGGCGAGCACAGGTGTGATGTGCTCACGTCGCCTGGTGCCGGTCAGCAAGCGGGCCGCTGCGTTTTGGACCATTTGTAGCCTCGTAATGGACGCTTTGTCCAAACCACAGTATAAAGCATTACAGTAGTCTAGACGAGTGGTAATGAGCGCATGTACTGCTTTTTCAAGTTCGTTTAGAGGAATGTAGGATTTAACTTTACTTAAGAGGCGCATCTGAAAAAAGCTAGTTTGGATAACTGAACTAATTTGCTTGTGTAGTTTAAAAGAGCTGTCCAACATGACGCCAAGATTCCTCACACATGGACGAACATAAGGAGCAAGTGGGCCAAGCAGAGCAATATCTGCAGCGTTAAAATGACCAAATAACGCCAAAGGGATATTTCAGGATTTTTGACATAGGGCCTCATTTCCAAGTTATCCAGAGTGTTGCTGATTTTTGGAGATTTTTTGTGTGTAATTCATGCAGTTCTTATATTTGAAGAGTTGCGCTAGGCTATTGCAAGGCTAACGCATTTCTATGGTATCAGCTAGCCTGCATTAAAAACAGTCTGACCCGCTCCACAGAGCACCTGAGGCAAATCACTTATAACACCAGACTAACCATATAAATGTCTGTGTCGATAGAATAATTTTTGGAATATAACTGACTTTGAATCACATGAATGATCGCATTTTGAGGGACTATTTTCTAGCAGATCACTCCGCCGCTGCGTAGCTTACACAACCACGAAGCTGATGCTGCTCAAATATATGGTATTTTAAATGCAAAATGGTTAAAATTATTCTATGGACACAGACATTTATATGGTTAGTCTCGTGTTATAAGTGATTTGCCTCAGGTGCTCTGTGGAGCGGGTCACATTGTTTTTAATGCAGGCTAGCTGATACCATAGAAATGGGCTGGCCTTGCACTAGCCCAGCGCCACAAAGCTCTTCAAACATAAGAACTGCATGAATTACAAAAAAAAATATCTCCAGAAATCAGCAACACTCTGGACAACTAGGAAATGAGGCCCTATGTCAAAAATCCTGAAATATCCCTTTAAGGTGTAGAACGTTTCGCGTCTAATCCAAAGGAATGACTGACGTTTCAGCTCAGCCCGTAGCCTGTATGACGACCACAGGAAGGAGTTTAGATTAACTCAGTCCTCTCTATTAACGACTATTCTCACCTGTGGGTAAACATTTTTGTAGTTCTAAGTCCTAATGACCTAACTCACGGCCCTACTCTCAGCTAATCACTGCTAACTACCTACCTATTGATCTGTCCTGGGCTGAGTTTCAGCCTCATTAGCCTGACAGAGCCCTCCAGGAGTCTGCTGTACAGTGGGAGCAGGTGAAATCTAAGTCCACCACTCCTGTTCATGGAGGGATTTTGTTTCTTCCATAGACCATAAAAAATAACAGACTCCTCCTCACTCCCCGTTTGCCATAATAACTATGTTCGAGGGGAAATCATGGCAGATTTACAGACTCCTCCTACCCTGCTGTGATGGTGCATGTTCCCATGTTCCTGTAGACTCGGCCCTCGCGGGGTGCGTCGTCCGGTCGTAGCCGTGCAGCTCCAATGCTCACAGCCTCCGGCCCTCATTAGTTTTCTTACAAAAAACAGCCTGGTTTCTTTAATTGTAACTAACCCAGCGTTATCACAGGAGCAATAGCTGTAGAAAGTTTAGGAAAATTTGAAACCAGGCTTTAAAGTTGTTTTCAACGTGTCTAAAGTGCAATGCTTTCCAATGGAGGACGAGCGGCTATATGGAGGTACTATAGCAATGGTGGACCAATGGCGGCCCCAAGTGTCGTGGTCCTGAAGCAGAGCAGCTAGCGGCCATTGGTTTCTTCACAAAAAGTTTCTTTGACTCCTCTTTCAAACCAACGTTGCATAAAAGTTACGACTCGAGTGTTTTTAACTCCTCTTTCCTATTTATCTCAAAAACCTTTCATAACTCTACGTCCCGTACTCCCTGTGTCCTGCAGTTGCTTGTTGTTGACATGGCCGACGTTGCCGTGGATACCGCCTCTCCGTCGCGCTGTGGAAAAACGATGGCGAGTGATTACGGGACATAATTCGAAACATTATTTCTAATTGGGCACTGGGAACAATGCATCACTGTCCGCCGCTCAAACTGATTATATTAGCATCAGCGGAATGAAATATGCAGCGGCGGGGTGGGGCCCCTGGCAGAGGCGTCGGCACCGCGTCATGGCTCCGGAGCAGAACGCTCAGCCTGGACCGGGATGAAAGCTTGTCTCGGGATCTGGCAGTGCTGAAAAGGAACAGTCTGGGTCAGAAGCAAAGCCGAGGCGGGTTGCAGACGCTCTGTTTGTCAGACGTACCTTCAGGGGGTTGGAAGTCAGACCGGATATCAGCAGATGTAGATACATGAGTGAGGAGCGATCAAGAGCTTGTTGAATGGAAAGTTTGGCGCTCGCAGGTGCAGGTGAACGGAGCCAGTCTCTCAAGTCATCCAGGAAATATTATTGTAGTGAAGCTTAAATGGTCGACTGGACTGGGTTGATTGAGTTGAGAATGTTTTGCTTCTCTTCACAGGAGCTTCTTCTTAGCTCAGGTCAGAATGTGACAGTCAGGCCCATAAATATTAGGACATTGACTCATTTATTCTGTTTTTGGCCCTATAAACCACCACAATGGATTTGAAATAAAACTATGTAGTTAACCTGCAGTTTTTCAGCTTTAATTTGAGGTGATTTACATCCAAATCTGATGAATTACAAGTGTTTTTATTGGGCTCCCCACTTTTCAAGGGCCCAAAAGTAAAGGGACAAAGTAACATTTATCAAACTTTTTTTTATTTGTAATATTTGGTTGTAAATCCTTTGCAGTCAATTACAGCCTGAAGTCTCGAAGGCACAGACGTCACCAGACGCTGGGTTTCTGTCAGGCGTCTTCAGCTCCTGCGTGTTCTTGGGACATGTTCCCTTCAGTTTTGTCTTGAGCAAGTGAAATGCTGCTCAGTTGGATTTATGTCAGGTGATTGACTTTGCCATTGAATAACATTCCCTTTTTTTTGCCTTTAAAAGCTCTTTGGGGCTTTGGCAGTAGCTTCGGGTCATTGTCCATCTGCACTGTGAAGCATTTGGCTGAATATGAGCTCACAATATTGTCCGAAACACTTCAGAATTCATCCTGCTGCTTTTGTCAACTGTCACATCATCAATAAATACAAGAGAAACAGTTCCATTGGTCCAAACAAGCCCAGGCCATGATGCTGCACCACCATGTTTCACTGATGGGGTGGATGTTTCCTTTATTTCTCCATACTCTTCTCTTCCCATCACTTTGTAGATGTTTTTTGTCTCCTGTTTCCACCTTGTGGTTAATGGTCTGTATTTTCTCTGGTGAAGTCTTCTCTTGATGGTTGATTTTGACTCACATACACCACCTCCTGGACAGTGTTTTTGATCTGACCTGTTGTTGTGAAGGGGTTTTCTTCTTCTTTGGTCATCCACCACATTTGTCATCCATGTTCTTCCAGGTCTTTTGGTGTTGTTGAGCTCACCGGTGTGTTCTTTCTTTTCAATAAAGTTCCAAACTCTTTTTTCAGCCTAATAATGGCTTGCTTCTTTGATAGTGATGGCTCTTTGGATCTCATATTGAAAATAACAGCAACAACATTCAAAATGCAAATATCAGACTTGAAATGAGCTCTGAAAGTCTCATCTGTTCCTTATAAATAGGATAATGAGGGAAAAGGAGACACCAGGTCATGGAACAGCTGAGCAGCCACTTGTCCCATTACTTTTGGTCCCTTGAAAAGTGGGAGGCTCACATACAAACGTTTGTAATTCCTCCACTGTTCATCAGATTTCGACGTAAATACTCTCAAATGAAAGACTGCAGTTCATGTACGTCTTTGTTGTGTCGTTTGTGGTGGTTCATGGAGCCAAAAACAAAATAATTGAGTCGATGTCCCGATATTAATGGACCTGACTGTATGCCCAAGCCAGAACTGTCTTATTCCATTCCCAGGAAAGAGGGAACCAAAACTGCCAACCCACTTATTCAAGCTGTTTACAGTATCACTCAATACAGCTCAACAGTCGGGGCTCCCGGCCCTGTTCCTGGAAGTAGACTTTCAGAGAAAAATGATTATAAAGACTTTAAAAGAACGATAGCAGATAATACATAGACAAGACATAAAACACACCCATTTTTAACATTTATCCAAAACTTTGTACACAGAAAAGTAATAGGATTTAAAGGATTTCCCAGTCAGCACATTAGCCTACGGATTAGCCTCTGTCCTGCTGCTCAAACTCGTAATATTCTCTCTTTGGTGTTGGTGTTTGATTGTCTGCCAGTCGTGAGAGATCGTGTTGTCTAATCCTTGTCTAAAGTAGATAGGGCGCGGTAAAGTGGTGCAATGAGCGAGTACAGTTGCGATTTTCGCCTGATGCAGTAGATCAAATTAGCGCTACTACAAACCATTTCTAATGCAAAACACTGTAAAGTGGCATGCGCTCATTAGTAAATCATTGAAAGCGCTTTATCTGCTGAACTATCTAAAAGTAGCTCAGGGGTGTGTGAGCAATGAGAAGGCAGCTGTTTTAGCCGGTTCTTAGCGAGAGACAGAAGTTCCAGCAGTGAGTGCGTTTGGAATTCAGTCCAGATGCTTTCTCTGCTGCAGCTCATCTCTCCCGTCAGAGTTTACAGCGGTCTCTGTGTCTGCCAGAGACTTCAGAGCTGCCTGTGTTATCTGCACAAGTCTGATCAGGAGCATGTAGAGCTGAGATAGATCAAAGAATTCTCTGGACTTCTGGTCACTTTAATCTTCAGGCTTTACTCCAAATCTGAATTCACCATCGAAAACACTTCGCCTTCAGCTTTCTGTGACAAACTCAGTGCATCATGGGCTTTTCTTTCCTCCCATGGCGAACTGGATGCTCCCATCGTTCACACCGGGTCGCCCCCGTCAGCCCAAAGGAATGTTCACAGACCCCTCCTCGCATCGTGATGTCACTCCCCGGCGTTCCCACAGACCAAACCCCCTCGCGGAGCGCTCCACGGGGTTGCCATGTGTGTTTATGCGCTGGTGCGGTGCTACAGCCGGGGGGACAGAGGGGACGGCGTGGGAAAGACATCCCCCCCCCCCGCCATGCACTGAGTTACCGCTGTTAGCTGTTAGCTGACCCCTGCGCACACACACACACATGGGCTAATGCTAATGCTAGACAGGGAGGAAGTCTTTGTTTAGCTCAGTAAATAATGTGGGATCCCATCTCAGCTAAAGCAGTTGTAAACAGAACAAGCATCCATGATTTATTTTAGGGACCACATGGATTGTAGGCTGAGGACTGTTACTTCGGATACCAGTACTTTAACGATACTTGGTTTTTGATACCGATGCCTGAACGATCCTCAGACCTGACTGTAAACTTGACAGGGAGCCTGACATGGACGTAAACCTATTAACCCCCAACTGAAAAACATCAAAATAGAGATGAAAAAGAGGATTAAAAAGCAGCAAAAAAAGTGTCAAAAACAAGGTGAAACCATGACGAAAAAGCAATGAAAAAGAACAAAAAAACAACATAACATGACATAAAGCCAGGCAAAATGTGACAAATGCAACAAAAATGCATCAAAAATGTGACGATTACTTTTGTAGGTCTTAGCTTTCAAATGAGGCCTTACACGGTTACTCTCCAGTAGTAGTAGTAGAAGTTTTAAGATCGATCGGGAAAAAATGCACGGTTCAGGCGGGGGGTAAGAGGTTAACTAAAGGCAGCCAAGTAAGAGATTTAAGCAGGTTAGGTCTTCATAAAAATCCATTCTTTGATTATTCATTCCAAAAATAGCATTTTCTGTGTCGAGCTGCTCATTAGGAGCATGTTTTGTGTTTTGTATTACTGGCAACAGAATAGTCCTAAATGTTAAACAGTGTTGCTTTAACCTGTTACCTGCCGGGGGTTAGGGTTAGGATTAGTTAATAATAATAATAATGCATCGGTTTTATATAGCGCTTTTCTGGACACTCAAAGACACTTTACATTGCATTATTCAATCACTCCATACTCGGTGGTGGTAAGCTACTATTGTAGCCACAGCTGCCCTGGGGTAGACTGACAAAAGCGAGGCAACCAGGTTGCGCCATCGGCCCCTCCGACCACCACCAACCACTCACTCACACACTACAATCGCCAAACATCAACAATTATAACCTTTCGATAACAGAGTCATTAACGGGAACTTACCCTAAAGCTAGTGTTAGCTTCATGCTAACCGCTAGCTTTAAATGCCATTTTTTTGTTTGTTTTCACTTTTACTGGAAATTCAGCTGCATTTTCTCATGTAATAATGAGACTAAACACTAGGGCTGAAAGATATATCGATGTCATATCGATATCGAGATATTGATACATTCAAGGTATCAATATCGCAAAGAAAAATATATCGTTATTGTATTTATATAGAGATATGAACATTCAAAATATTAAAATCGAAAAAGCAAGATATAAACGATTTAGATTTTCATCAGTAAAGCTGCACTCTTTTGTATTATGATTTTATTTTTCTGGAAAATGCTGAGTTTTCACCTAACCCATAGTTATATCGTATCATATCGTATCGTATCGATATCAAGATATCTGGCATGAATATTGAGATATGAAATTTTGTCCATATCGTTTATTATTAAGTTCATTTGTGTGTGCTAAACATGCTTACAGTCTTCCAGCAGACACGCCTCTTTGTTGACATGTGTGGAAGTGTTTGAAGCAAAGCAGTAGCAGCAAAAGTCAGCACGCTAACACAGTCAGGATCTAGCAGAATGAAAGTAGTTTATCTCTTTAACCCCTCTTCTGAAAGGCGCGCTGGGGCCAGCGTTCGTAAGGTATGACCGATAAATAAAATAACAGCTCTACAGGCACAATCTCATTGCAAAGCCCAACAGGTGACCCACTTGTTTTGCTCTTCCCTGTGATAAATACTGCATCCGCTGCCGTTGGGACTCAGTGGTAAACAGTAAACTTCAGAAGTGCTGCCAGCCATCATTACCGAGCGCCACAGATTGTTTGCAAAATATGAATCGTCCAAGGATCCTAGTTCCACCATGCATTATTTAGCTGCAGCCCGGATTTTCAAAGCCAAAAAACTGTTTATTTTGTTGGATACGCATTTTAAGAACTTTCTTTTCTCTTCTGCAGGAGCGGATCTTCCTGACGCTGTCCAACTACATCTTCACAGCGATCTTCGTGACGGAGATGACCGTGAAGGTAGGGCGAGATCAGATCGATTGTCTTTACTCATCTCATCTCACATACTTGTTTCATTTTTTTTTTAAATGGGGAAAAATAATCAAAGCAGCTCATTGGAGGATACTTCTGTATGCCGTATATGGATGGGAAAGCACGTAAACGTAACTTGGATCTCCATGGAGATGTTGACTAATGGCAATATCCCGTATCGGCTACAACTATCCGATACTGAACCGATACCAGTTTTGGCTCTCACAGGCATAAAAACACAATATAAATATGAGCATGCTAGCAGGAGCATGCTAATGCTAACGGCAACTAATCAAAGCTGGGTCAGAAACGATGATAGAAATACCTCAAGTAGTCTAATAAAATAAAATTGCTGCTGTTGGAGCGGCCAAGTGTTTGTGTTTTAGTTTATGAAATGCTGTCAAAGAATAACTGATAAGATATTTGTAATGAAAGTTGTTATGATCAGATCACTTTATGTGAGTTGTTTATATTACTGCAAAATAACATGTCTCATGTGTCGAAAATCCAGTGATCCTTGTTAAATCTTTCCCATTAGTTTAGATATAATTGATCTGTAACATCAAGACAAGAAAGAGGACCATTCACAGAGAAAGCCACTGTAAGGAAAGTCTTTTGGTATCGGTTAATACTGTATATTGGCGATACTCAAGCCTCCAGTATTGGTATCGGTATTGGAAGCAAATAAGCTGGATCTCTAGTGCATCTCTAGTCTTTACAGTCATTACTGGACGGTGCAGGTTTTAGCATTTTTGGCTCTACGGCGCATGTTATGCATCCCGAACAGAATGCATGTGTGTCATCATCACTAACCGCTAAACTGAAGGCTGCAAACGCTCGAGACCTGCAAGGTCCAAAAGCTCCAAAAACACATGAAATCTGCGTGGCTTTGTAATGGTTTCTCCTGCTGTGTGAGATGTGTAAGATTCAAACTTGGTCATAATACGCTTCAAAATCTTTGTTTCCAAAAAATGACGTTGTCCAGGAACAGCCCAAACGCAAACCATCAAATCAAATGTGCTGCTCTGAGTGTGTTTTATCTTCCATCAATGGAAATTCAAACATAAAACTTAAAAGAACAGGCCACCGTTTTTCCATACTGTGATATGTTCTTACCTGAGCTTAGACGAGTTGTTATGTACCTGTCTGGTCTGAGCGTGGTAGTTTACAACTTCACCCCCGTTTGGAGCTATAGGAAAACACTGGGAGAGGCCAAATGCTAACAACATCTTTGGTCGTTTTGCGTGACTGAGGGCATGAACAAATACCAAACAGGTACGTATCAACTCGTCTAAGCTCAGGTAAGAACATATCACAGTGTGTAATAATGGTGGCCTGTTCCTGTAACACTTCATGAGCAAAGCCACATGTGATGACAGTCATGTGGGCGACAGTGGGGCACACAGGGCTGGGCAATCCCTACTTTGGTCAATCTCAATAATCGTCACAGGACTTTATGATCGACAGGTTTACAGACAATTCAACCTGGACAGACTCAGAGACAAAAGCAGCGATTCAAAATATACTTTATTGACATAGTAGACGTCAGTGTATGGATTTTAGTTAGTATGGATGGGTAGGTTAGCGTTAGGGATGTCTTGCAGCAGGACACTGGTGGTGGTCCGGGAGACCGGTGATGTGTGCAGTAGGGTGAAGCCGTGGACAGAAGAGGTGGTGAAGGGGCGGAGGTGGGTCGCCGCACAGCTGGGAAGCTGACGAGCCATGACCGCTGGAGATTAAATACAGGACAGGGGGCGATGATTGGCTCAGCACTGATCGGCTGAGGTGGAGGTGTGACCCTCGCAGGCGCGATCACAAGCTGGATGTAGGTGATCCTGAAATGAGTCTTCCAGGTTGAATTTGCGCCAAGGCTTCATTTCTTCAGCAGAAACAGCTCCTAGTTTGGGAGGTTGGATGTGACAATGGAGGATGTTTGAGAGTTGAACTAAGAGGAAAGCATTTGTTGGCTTAAGGCACAGATAGTGGAGCAGGTCGTCTTGTGACTGGAGGGTCAGCGGTTCTAAGGTGCCTCTGTCGTTGTGTCCTTGGGCAAGACACTGAATGACTGGTTCCTTGACGTAAAAGTGCTTTGAGTGCCTAGTTTAAGTTAGAGTTCAGCCCGATCCAACCCAGGCCCGCGGGCAATAAGCCCAACCCGAACCCAACCAACTAGCTGTATGTCCCAACATGAAACAAGCCCGACGCGGTATTTATCCCATCCTTTGATGCCTCCGGGGCGACCCGTAAGGAGGGGTGATTATGAACACTGCCTAATAATGTACAGGCTGTTACATTTCAAAACGTATTATTTACTTGTCTGTGTAAGCTCTCAGTCGTACAGGAGTTGTCCATCTTCAATGAAGGTATTCAAATCGTCTTCTGTACTGGCGGTTGAAGTCTCGAACGTTTCGCCTCTCATCCAAAAGGAGAAGTTTAGTTTTCGCTGACGAAGCCTTTTGGATGAGAGGCGGAACGTTCGAGACTTCAACCACCAGTACAGAAGACGATTTGAATACCTTCATTGAAGTATTATTTACTTATACTTAAGGATATTTTAAAGCCTCAATCGTGCATTCTCAGTTTCTTCACTGATTCTTTATATGACATCCTACTTTTTGATATCTTTTTAATTGTGTGTAGGGTCGAGAATGATTTTATTTTCAGACTCCATATCGATACATCAGCCCTATACCCAGTCTCGCGTGCTCGTCAGCAGGTGTTCGCAGCAGAAATAGTTGTCGATGTGCAGTGTTTGCCAAGATTTAATAAGTAAAAGGAGAAACCTGCCTCGATCTGTTATTTCGCGCGATGCTAATTTTGCTTCCCTGGCAGAATAAACAATGAAGGTCTCCTATAGAATTTCAAATGGCCGCTGAAAGAGCTGGCAGCGTTTTATTATCTTTCCTGCAAAGCTTAACGCGAAGGAGCACAGCTCGGGTTGGAATTCTGTCGCCACTTTGCCGCATCAAAGGTTCTAAATTATGCACAACGCAATTTGAGCTTTCAACCATGTTTTAGCATGTTAGCATCTTCAGACGCTCAGAGGGAACCTTGTTTGTTGTTGTGAGTCAGTGGCATTGGCGGTCCATCTGCACAGCGCCACCTACTGTTCATAGAGTGTGCATTATTAGGCTGTTAGGATACAAAATACATGGTGTAAAGTACTATATTTAATTAAGAGCAGTACTTAAAGCAGTACTGTGGAACTTTGGCTTATAACTCCTAAGTCATCTAGTGGTCACTAAGGGGAAGGCACTTGTGTGTTTGTTTTGGTTTGATTTGATCTCATTAAAGGAAAAAACAGAGGAAGAAACAGAGGTTTAAAGTTGTAGGACTCGAAATTCAACCATTCATAACGTCAGCTAACATTATATGAATATGAGTTTTATGTTTGGGCCTCATCCAAATCCATTCTTTGATTAGCCAGAGCAAAAATAGACTTTGTTTGTGTCACACTGGTCATTAGGAACATGTTTTGTATTGCCGACAACAGTATGGTCTAGAATGTTACGCAGTGTGCCTTTAAGGCGAGACACGGCAGGTGAAAATATTAGCAGGTTTTTTGCTAATTTCCTCCCTTAACATCTTTATTTTCCTAACCATCTTATTTATGCTGTTTTGTCGTTAGCGAGGCGGAGATATCCCAGAAGTAGCGACTACATTATTTTTAATGTCTTGAGTTCTTGAGTCATCTTCTGTACTCTATAGTTCAAGTGTAGAACGTTTGGCCTCTCACTTAAAAGTGAGTTTCAGGTGTGAAAGTCAGGTGTGAGTTAGGTCGTTAGGACTAAGAACTACAAACACTTAGAACTACAAGGATTTTTACCCACAGGGAGAGTAGCTGGTAATAGAGGGGAGGGACTGAGCCAAGCTTTATCTGAGCTGTGGGCTTCAGTAACTCCTACTGACTCCAAACTTTCCGTCGGGCTGAACAAGACTTTGAAGGTTTTTTTTTTTTTCAGAGGGATTTTTTAATACCTAATTCCTTGCCTGATTTATTCAGCTTTGAACACACATAAAAACAAGTTGAGTTTTTTCAGAAAGAGCACTAGAGAAAAATATTTTTTCCACTTACGATTGGCTTATTCAAAAACTAAACAACCTCCAAAAATAATAACAATAATATTGTTAGAAATATGTCACAAAATAAAACCATACAGTTAAATCTGGGTCTCCATTATTTAGATTTTGTTGCTGAAAATATGCACAAAATGCCTTATTTTTATCTATCTATCCATCCATCTTCTTCCACTTGCACCAGCCCCTTATGGCTCCTCCTGCAGGTGGTGGGTCCACAGATGGACGGCCTCATGATTTTAACTGGGCCTGTTGGTCTCTCATAAGGGGCTCCTGAACCGCTCTTTGTCTGACCCGTCACCTAGGACCTGTTTGCCCTGGGAGACCCTACCAGGGGCACGACGCCCCCGACAACAGAGCTCCAGGATCATTCGGGTGCTCAAACCCCTCCACCACGTTAAGGTGGCGGTCCCAGGAGGGGCTTATAAACACTTGCAATACATTTTTTCTCATATATTATATCAGTAATGTTGCTATCTCTGCAGGTGAATAAGGAAAAGAATAAATAAATCCCTATTCACCTGCAGTGTCTCGCCTTAAAGGAACAGGCCACCGTTTTTCCATATCAGATATGTTCTTACCTGAGTTTAGACGAGTTGATGTGTACCTGTCTGGTCTTTACACATGCACTCAGTCACGCACACCGACCAAAGATGTTGTTTGCATTTGGCTTCTCCCGGTGTATTCCTATAGCTCCAAACGGGATGAAGTTTGAAGCGACCACGCTCTTCCACGGGCACAAAGACCAGACAGGTACACATCAACTCATCTAAGCTCAGGTAAGAACATGTCTCAGTATGGAAAAACAGTGGCCTGTTCCTTAAAGGTAAAGATCAGTTCTATAAGCGGGTTGTACAACTTGTAACTGATGTTTAAAGTCATTGCTGAATAACTCTGAACATCCTGGTTGTTAAAAACTATACCTCTGACAACCTTGAACTCCTTTGTGTTTGTGACATGTCACTTGTGCAGATCGTGGCCTTGGGCTGGTGTTTCGGGGACAAGTCCTACCTGAGGAGCAGCTGGAACGTCCTGGATGGGATGCTGGTGATGATCTCCGTCATCGACATCTTGGTGTCTCTCATCTCCAACTCCGGCACCAAGATCCTGGGCATGCTGCGCGTGCTGAGGCTGCTGCGCACGCTCCGGCCGCTCCGGTAAGAGCTCCTGTCTGTGCAAAGCATGATGTATAACTGGACACGCCCAAGAAACAGTCGTGTCAAAGGGAGAGTGATAACAAGTGCCAACAATCCAGACCATTTTTCAGGATATTTGTAGCACACAGTGTTTTCTATGTTATATAGCTATAGACACATGCTATGCCTCATTTGAAAGACAGGAATCTAAGCTAAACAGAGGCTCATTTTGATCAAAACCACTGATTTTTCTTCTAGAAACGGAGATAACAGGGGTTTTATGAAACATTCTCCTTTCTGATTAACTCCTCTATCCTCTCTGGACAGACACTAATGTTATGGGAAGAGGCAAATGCCGAAATATATTTGTTTGAAGTCAATTTTCCACGACCACATTGTTGACACGTTTTGAAACACCGCATGTTGCCGCTTTTTGTGGCGTGTGCATTTAAACAGCCAGGTTCTTGGATTGAAGACTTTATCAGGATGTTTCTCAGCCGCCCTTGGACCGATTTTAACCATTTAAAAACTCAACTGTTTCGATCTTTCCATGGGAAGCCGCTCTGCTTTGTCAAACGCGTGAGAGAGAGCGAGAGAGAGAAGTGTCGAGTTATAGCTGTTCACTACTCAACACCACGCCCCCTCAGGCTAACACCACGCCCCCTCAGACTAACACCACGCCCCCTCAGACTAACACCACGCCCCCTCAGACTAACACTACGCCCCCTCAGACTAACAACACGCCCCCTCAGACTAACACCACGCCCCCTCAGACTAACACCACGCCCCCTCAGACTAACACCACGCCCCCTCAGACTAACACCACGCCCCCTCAGACTAACACCACTCCCCCTCAGACTAACACCACGCCCCCTCAGACTAAAAAAAAAGAAAAGGAAAGAAACGCAATAATATATATAAAATGTCCAGATCGTGACTTTTCACAAGTTTTTGATCATCATTTCTTTCACTTCTGTTCATCACAGAGCTACCAAAATCACATTTAAGGTGTATTAGGGTCTAGTTTTGTAGTAATGTAATAATTATCCCATTTTTGAAGCGTTTTTGTCTTTTTTTTCATCGCTTTTTTCATCACTGTTCTGTCTTTTGTCGCATTTTTGTCACTTTTTTATTATTTTTTTAGCATTTTCATCCTCGTTTAGTGCATAGAACTGCACATTAATTAAACAAATCAAGCCGACTTTGTGTGTGCATTTATGGATAAGAATGCACTGTGAACGCAGGCCCGCCTTAATGTACACATAGGCCCCGGGGCTTAAACAGAATTGTAAGGCCCCCAACCCCCCCTCAGCGCAAACCCTAATCCTAACCTGGTTCCCTTACGCTAAATCCCACAAAAACCCTAACCCTGCTACTCCTACATGTATCCCTCTAGGCCAGGTAGGGCGGGCCTACTATGGGGGAGCGCAGCGCAATCATCACATACGGTTTGTCATGCCACAAAGTGAAGTGATTGACATGAAAATCAACGAATCACCTTTTATTTTTTCCCCCCTTAATTCTGATAGGCCCTTGACTATGGTAGGCCCCTGGGCTCCAGCCCCTGCTAGCCCATTGGTAAAGGTGGCTCTGTGTGTACGCCAAAAATGTAAGGAGAAAAAACACGCGTGCCTTCCCACCCAACCCACCTGCACCTGAAGTTTGCCGCATATTTGACAAAGTCTGTGCATTACTTCACTGATGCCTTCATTTACTGGGAGCAGAGCTTTTGGCAGAACCCTCACTTTATCGTCTCTTCATTGCGATCATTAGCTTCATCCACACAATCAATTTCAAAACATGCCTGGTTTGAACGGCTCATTGAAATGCGAAGAGGCCATATTTCTTCATCTCTTAAACACCGCTGGACTTTGCACCCTAAATGTTTGGATAATGTTTGTATTCTCCACATGCACCGCAGTAGATTGCACTCTCCATCTTGTTGACCAGCCCCTTAATCTAATTATAAAGAGAGAGATGGCTCCATTGACTGGGCGCAGTCTGGAGGCTTGTTTGTTTTTCCTGCTCTAAGACGTAGTGACTTCCTTATTAGGACACATCGGCTTAACCATTGACCCGCACACGTCGATTCCTGACACCTGATTGGCTACTTGGACGGTTACTTGAATAAGCAGTTTGAGCGGTTCGGGTGCAGACTGAGCTTGCTGAGTAACACTGATGCAATATTTCATTTTGTTTTTTTGGCCATTCACCACCTGTAAGTCGTGTTTTTACTAACACAGATCATACGCGTATTTTCAGAAACTACAAGGTCTTTGCTTTCAGATGAGGGAATTGCACTGGCCTGTAGGCTGTAACTAAAGACGCGCCAACAATGCAACAAAAAAGTTTAGATCAGTTCTGTAGGTCTTAGCTTTCAAATGAGGCTGTCCCGTTGAGAAGCTTTTAGACTTGGGTAATGCACTCGGTTATGGCTGGGGTTAAGAGGTTAATACGAGGGTAACCTCCTAGCGTAACTACCCTGGGATGACAGGCCGCGACCCAAATATAGAATACAAAGTAAAATATTGTCCTTTCCTCACAAACGGTTGTTGAATAGGCGTTTGACAAGGCAGAAAAATTCAGATTAATCAAACAACCTGATAAAAGTCATTTTAACAGGCTCAAATTGTGATTCAATACTTTTCCCATACATGAATACAAATGTTTACTGAGAAAGGCTCGTGGCTAGGGCTGGGTTTGGCTACATACCAGCACTTTAACGGTACTTTGTTTTCGACACTGATACCTAAATGGTACTTTTTTAGAACAATAATATGTGGAAGATAGATGGATGGATGGATGGATGGATGTATACATAGATATATAGATACATAAATGCATAGATAGATAGATAGATAGATAGATAGATAGATAGATAGATAGATAGATAGATAGATAGATAGATAGATAGATAGATAGATAGATAGATAGATAGATAGATAGATAGATAGATAGATAGATAGATAGATAGATAGATAGATAGATAGATAGATAGATAGATAGATAGATATAGATAGATACCGCTCACAATGCCTTCAGTCTCTGGGTTCATCTCCAATGTCAAGAAATGTGTGAAAAATGGGGAATAATTAGGGGAAAAATTATTTTAAAAATTATTATTAAAAAATTATTGGGCAAAAAATCCTTTATTTGGGCTGAAACAACCAAGTCACTTCCTTTAAAGGGACTATACAGAGTTTAACATTTTTAACATTATGTATTTTCCTCCCCCTACATGTTCCAGCCATGTCCTAATGTGTAGAATGAGCTCAGACCTGTTCATCACAACTGCCTCTAAAATCCTGGACTGTCACTCAAAAAAGTGTTAATTCGGGTCCTAAGTGCCGTCATGCACGAGCTTAATGTAGAAGCTGCAGTTACCCATAAGACCTGAGGTGGCAGTAGTGAGCATAAAATGACGAACTTGCATCTAGCCCCTTTAATACTGCCCCTGAACCAAGTGATGTTATGTACGACCTGGCAGCTCGCTGTGGAGACGGACAATAGATGGACTATATATTTTTTTTTTTTTTTTGAGGAAAAGGGATGGACTGTGAAGGGAACTACCTGCTCTGGAGAACTGAACTAATGCTGAGACCAAGAAGAAAGCTAATACATTATACATTTTTGAACTATTACTGGAATAGGTCTTTCCTCCTGAGAGAGGAGGTTTGAAGCAGCCGGACCTCTTATCTCTCCTACGCCGTCAACACTTCCCTTCAAGGCCAAGCCACGGAGCTAAGCCATATAAGGGCTGAGCTCTCTGGGTCATATTTTGACTTTTGTAAACAACTGCACACACATACCCCTCCCTAACCACGCCCCCGTTGTTCTGTGCCTGCCTCAACACGTTTCCTCAGGCTGTCAGCTCATGGATTTGGTTCTAGCTGTACTGCACTTGGTTAAGACAGGGGTTAAGAGGTTAACGGAATATGATTTAGCATATAGCAGAAGCCACTATTAACGTATGTAAAGTAAAATCACTAAAGTTCAGCACATTCATTAACTTCAAACTGGGCATTGACCTCATTAAATGTGGTGGATGGGTCGACAACAGCTGAAAACATCTGGATCGTTTGGTGGCTAAATGCTACATTGCACAAGTTCATGAACCGGCTAGCGTGTGTGTCTGCACACTTCAGGATCAACGCCGCTTCTCCTTTTTTTCATTTCTATGGATAGAAGTGCTTCATTTTCTGTTAGCTTGTTTTTGTTTTCATTCACATGGGGATTTCGCTAATCTGTTTATGTTTTAGCTTCTGCATAACATTTGCCGTTGGCGTGTGACTCGCTATTCCAGACGAAAGCTTTTCCCAATCGCGAGTTAGCACGCGTCCACGGGCGCTTGTTAGCATGCTGGTCGTTTTCCGCTCGACTTGAGTCTCTGCTGTCTGAACTTGTGAGAAGGAACACTCACGAATGTGCCCTCGCTAGAATATTCATCAGTGCGCTAGAGAAAAGAACTGTAGTCAAATATTCAGTTGTGTTCTAACATTTTGCCCTTTAACCATTTCTGATCATTGTGTGTTCCATAACATTACCACATTACCATCACATATGTTTTCCATACCCGATACCAGTGTCGGATCGGTGCATCCTTACTGTTTTACAACCACTGAGCCGATGCTAATGTCAGAAGTATTGTTCTCCTCTTTTGTGGTTGCTTTGACTGTTTTATAGTGTCCTAAACCTATGGGCAGTTCTGGGCAGAAATTGACTCTCTTTCCTCTGTTTGAAAACAAATGTTTGCAAATATTAAGAACTGAAAGATGCACAGATTTTTTTTCCACATTTGTAGCATTCAAATTTACTATTTGGAACACGCAGATTCTGCATTTCTCGAGCGCAAAGCATGCTGGTCCAGGTTAAAGGTCAGGCCTACCCAGATCGTATCCCAAACTGTTAACATGACCGAGTGTGACGCAGATAGTGAATATATTGAGCGTTGAAAATCGATGTTTTGAAAGAATTCTGTAAGAAACGGGGACACATTGTTACTGGGAAGAGAAAAAGAACTTGTGCCCTTAAGCTAAACCAATAAATAAATAAAAAACAGTTGTATTAAGTAAATAGACGTATCTTCCACCGCCAGATCCAAATCCACTGCTCAATTCTGGCAATCTTTTATTTCCACTTCAAGCATGATGTGAAGAAATCAAAGAAGCAACGTGAATATACCAATACCTGGAAAATCTGAGGTATCGACATAAGACAGACGCCAGTATTGAAATTCTCTCGACTTTTCTGTCTTTCCACTTATTCTCTCATTCAGCTCTTCAGCAAAATGGAACTGATCTTGATAGAGCACAACTAAATGTAAGACTGTCATTTGCGTCCGGTTTGAATGGGCTATTGTCGACGACGAAGGAAAGAATCCAATGATAATATTTCACCAGGACAGCGCAATAATAGCAATGGAGAAAAAAAATGAAAAGAAAGAACAGCATGCCCACATCAGGAACTGACTGCGCTCCTGAGGGTAAGTACCTGGCACATTCTGCTGCTGTCGGCTCCCTCCCCGTATACGTCTCTAATCCCACCAGAGAACACGGCTCACGCGGCATTACCGTCAACTTAGCCACGCGTTCTCTGTCAGATTATTAACAACAGCTATTGGCTAAGTTGTCTTTTTAGTTGTGATGCTGGTTTTCTCTGAGTCCGTCTCCATCTTGATCACCCAAAACACTCACTCACTGTTGTAGCTTATGACACTCTATTCCTGTATGTATTATTAATATCATTCACTTCGCGCTCACTTCAGACACAGAAACACTATCCTTGATGGACGTTCTCGATATATGTGCTTTTCAGCTTCAGTTTTTGTTATGGCTGCCACCTTGGGTGCTTCTGGCACATCAAACTATGCATCTCCACTGACGCAGCTACTGATACTGCCCTGGCAAACATGTATGGACATAAGTTACAATTGCTGATGCCCTCAACCACACCCAACAATAGACAGATGCGTTTCTTGTATAGGGCTAAATGCTACATGCTAAGCATGGTAGAAATCTAATGTCTCAAGCAGCTTAAAGACTGAGTCAGAGTGATGCTCTTTAGACTCTACAGAGTGTAAAAATCATAGAGATTGGTTTTCCATGACCTTGATTTAGTCCAGGAGTGGAAACAGATCTTTGGTCATGTGCTGGTTCTTTTAGTTAGCCATGTCCTGGTTTGTTTACAGCTATGTCCTGGTTTGTTTACAGCCATGTCCTGGTTTGTTTACAGCTATGTCCTGGTTTGTTTACAGCTATGTCCTGGTTTGTTTACAGCCATGTCCTGGTTTGTTTACAGCCATGTCCTGGTTTGTTTACAGCCATGTCCTGGTTTGTTTACAGCCATGTCCTGGTTTGTTTATGTAGCCATGTGCTGGTTTATGTAGCCATGTGCTGGTTCCTTTACATAGCCATGTACTGGTTTATGTAGCCATGTGCTGGTTTATGTAGCCATGTGCTGGTTTATGTAGCCATGTGCTGGTTTATGTAGCCATGTGCTGGTTCCTTTACATAGCCATGTACTGGTTTATGTAGCCATGTGCTGGTTTATGTAGCCATGTGCTGGTTTATGTAGCCATGTGCTGGTTTATGTAGCCATGTGCTGGTCCCTTTACATAGCCATGTGCCGCTTTATGTAGCCATGTGCTGGTTTATGTAGCCATGTGCTAGCCATGTGCTGGTTCCTTTACATAGCCATGGGCTGGTTTATGTAGCCATGTGCTGGTTTATGTAGCCATGTGCTGGTTTATGTAGCCATGTGCTGGTTTACATAGCCATGTGCTGGTTTATGTAGCCATGTGCTGGTTTATGTAGCCATGTGCTGGTTTATGTTGCCATGTACTGACATCACTGGTAAAAACACTGAGATTGTCATCTGACGAGCCAGACCTAGCCCGTGCATTTTGGGTGAGTTGAGGAAGCTTGGCTCGGGTTGGCACATGATGAACATAAAGGCAATATAGTGCAATCATTTTAGCCTACAATTGGATTGAAACCCCAAAATGAGAGCGAATAGCAGTCCACAATATGAGGTTATACGCTGCCTCCTTGGGTCCAGGTGAGGTAAGGCGATTGCTTTTAACTGTAGCTACACTTAAAACATTCATATGGGTCCAAAGCCAAAGCACTCGTCTTATAAAAGTCAGGTTGCAGGGTAATAAGTGAGCAGACAGCCTGTTATTGGAAGAGACACCATGGTAATACGACGGCAGTGCTCAGGGACAAGTCTATGCAAATGTAATACAGGAAAAATAAAAAATGCAGAAAAGCCGGCGGTGCAGTCAGTCTTGCCCTGTAACTGTCACACATCGATCCCAGGAGTAAAGTCTGCCAGATCGGCGATGAAAATGAGCGGTCGTCAACTGGACTGGGTTTTCTTTTTAGCTGAGGAACGTCTTCATACTCAGGCGTTCATCCTCACCCCTCAGCCTAGGACAATGATTTGGCAAATGAGGAAATTTGGCTTAGATTTTGCTTGAGTTTTTTGTTTTGGCTCTTGAGACAATTATCCAATCAGAAAGCTAAAACTTTGGGTTGCCAGACTGTGGCTAAAACCAGTTTGCAATGAATATTACTATTAAAGAAACACAACACTTGTCTCTGTACTTGAAATATCAGATATTTTTTCAATCAATGAAGTTGTTTTGTATAGCCCAATATCACATAATGAGTTTCCTCTAAGGGCTGCCCCTTTACGAGATGGTTGTTGGTGTGAAGAGATTGAGAACCTTTTATCTAAACAGGAAATCATCACCGTCTGAGATTTCATAATCTTTTTTTCAGCAAAAACCCTCTCTTAACCCTAAACCCTGCAGACCTGTGCCTAACCTTTATCAGACACTAGAACCCACAAAGCAGATCCCTCTCCAAAAAGTTGTAGGACCTACGAAAGTGAACACGTTATTGTAGCGTTAAGCATAAAGAAATACTCCCAGAAAGAAAACAGTGCAGTGCCATCTCGGTCCCCTATGGTAGGACACTTCATTCCCCAGGATATACTCAGACCTGGGTTAAAATCTCTGCACCAGGACTTCCTTGCTGTGAAGGCAAGAGCTCTAACCACTGCCCTGCGGTTAAAGCACCCCATGTGCAGTTGTGATGGAGCCCGCAACAAAACAACAGATATTAGAGAAAGAAATTCTGCTGTGTACTACGTTTTAATCAAACGCCTCAACATTATTCAAAGAACACTGGTATCGGCAGACTCATTATATGGTCTGCTGCTTTAGCCGATAATTGACTTGCGCCAAATGGGAAGGCTCAGATGTGTTTAGCAAAGCAAGCAGCTGGAAGTATTTAAGCACTCTGATCCTCTCTTGGTAACCTCATCCAGTCATTATCGTATCTCATTAGAACTTCGCTTTCACGTTTGCTCTTTGACAACATTTGGGAAGTTTGAAAGTACTTTGAAGTTAGAGGCTTCAGGTAAACTTTATTGCCTCTTTAGGAAATCTGTCCTCTAGGTTCCGGACACGTAATCTGGGCAGTACAGTGGTTAGTGCTCAGGCTTCACAGCGAGAAAGTCCCGCGTTCGATTCCCTGCTGGACGGGACCATTCTATGTGGAGTTTGCATGTTCTCCCCATGTCTGCGTAGGGTTTCCTCATTGGCAGCTGTGGCTTTAATAGCAGCTTGCCACCACCAATACTACAGTGGCGCCTTGAGAAACTTGGTAACATATAGGTTGAAATATATACATATAGAGGCTAGAAAATATGTGCAAGCTTGTGTTGAACGCCAATGTGCAAGTTCTTGAGAGTGACTTCTCGATGGAGGAGGCAGATGAAATGCTCAAAGTAGGATCGTTCTAAAGTTTGGGGCCAGGGTTCATTTTTTGTTTTATTCAAGCAGGGAAAGGTTAAAAGCAGCTGCTCACATGACCACAGGGCTCTCACAGGAGAGTACAGTGCGTTACCAATTACAATGCAAATTGTATGTCAGTGCTATAAAGGAAAAAAAATAATAATAATTCAATGAAACTCATGGATGGTATTGTGTCCCAGGGCTCTTTGAATCACTGGTATCAATCTCAGACCCGTCTATGCTCTGAATCAGCCACAAATCTCTTAACAGTAATATGATTATGGTTGATCTTTCGCAACATATCAAAATGTTTTTTTTCATTTCCCACATTGCTTGAAAATGGTGGTCTGCTTAATAATGTGGAATGTCTTTCTTCAGTAGTTGCGATCTACCTCGGTCCCGCGTTCAAGCCTCCAGCAATCATGGTTTGTTCGCTTCCCAGCTGCACTGCGACCCGCCTCCAAATCTTCCATCCACGCCTTTTCCCTGCTGCATCTTTTTACGGGTCTTCCATACCACCACCATTGTCCAGGCTCCGGGGAAGACATCCCTAACTCCAAACTGTCCATCCATACTGACTTCAGTTCATACATCGATGTCTACCACCCGGGTCTGATCGCCAAAAGAAAGTCTATCCAGGTTGAATTTCCCTGAACTGGGCTTTACCTGACAGTGATTTCAAAACCAACAATAGAAGCCAATAGAGCCCATGAAGAGACAGTAGCGCAGGAGTAATGTGGTCATAGCGCCTCATACCTGTTAAGCGGTCTGCGGCTGCATTCTGTACCAGCTGTAAAAGCCGAATAGTTTAGAAATGCAAATAAACCTTTTGGCTTTTACAATCCAGCGAGGTTATAGTGCATTCAAAAGTATCAAAGTTGAAATATGCGCTTCATTACTTTTCTGCAAATCCCCTCACTCTCCCGAACCCCACCGCGGCATGGTTCTGTTGTTTAAAAGCTTTTGTGTTCATCCAAATCGCTGAATTGCCTTGTCACCCCATTTGGACTGCGGCCGCTTGAATTAAATATGAGGACGTCTGCTTTTTGCCCTCTGGCGGAGCAGTGCGTGTAGGGTTCACGTCACCACACACTCACTGAATGTGTCTGCGAACAAGGGGGAAAAAAAATCAATCTGGAATTATTTACAAGCTACAATGACATGGCTTTGTCCCTTGGGCCACCGAGGCAATGCAATTAAACGCACAGGAGCAGGGCTTTCCTCAATAACAAGTGAGAAGTGCCGGGGTTTTTATGTACAATTTCAATTTTGAGCCTCATTTTGCAGGAAATTTGGTAAAGGTGGTTTTATTTCCCTTCTTTAGAAGCTAAGGCTGCATGATATGACAACAAATATAATACCTATGCTCCATTACACCAATTTGTACGCTTGTTTTTTCTCCAGATGTGTCAAACTAAGGCTTCCAAGACACAAAATTAAGACCAAAAAATGGGAAAATAGTCATGAAACGTTTAGCCACGATTAGCATCCATCCATCCATTCATTTTCATCCACATTCCACGTTGCCGGGTCGTGAGCACCTGTTGGGAGACCCTACCAGAGGCACGTATATGGATATTGTGCCAATTATTATTATGATACAGAACATTTGCCGACATATTCTGCATCTTGAAGTAATAGGGTGAAGAAAGGGTGAAAAGTGTCGCCGAACTTCAGGAGTCTTGTAAAAAAGATGGAATAATATTGTGCGAGAGTGTCAGTTGCTGATGAATGAAATAGTCCTGCTTACTTTACTTCCTTCTCCAGATCTCAAAACGTTGCAGTTACAGCATGTAACCATGGTTCTGAGTGAAGAGATGAAATTCGATAGAGAAGTGGTTCCCAACCTTTTTTTGCCTTGCGAAGCCCGCGTGTCGATCATGTTTCGAGGACATTTTTACATTATATATACGTCATTTTTGTAAATCAGATGATTCAGTATTTAGTGGAGTGTTGTTAGTTTGGATTACTAAGTTTTGTTTATTTTTCACACACACATATTTACATACAGTCTAATAAATATTAATCCATGAAGTGCATTAAAGAATGAAGTGGACATACAGTCATGAGTGTAAAGTGATAAGAGCAGCGGACTTAAAACACACCCTTGAGGGGGACCAGTGTTGATGGTCAATACCATAAGTTATTTTGTTAAATTCACCTCTCCGATTACCTACTGCAGTGTGGCTTCAAGTTACATACGTGGGAATCTATGTATATATTGGGCTTTTAATCATTTCCATGTGGCGATATCTTTCCTTTAATGCATGATTGTATATAAATGAGGCCTCGGCTGTTGTTGGTGCCCATGCAGCTGCCGTACAGTCCGCTCATTAGAGATATTAATGACGGCACGGCAGCGGCGAGGGGCCCGAAGGAGCATGTGTGTACACTGTCGACATCATGATACATCGACTTTGTTTAACGGGACACACGCGCACTCCTCCACACCCATTCATCACCCCCACACGAGGCCAGTCGAGCGAGGGTGAGGCGAGGGAGTGTGGGTGTCAACCAGTTAGCCTCAGTCTCACCCCGTGGCCCTTTAATGTCAGCCTGCTCGATCATCGACATGTCAACCTCGATCTCAGACTCAGAGAATCATGGTTTAGAGCCGGTACATGGGAGCAACGATCAATTCTATGTTTTTTTTAAAGACCTTGAACCTGAAAGGTGAATTTGTAGACTCTGGGGCTCTTTGATTGAATCTTGCATCTTGTTTCTCTTTGTCCCTTTTGTTCATTTTTCTTCGTTTTAATGAGTTTTCTGGAAAGAGACTCCAAATACTTTAACCTGTTTTCCATTGAAGTTTTTCGACATAAAAGAGGCTACCAATACTAATGTTCAGCCACAAAAAAATATCTCCATTAGTGAGCCCCTCGTTCTCCCGTTGGCTGCAGCAGTGAGGTTTTGGGGTCAGCGCGGGCTAACAGGGGGCTGGTTGATGAAGACCCCGGTGCTGGACCTCTGTCAGTAGAGTGTGTGGGTTCATACATCACCGCTGCCCGATGGAATGAACTAATAGATTACAGAAGTCTGGGGCTGTGGAGAAGCCTTATTCCCATGTCGAAATGTGATACTGAAATAGCTCATGTAGTTATACCTAAAAGATCTAGACTCAGGTTTCTATAGAGGCTGTACCTCTCTGTGTCGGGAACAATGGATGGGTCAAAGGTTATGAATGAGAGCAAGTGGACTAAGCCTGCAGTTGTTGTATACCGGTTCTGATTCTTAATGGAAGCAACCAAAAAGGACGAAAACTTGACAATCACAACGAGAAAGAAGCTTAGATGAGTTTTGTCGGTATTTCAAATGAGACGTTACACTGACCTACAGTCTGTAAGCTCTAGTCGAGAAGCTTTAAAATTTGGGTAGAGCAGAACTGGAGAAAATGCACTCAGTTAAAAAATCGTAACTTTTGGGTCAAGCCCTCTATAAAATCAGTCATACCATAGACGCTGATTTATGTTCTTCCCAGTGGGTGGGGGTCAGGATTGATCTTTCAAACTCGTGGTTATGAGCCCGGCGCTCTACCTATGGAGCTAAACAAACGGAGCATTCATCTATCGCCACACGTAAAGTAATGTCATGATGCCCCGAAAACATGAGCACAATGCAATTGTCGAGGCCATTAGCGACACAATAAGCCCTTGAACTAAACCAGTAAAAGCTACAAAACCGAGGACTATAACTGCGTGTTGTTTCAGCCGCAAAACAAACTTAAAATGCACGTTTATGAGGGTCATCTCGCGACTAAGACACAGTTAAACTTCACAAAACCAATCAAAGGATCCCACTGTAGATTTAGGTAATGAAATGGTCAAACTCACCACGGAGTTAGGGAGGTGTGGAGTGAAAACAGAAATCCCCAAAAAGCAAAAACATTGTAATGTTTCAATGAAATAATAAATTAAATAAACCAGAAGCTTTTTCCAAACTTGAGACGAGGGGCAGGAGGGTGAGTCACCTGACAGCTCCCAACATGCACTTCTTTGCATATATTTGTCTAAAATGTATTAAACAATAAGAGGCCTGAGGCTCTGTGAGTCCTGGAGGGTGTTACAATAACTTATTTTCACTTATGATGGCAAATATGATGTAATGGGCAGGAGTAATGTTATATCCGAGCGGCCCATTGCTCATTATATACGAGATTATCAAGGAACTATAACTCAAGACAGCTCAGATACCTCTAGTGGAGCTAACATAAAATTGGACCCATATAGTGGGGAGCACGTCCATAGAGTGTGCAGTATCTCTTGGGGGCCGGTATGGTGCGATACGGGCCTGACCTCTCATCAGGTCAGACTGGCCCAAAGGACGTCGGCCCACCGGGAAAACTCCCGGTACATCTGTCGCTCCGTATCAGCGCCTTGCAGACAGGCGGGTCTGATGGTGAGTCACGTGACTGTTTCCTTGCTGTAAAGTACTTAGTGAAGGTAGAAAAGTGCTATATATAAGCTGAGACCATTTACCATTTATCGGCACACAGTGATACCGACACTAGTTCCGTTCATATTTTTGTTCTCCACGGTAGAAGTAATAAATAGAGATCTGAAAACTTTTGAAATCCACGGAAAATAGGGTACATAAGAAAAGTCGGCTGCTGTATACGTTGTTTTGTTTTTTTTAGAGCAAGAATCCTCCCCTCCACATCTCCCATATCTCTTAATTACACCAGGTCTTTCCTTTCTGCTGCGCGGTGTCCTACTTGTTGTTCCCTTCCCACCGCGGGAACAAAGCGAGCAGGTGCAGAGCGTCGCTTCGCATTCCTCTCTCCCCGTTTCTCTCTCTCCCTTTTCTGAGACGCACCTGCACGAGAAAAACAAACAAGGACCCGCCACAACCGCCGGCTCGGCACGCGGCTCGCGTCGGGGCTTCATCAGAGGGTATTGACGAACTTAATAAGGGATCTTGACAAGGGCTTTGAAGGCGCGAGGTGTTGGAAAGTCTGCTGTTTTGAAATGCAAAGCAAACTCCGGAGAGTGGCCAACTGGTGATTTGTCCTTGACAGACGTGACAAAGAACAATGCGGGAGTGGGGGGAGAGAAAAACAGTCCCGTGGAAGGTTTCCGAGCGTGCAAATTAGGGACACGTAGGACACAGAAACTTGATTAGGGAGAAAATGTATGCTTCATGTGCAGAATGATTATGGACTTAACCTTCGTAGCTATTGTTTATATGCATGGCTTTAAATGCTCTGTACCCTATTTTTCCCCTTCATAAGCCGTGATGAAGGTGGACACTGAAGTTTAAACAGTGTGTCATGGTCCAAACTCGTTCTTAAAGAGGGGGTATTATGCAAAATGGACTTTTTCAAGCTTTACACCATGTTATTATGTCATTCCCTCATTAAAAACATGCCTGAAGTGTTGCCTTGGCACATTCACGTATTTCTGAGTAATCTGTAAAAACTCTGATGGCGGCCATTTTAGGGATAGGTTTGCCTGAGTCCTCCTAGGAACGCCCCCACCTCCTGGAGACGCCTCCGAGCTTTCGTCACCAGCCGAGTAACCAACCACTGCTCCTCAGCAGAACCCCCTCCCCACTGATGCCACAGACAGCGTGTGGAGGGGGCGTGTCGGAAAGGGTCAGAGGTTCTTAAAGAGACAGAGGCCTATTTCAAGACATTCACTACAGCCATTTTGAGAGAGACATTTTATACAAGGCAGTTATTCTAGTTTACTGCAGTTACAGACCAACAGAAGGTTTGGTCATCATTGTAGTGAGATATGGACTGGTGCTATGTGATTGAAAAAATAATACCCCCTCTTTAAAGGAATACTGTGATACGTTCTTACCTGAGCTTAGACGAGTTGATGAGTACCTGTCTGGTCTTTGTGCCTGCGCTCAGTCACGCAAATAGACCAAGTCGTTGTTAGCATTTAGTCACGTTTTCCCTATTTCAATACAGTTACATGAAAAGTTACTGGATCCAGGTATAGTCACACAAAATGTCGATTTTCGAAGCGGATAAAAAGGGGCACTTTATTGTAAGGCGTAATAATACCGTAGGAGCACTTTGACGTCCGTGCTGTAAAGACAGCTATGCAATCAACTCGTCTAAGCTAAGGTAAGGACATATCTCGGTATGGAAAAACGGTGGCCTATTCCTTTAACAGTCTAAAAACATTTAAATTTACCATGTTGGGTGATGCTGTAAGGCCATACCATCTCTGTAGTACAGTCAGAACCTTGATTACATAATAAATAAATGAATAAATAGGCTAATCTCTAACGTGGCTTGTGCTAATATCCGCAGGAGCTTATAAACACTCGCACTGAGGAGGGTCTGCTCCTGCTGAAACATCATTATTGTTATGAAAGACTTACCTCTGCAGCGCAAACATGTCGCCTTTCGAGGAGAGTCAGACTCTGGCACAATCAGCCCAACAGCTGTAATCTGGAGCGCTGAAGTACGCGTTTTGTTATTTCGTATGTTAAGTAGCCATGTGCTCCGGGTGCGAGTCAGGCCTTCAAATGAATACAATCAAACTGGGAAGGCCGATATACTGTATGCCAATGGGACTAAAATATCATGTGTCTGTCACAGTGAGGTTTTTAAAATGCCTCTAACTCGACTCAACATTGACCGAGCCTGTTACTGCAAATGCGTATGGTTTGAACAACACTGTAGTTAAAGGTGCATCATGGAACTTTTTATGCAGACCAAAAAAAAACGTGATATTTGTACATAACTGACCATGTAGTGACCCTGTGGCCGTATGAGTGGTCACCATGGCACCTTTACTTTCCACCCCAGTCGTCTCTGGGACGCTCCAGGATCAATTGTGTGGAAAGTTTGCATAGGAGAGGCTCCGTCAGCAGAGAAAACCTTCCAAACAATTGATCCTGGAGGCCACTGTGAAAGTAAAGGCCAACACTTACTTAACCACTGGGTCACTATGAGTTTAAATACACTTTTATTTTTCATATTAAAGTTACATAATGCACCTTTAAGCATGCCCTTGTTAAGATTAGGGCTTTTTTTTTGTTTCCAGGTAACATTTTGTGTTAGGATCCTAAAATGGCCCAAAAGATCAAAATGGGGAGGGAAAAAAAGTTTATTTACCCAGCATTTACCCTGGACTTCTGTCATGTGCAGTCAGAATCCCTAGCCCCCTCTACAGCTTTGTTACGGTACTACACTGACTACTCCAGCCGGCACACGTTCCTGTCACTCTCCACTCCAAAACCAAGGCTCATTTTTTTTTTATCTGATCAGGCCTTATAGATCCCCGGCCTCGGTCAGTCCCCGTCTCCTTATTAACTCCTGTCCGCCGTAATGCGCTATTGACCGCGCCTTCACTCAGCTGTCAGCTCGGCCGCAGAAGAATGAACAGGCAGTGGCCCGATAACCTCTCCGCGGATCTCCATCACTATTGATCTGTGCGCAGAAAAAAGCCCCACGGCTGCAGGGATTCGGACGTGCTTGATCGAACCTCCACCGTGCGGTTAACAAGCGCGGCGAGCGTTGGCCTCGGTGCGGACGTCACGGAACAGCGAATCCCCTGAACGGCTGCGCATCGCTGAACGGGGACGGCCAAATGAAATGTGGAATCCTGAGCCGGAGATTTCACAGGAAGTAACTACAACATCGCGGCGCATCGGCCATTTTCCCACACTTATTCATTCACAGATACTGGCATGTTTGGTATCCATGTGTAGCAGGAGAGGCGACCGAGATGACGCTGAAATCCAAATATTGTCATGTCCTTTCTGGGAGACAGTCACAGCGAAAAAAGGCAACAATACACACATGTGCAGACCATAGAGATGTCAATAGACCGTCATTTCTCAC
The DNA here is from genome assembly GCF_951799975.1 of Gobius niger. NCBI lineage: Eukaryota > Metazoa > Chordata > Actinopteri > Gobiiformes > Gobiidae > Gobius > Gobius niger. The sequence goes on from NC_136870.1 coordinate 5,089,220, forward strand.
TCCTCCCCGTTTACCTCAATGACCACGCTCGACGGGAAATTATGGCGGATTTACAGACTCCTCCTCCCCAGCTCTGATGAAACATGTTCCTAAAAAGGACATAAGGGCGGGATCTTCACTGTAGACTGTAGGCCCTTGCATAACATGTAATTCGGTCATAGCCACGCAGCTCCAGTGCCAACAGTCCGACCCTCATTAGTACAAATTTACAACATTTTTCTTACGAAAACCAGCCTGATTTCTTTAATTGTGCCTAACCCAGCGTTATCACAGGAGCAATCCTGTCCTATCGTAGAAAGGCTTTACGAACGGCGTTCAGGCTTAGAACGTGTCTTAAGTCCAATGCTATGCAATGTAAAACTAGCTTGTTCTATACGGAGGTACTAAGCAATGGTGGTCAATATCGGCCCCTAGCGTCATCGTGAATCTCTGCTACAAGCGGCCATTGGTGCAGACGTTGCAAAACAGGGGCGTTTTCTCAAAATTAGGTTTTCATTGTTTGTTTGTTTGTATACTTTATTGTCCCCATAGGAAAATGTGTCCTCTGCTTTTAACCCATCCTTCGATGTCGCTGTGGCAACCCGTAAGGAGTGGTCGACGGCAGTGCCGCGCCCGGGGACCCGTCTCCATGATGTGGAGCCAGGCTGGTGGTCAGAATCACCTGGCTGGAGGATTCACCTATTGCACATGTTTTTAGTGGTAGGGGAAACCAGTACCCGGAGGAAACCTACACGGGGAGACCACGCAAACTCCACACAGAAAGGGCCTGTCCTGGTGGGAATCGAATCCGGGACCTCCTAGCTGTGAAGCAGAGGCGCTAACCGCTGTGCTACCATGCCGCCTTGCAACAAAATGTCCACTTAAGTATCTTCTACAGACTCCAAACTTCCCAGGCTTGGATTCTGAAGGTTTTTTCAGAGGGATTTTGTAATATCTTGTTCCCTGCCTGTTTTATTGAGCTTTTGAACACCAACGAAACAAGGCGAAATTTTAATTTTGAGTTATTTTTCACTTACCGTAATTTCGGACTATAAGCCGACTTTTTTTCCTCCTTTTGAACCTTGAAACTTATACAACCGTGCACCTAATTTATAGACTTTCACGGTCATACTGAATAACCATACATTCAAACCTGGCTCTGTCCATTATGTCGAAACATTTATATCACTACATTTATTTATTGTTTACCTGTTCACCTGCAGCATCTCAGCTTAAGTTATAGCTTCTCATGTGCAGTAAATCTGTGGAGAAACGTAAGTCCAGCTTTGCCACAAGTGAATCAGGGCAGATTAGCTCTACAACGAGAGAAGTAAATCAGTTACCTCATAGATGTCTGAGGACTGCTGGGGACACACTAGAGGATTTTCTGGATTGTTTTGAGTGAGAGGTTATTGATTGTCCTCTTGTGTGTCCCAGAATCCATCCGTATAACGCTGTGTTGTTTTCGTTGCAGCGTGATCAGCCGAGCGCCGGGCCTGAAGCTGGTGGTGGAGACCCTCATGTCCTCCCTCAAGCCCATCGGGAACATCGTGGTCATCTGCTGCGCCTTCTTCATCATCTTCGGCATCCTGGGAGTGCAGGTGAGGGGACCTGAAACCTAAACATATGCAGGTTAATTCTCCCAACGGAGTACGATTGATCCACAAGGTTCTGTATCAAGAGAAAAAAGGCTTGTCCACTGCTTTTTGTCCTTTCTTAGAGCAAACCACTTTCACAAAGGCCTTAAACGTCATTGAAAAAAAGCATTCAATTGGATTCCAAGTATCATTAGATCAGAATATGAAAGGAAATATTCCTTGGTTTTGATTTATTTATTGTTATTTATTGGCAGGTAAAAGCATAGATTTTTCACACAGAGGTCGAAGTGGATCATCTTAGTTTTCATGTCAGAGAATAAAAACGAAAAAACTTACCCCGTACAATGTTTATTTTATGATGTTTGGTCGCTAGTCAGAGATATGCCAGAAGTAGCTAATGTCGCTTCACAAAGCCGGCTTTCCCTCGGGTATTCATTCACAGATATTAAAGCAGTACTAAGTAACGTGTTTACCTTAGTAAATACTTTCCGTAGTCCCTCTGGGGGTAATACAAGTGTTAATGGGTTGATTGGGGGGGTCTTTCATTTCCCCCTGGTGTCTCTGGCCAGAAAAGCACAATTGCAACTTGACTGCCACCGGACCGGAGTCACCAATACACACTAATGGAATAACGAAGAAGAAGCTAGCAGCTAACGACCCGGCCCCGGATAAAGCGGAAGAAAATGGATGGATGGATGGAAGCTTGCAGGCTAATGGGCAAAGCTAACTGTGCGGCACTTAAACAGTACTTACAGCCAAGTTTGAGTCAAAAAAATTATTTCCATTGTGTAATTGGATGTACAATACTACTCTGTCCCTTTGTCTTTTCTGTCAGCGTAGTATTTACTCTCACGGACAATTGATAAGTACAAAAATCGCAACCTGCTACGACACCTGCACTGCAGTTGTGCTCTTGGCCTCTAGGGGCACGAGTTACTTAGTACTGCTTTAACATATTTTACATCCACGTGTCCTGAAGGTCCTCTGAGAATACTTTCTCTGCTTTTGGAGCTTTTGGACCTGAGCTGTTCTTTCTACGATGGACAGTGCAATAAAACGTAAAAATGATACTGAATGAAAAATAAATGAATTTTGGTTGTTTTTATACAGAAGATGTCTTATTTCTTTTTGAAAACATAAAATAACAGAAAGCTTAAAAAATCAGTAATCTACAGCAAAAGTTTCAAATTGATATCTTATATTTCTTTTTTTTCCCCTATTCACCTGCAGCGTCTCAGCATCATGTTAGTCTCCAGTGCCCTCTAGAAAGTGGGGCTATAACACTTTCTAGAGGGCACTGGAGACTAACATGAAGGTGAGACGCTGCACTGGAGACTAAGGTTCGGAATCACATGTGTGTCATATACACTTACACGCGTGTCCCCCTGGATCAGCTGTGCGGCGCCACATGGCCGTCAGCCTCATCAATGTGAGCGTCGCCAGCTCATCCGTCTGTCACAGGTACAGAGGTTTCACATTCACATATTGACGGATTGGGAGTGTGAGCCCTCCATCTCTCCAGCATCCATAACACCTGGACTCCATCACGGAAGAACAACCGCCTCCTCCCCCTGACCTTTGGGCGACGGGGGGGCTCCCAGATCACATGGACAAAGTAAAGGGGACAGGTTAGACCAAGGGCGCGGCTCAGTCCGATGTGAACGCTGCGTTTATATGTAATTGGAACTTTAGACATCGATAAATAATGTAACGGTTTCATTAAACAAGAATCAGTGGACTTTTTGAGGCAAGGCAAGTTTATTCATATCGCGCATTTCACACACAAGGCAACTCAGTGCGCCTTAAAGGAATAGGCCACCGTTTTTACATACTAAGATATGTTCTTACCTCACTTTAGACGAGTTAATATATCCCCGTCTGGTCTTTGTCCGTGCGCTCTGCCAGGCAAACGGAGCACATACGCAGCCTCTCCCACATGTCACATAGCTCCGAAAAAGCTCACGATAGAAGCTACCAAGCTCTTCCACGTGTTCCCTATTTAAATAAAGTTACGTGAAGTGTTTTCATGCGAAGTATATTTACACAGAAATGTAAGATGTCGATTTTATAAGCAAATAAAAAGGGGGACTATATTGTGAGGCATAATGATACGAGGAGTAAAATGTCCGCGCAGTAACTCCTAAAGACTTCCCCCGCTCACTTCCGTCAATAACCTTTAGGAGTTACTGCGCGGACGTTTTACTCCTCGTATCATTACGCCTCACAATATAGTCCCCCTTTTTATCTGCTTATAAAATCGACATGCTACATTTCTGTGTAAATATACTTCGCATGAAAACACTTCACGTAACTTTATTTAAATAGGGAACACGTGGAAGAGCTTGGTAGCTTCTATCGTGAGCTTTTTTGGAGCTATGTGACATGTGGGAGAGGCTGTGTATGTGCTCCGTTAGCCTGGCAGAGCGCACGGACAAAGACCAGACGGGGATATATTAACTCAGCTAAAGTGAGGTAAGAACATATTTTAGTATGTAAAAACGGTGGCCTATTCCTTTAACCCTTAACTCCCACCTGAACCGAGCACATTTTCTCCAGTTTGGCCTTACCCCCAGTCCAAAAGCTTCTGGAAAAAAGCTGTGACGAAAACAATGATGGAAACGTGACAAAAAAGTGACAAAACATTGACAAAAAAATGACAAAAATGTGACAAAAAAATGACAAAAATGTGACAAAATGTGACAAAAAAATGACAAAAAAACACAAAAAATTGATTAAAAAATGGACGAAAAAATGACAAAAAATCGATTTAAAAAATGGACGAAAAAATGACAGAAATGTGACAAAAAATAACAAAAAAATGACAAAAAAATGACAAAAATGTGACAAAATGTGACAAAAAAATGACAAAAAAACACAAAAAACTGATTAAAAAATGGACCAAAAAATGACAGAAATGTGACAAAAAAATAACCAAAAATTTACCAAAAAAATGACAAAAATGTGACAAAATATGACAAAAAAAATGACAAAAAAACGAAAAAAATAGATTAAAAAATGGACGAAATAATTACAGAAATGTGACAAAAAATAACAAAGAATTGACCAAAAAAATGATGAAAAAATGACAGAAATGTGACAAAAAATGACAAAAAAGTTACAAAAATTATACCCAACAAAAAAATGATGGAGAAAAAATCTGATGACGTGAGGCAAAAGATCCTCTCGGTTCAGGCGGGAGAGTTAAGAGGTTAAGAAAAGAAGATATGCTAAATTACAAAGCCGCGTAGTCTGGTTTTAGCTTCCTGACTTGGCCTTGAATGGGGAATGTTGACTGCATAGGAGAGATAAGAGGTCCTGTAGTCGGTCTCATCAGAAAGATCACAATTATAAAGTCAAGAAGAAAGAGGCACAGTCCAGAGAGGTTTAAACATTGCCAACTAAGGCTAATCTGCCGCCCCCGTCCCTGGTTAGGCTTTTCTAGGGGAATCAAAGAAAAGAAAGTGAAAAACATCAGACAATACAACAATAAAAAGAAAGAAGAGAAGGCTGTCTTATCACTTCACATCCCGAGTCCATCCATACAGTTCAGACTGACACTTTTGTTTGTTCTTTAGCCACAGATTCAGCATTTGTGAGAAAAAACTTCCATAACTGTGTCCGACTCACTGAGAGCAGACTGACCCAGAGCAGTTCCTCACTCCTTCATTGGTACATGTTTGTACTGACACATTACAGAAGGAGCAAAACCATTAACACACTATGTTTTATATAAAAGAAATTGATAGTGCACTTTAAGCTTTTGCCTGATGTTAAAGGCTTTAGGACAGATTGTGTGGCCAACAACATGACATACAATGATTTGGAACATTGCAATTGCAACTTTTTATTACAATTCCTCAATCAGATTAAAAGTTAGAAAATGGAGATGGACTTTTTGTGGCCATTATAAATGTTCATATAAAACTATATAGTTTCTAAAAATCATTACTCTTGAAACGACCTGCAGTCCCGCGGAAATACATTTCATACACTTAATAATTCCTGCACGCCTTCCATTTTGCCTCACTGGTGTTCCCCACTTTGGCCACTCTTTCTATCGACAGCACAGGATCCCATTACTTAAAACGTCATGATATACGTACGCCTCTAATTTCCACGGGGCCTGCAAATCCGGCGGCTCAAGGTCTAACGCTATAGGAGCCAGCGCGATGCCCTTGGTGCACTGGCTAAACGCTCCTGTCCGCACGGCATCTGTTTAAGTGCTGCGGCGTCAGAATGGGTTAACGATCGGCCAACAGCACGCGCACCGTCCTTAACCTTCGGCCACAGTACAAGCATTAGCCCCGCCGTTTAGCGCGGAGAGATACAGCTTCGGCCGTAAATTTTGTCACGAAGGCCCGGTCGTACAATGAATATGTTTGTGGACGTGAGTGAATAGTCAGCGAACGCCCCGGGTGCTTCACTTTCTCTGAGCCCAGATTCATGAATCTCTTGTGTTTGGTACTTTATCTACCACTTACTCAAATCTCTGTGCTGCCAACATTGGAGTAAAGGTGCTATTAGCATGTGGTAAGTCAAGACAGACCCCAAAGCTCTGGATTTACCTGCGATCTACTTTCCCACCCTCACCAATGGTCATGAGATCTGGGTCATGACTGAAAGGACAGGATCGCGGATGCAAGCGACCGAAAGGAGTTTCCTTTGCGGGATGGCAGGAGCTCGGAGTAGAGCCGCTGCTCCTTCACGTCCCGAGGAGCCAGCGGAGGCGGCTCGGGCATGTGTTTCGGATTCCTCCTGGTCGCCTCCTCTGGAGAAGTGTTACGGGCATGTCCCAAGAGAGGGACCATGTCGCTGAGCTGGCCTGGTGTTGCCTCGGGATCCCCCAGAGCAGCTGGAGGGCATCTCTGCTCAGACTGCTGACTCCGCCACCCCTGGATAAAACGGAGGAAAATGGATGGATGATTGACAGAAGCAGTTCCTCGTTTCAAAACCCTAAGCAGAGTTTACACTGTGCGATTTTGGGGGACATTTTGACATGAATTTAGCTTTTACGGCTTTAAGTTGAGCGAAATTTCAGCTTCACCATAGAACACATCATCCAATGCCATCATGAATGATCTTTCAGCTGTAGAATGAATATATACTGTTCCAGTTTGGAGGTTTTTACCTTATTGGTAAATATGCAGCCTTTTGCAGAAAGATTAGTAGTTGCTGGTGAAGGGAGGAAAGGTAAAGCTTCATCTGTCATAATACAATGGGTTGCGTTCACGTTTTGGAATTTGATGATGTCATAACCTCTGATGTAGGGCAGGGACCAATACAAGAGAGAGAAACAGTTTTTGAAAGAAATCTCCAAAAAGAAAATGGACAAAAGTCGAAATTGATCATTATTTGGAACCTTCCACGTTCCTCTCATGGCTGAAAGTCCTTTCTGCTGGCCAACATCAAGCACTTCATTTTGAATATAGTCATCACATTTGGACACCTTTCTGAGAAATAAATTGGACCTCGGTTCAAACCTGCTGACAGAAAAAACCCTGAACATTTGTTTCATGTGGATTTCACCTCAATTTTAAGTCATAGGTTCTTCAGAAATGTTGTGATGTCATGTGAACGCAACCTATTGTACAATGAAATTTTCGTAGATCAAATGGAGGGTTAGTCCACAGCAGCAGCAACTCTGTGTGTCGCAGTCATGGACCAAAATGAAGAGCATGTTTTTGGAAGTAAGGGAAACCGGGGCATTGAAGGAAGCCTGTCCACAAAGAAAGGCCCGATCTGGGACAACGACCCAGGACAGATGACGGCTCCTTGACATGCCTCTTTGTATATTTTATAACCCATACTTCTGAGCTGTTCCCTTCTCAGACATCGCCCGACAGCCTTTGATACAACGAAAGAAACAAAGATTCTGATAAATTATGCATTCTTCGCTTCAGCCAAAGATAGCAGAGAATTAGATGTGTCTAAATGAGTTCTGAAAGCCAGAAGTGGTTCGATTTACCACAAAAATCCCAGACTTGTCTCCCTGCACCTGCTGCCAGGAAACTTCCACAGAGCAATCACCGCAGCCATTACAGCGAGACGCGGCTTATTGTATTAAAAAATATGATCTTTTTGTTTTTCCTTTTTCGCCCTGCCAAGGTTTTTTCTCTTCTACTTCTGCAGAACCAAAACGTCCACGAGGAATTGATTAAGACTGTGCGACCGCAAAGAGATCGATGCAAATCTTTTTGTTTTTCCCCAACGCAATTTTTCTTCTCCTGACCTTTTTCCTCACTGCTTCAAGTCAAGACGTTTTTTTAAGAGTTTTAAGAGATACACGGTCCTGGTTCACATTTCGTTTCGTCCTACTAGTTCAGTCCGAGTTTAGTCGTGGTTTTGAGTTTGTCCTGGTTTAGTTCAGAGGGGTATAACGAAGCTGGATTTGGGAGTTAGTGAGGAAAGTTTGGGGTTAACGCCTGGGACTACAAAGCTGGATCACGTCTTAGATTTATAGCGACATTGTGTTGCTACTTTTTCTTCTTCTCTAGCTGACGCAGGATTGAGACGACCCCAGTTCTTGAAATAAGCTTTCTCCATCACACATGATTCCGAGTGCTACCTTTAACTTGCATTAAAGACATTGGCTCCAAACTGTCGATATACTATTTCAACCTGGAAAGACTCAGACCGACAAAAGCAGCAATTAGGAAGATTTATTGACATGTATTTTGTTTTGGCGATCGAATGGACGAATGCTTGGAGTTATAGATGTCTTCCCCGGAGCTTGGACACTGATGTTGTTATAGAGACCCGTGAAGATGCAGAAGGTAGAAGCTGTGGGTAGAAGAGGTGGAGATGGGGCGGAGGTGGGTCGCAGCGCAGCCGGAAAGCGAACGATCCATGATTGCTGGAGGCTTAAAAGCGGGACCGAGGATGATGATTGGCTGCTACGGAGGTGCGGCTCTTACGCTGATGGGCTGAGGTGGAGGTGTGGCCCTCACGGAAGCGATCATTGGCTGGAGGTCGGTGATGCTGAAATTAGTCTCCCAGGTTGAATTAATGCCTAGGCTTCATTTCTCATTGGGCTGTGTGTCTTTGTGTGTTTGTCATGAGTTTAGTGACGGATTTTGATATTCCGTTGAACTGTCTTTGTGGTGTCTCGTGATTGGCCGCCTAGGCCTGATTCCGCCTCTTCCACAATAACTGATAACACACTTCATAGTGCCACTTATCCAGAGATCCCGGTGTCTGGGTTTGTCTGCCCAGGTAAGAGAATCTTACCAAGGATAAGTTTAAGCAACTCCGTAGTACAGTCCTGATTTAGTCGATTGTTTTTCCTTGTTAAAGTCCTAAATAATCCAGGGTTAGTCCTGGCTTAGATCTGGTTTAGTCCTGCTTTAGCAATAGTCTATTATTGGTCGATTTTCATCCAAGGTTAGTTGTTAAATTGACTCTGCCTTGGATTTAAATGACTCTGCGTATTCTCTCTGGTGCGTACTGTACGGCTGCGCTTCCAGCCAAAGCACATCCTAAAACAACATAATTGACTTTCCTTTTGTCGTCCGGGGCAGAGTGGTAAAATGGTGCGTCTCTTGTGTTTTGTCTCCGCCAGCTCTTCAAGGGGAAGTTCTTTGTGTGCCAAGGCGAGGACGTGAGGAACGTCACCAACCGGTCCGACTGCATGCAGGCCAACTACAGATGGGTCCGGCACAAGTACAACTTTGACAACTTGGGACAGGTACAGCTGCAGACGAAGGCTAGTCTGGTAGTGATGATAGTCATGCTTTTTGGTTACCATGAGAGGTTTGCAACATCAACATGCACGTGGTTATTAGGAATATTGATATTGGAAAATGAAAAGAGTAGCATTCCTTTGGACACTGTGGGATCAGGTTTAAGAAAGTAATAATTTGCATGTCTTATGTTCCGCATGAAATGTGGCATTTTGGGGTGTCCCTTAATTGGTTCAATGCATGATGCGGCTAAGCTAATTCCACTAATTAAATTATTGTATATCGGACTTTTGATATTTTATTGATAATGATGTACTTAGATGTAAATTACCCTGTGTGACCTTGATGGAAAATTGCCTTTTTCTACAATCCGGCATGTTTACATGCATGTATTTATGTATTGCATGTGTGTTCATTAGCATGCACTGTCACAATCAAATTAATATATAATCCTGATGATGCGAACACCAGTGTTTCCTGTCCTTTTTATTTCCTATGGAGATTATCTGAGAGCAGTAAATGGTTATCTACCAGGGATTTACTCTCCACTATGTAATCTTTAGAAAAAAATATTATTCGAACAAGTCTAAGCTGATCTCCATAAGCGCAAATAGCTTCGTCACATCGTGCAACGAGCCAATTGTCCCTGGGGGAAGAAGTGTCGGAGCACTGCTCCTTCAGTTTGAGCAGCGTCTGAATGTGCCACACCAATGGGCTGAGTGGAATCACGGCGTCACTGAGCAAATGCTCACTGGCAGAAATGCACTCAAAAATGGGGCACAAGTCAAGAGAAATATCCATTTTGTATGAAAACACTTAGGGTGGATCACTTCATTTTTTGACAAGGGTTACATTTTTGTTGTTGCTTGATTTCCTTTTGTTTCATGGGCAGGCCTTGATGTCCCTGTTCGTCCTGGCGTCTAAAGATGGCTGGGTGGACATCATGTACGACGGGCTGGACGCCGTCGGGGTCGACCAACAGGTTAGTTTCTGTGATGGTCGCTTTACAGACTTAGTTACTGGAAATATATAAAAATGTATGGTATTGTGTGGCTCAGATGGTAGAACAAGGTGTCTTACAAGTGGCTTTCAGGGTGAGTGGAACCATAGACTCAAACGTCTCCGTTGTGCGTTGCAGCCCATCATGAACTACAACCCTTGGATGCTGCTCTACTTCATCTCCTTCCTGCTCATCGTGGCCTTCTTCGTGCTCAACATGTTCGTGGGCGTGGTGGTGGAGAACTTCCACAAGTGCCGGCGCCACCAGGAGGCCGAGGAGGCGAAGCGCAGGGAGGAGAAGAGATTGAAACGCTTGGAGAAAAAGAGACGGAGTAAGGAGAAGGAGCTGGCTGGTCGGTAGTCTTTCCACATCTTTCTGAGTCCTGCTTGAAAACCAGCCTGAGCTTGAGCTTGATTTATTTTAGTACTTTTTTTTTTTTTGCTTTTTTGTTTTGCCAAATTGGGAAGAACGCCGTTAACAAGCTTTTGTAGTCGCTGCGATAGAACCCTCAACTTTGAAAGGTCTTCCCAACTTTCTTCTTACACTGCAAAAAGTGAAACATCTATGTGATTCAAAATGCCTTGAATTACAAATATTTATTTCTTTGAGTCACTTTTCACTAGTTTTCTGACTAGTCACAGTAATGGCATGCATTGCAAGAAAGACAATTTCCAGAACCCAGCATGTAGGTGATATAAAACATTGAAACAAGATAATGCTCTTACTTTAACCCAATTAAAACAATAAACAGACAGTTTGTAAAACACTGGCATAGTAACAAACCTTTCACACAAAGTATGGACTTCATCTAAACCTGGTGGTATTTGGAAGATCAAATTAGGACCAAAATCGTTGCCTAGAAAAATCCAGACTCACGTCGATTGAGTCAGGTCAGGGTCGGCATCAGCTACATTTCCAGAGCGGAACATACGCAAGCAAACAGGAAGCGGAGTAAACCAATCAGCAAAGGGCGGACGTGTGTTGTTGTAGTTCTACGTTAATGTTCGAACAGGCTTATGGATCACAAAAGTCACCTGCTGTCGATGTGTTTCTGGTCATTTACTGGGTCTTAACCCCTACAGAGAAACCCCATGGTCCGTCGAACAACACCGGCCTTTCCCAAGCGCAAAGACATGAGAAGTAACTAAAAAATCACACTGATCTTCTGTCAAATCAACAGATGAGCCGTTGGACTCTCTTTGGAGTGAGTTCTAAATCATACTGGATTTGAAAGAGTCTTGCGCCTTTTAGTCTGGGATTGGATCTGTGATTGGATCGATAAGTGTATCGATAAATGTGAGTCAGCCACTTCTCCTTAAAGGGTTTTTTGCCTCAAAAGCAGAGAACAAGTTTCCATGTGGGGACAATGAAGCTGAGGTAGCAGTAGTTTGTTCGTCTTCTTCTATTTTGCTGTAGGGTGACTATAAAGGAAGTAAAAAGAAGTTAAAATAAGTCAAAAACTTCTCGAAACAAGATAAATATTCTGAATTCAAGCTATTTTCACTCAATAGATATTTACTTCTTGCAGTGTATTGTCCTTGGCAGCCTGTGGTCCCCTGCTCGCTTCTGCTAACCTTTATGGATGCTTCTCTTAACTCTCGTAACAGTTTGTATCCATGGGTGTCAATAGACGCTTCCATAGCCTTGCAAGAGCTAGCAGTTGACCACATCGGTTTAGCCTCCCTTTTTGCCCCTGCCTACCTGCCTTTTCAGTTGAAACCAGCAACGCCTGGTTTAGCCTAGCGCTTGGGTGAGCCCTTTTGTTAGCATGCTAGGAGGTTGCATGGTGTTGATTTTTTTTAGAGTTAGACGGAGGGGACACTAGCGAACGTTTTTTTTTATGGTCGGATTCGATGTGCAGAGATTTCCCCTTCGTTCGCCTCTTCGTGCATGCGGGTGAGTAGTACAACCGAAGGAGTAGGAATAGCGCACAGCTTAGCTAGCTTTGTTCCCAGTTCTGGCTAGCAGTTCCGCCATCTTGTGCTCCTCTCCTTCGGCTGTATAGGCGTGATGCGATCTTGCTTGTTGTTGTTTTTTTGGTTTTTTTTTTTACTTTTTCTTCTTTCCACTGCCTCCTACGCTCGAGAAGACTTAGCGCTAGCATCGCAAGTGACGCTAGCTAACACTCTAGCATTCTTGAATTCTCTATTGTCTATTCTTAAAGGAGCAGTGGACCGTGTTTTGATTTTGGAAAGCACAACCTATTTTTCTTTCTCTTAAACACTTTTTTTTAATGGTTATGCCGCATACTCTTGAGAAATACAGATGAAAGCTCTGAGATTTTCCCTTTTAGGACACTTTATTCCAATTTCCTTTCCAAACACTTGCAAACCAACATTTTTTCTACTAACTGTCTTTTTTTCAAGTTTTTTTTTTTTTTTTCTTTGAGTTCTTTCCCTGGCGTTTTCCGATTGGCCAGAATGTTGTCTTTTTTTTTTTTAACACAGGCAATATGATGTGGATAAGCCTTGTTTAGACACAGTGTTCTTGGCGATTGGAAGTCCTTGCAGTTATTTCCTGTTGTGGATTGAGAGATTTGACAACTGGTTGATCGGCTTGTAGGAATGGACTCAGAATTGCTGGAAAGACACACACGGGAACACAAAAAAACCAGCTTAACTTTCCATCGCTTCTTCTGGTCTTACTCCATCCCTCTTTCCCTCTTTCTCTCTCTTTGACTCTCTGGCGTCGCTGCATTTCTCTTTCTCTTTTAGGTTTATGTCTTGTGACCAAAGCATAGTCACACACAGAATTTCATGCAAGTTCACTAAATTTCGAATACATCTAGGCCTTTTATTTTTAATTTATAGATTGAACTTTTGACCAATATTGCATTGCATCACGGGCATTACCAGTTCTACAACTTGATTTCAAACAGTTACATTTGTGTAAGCGTTTTCCATCATAGTAAAGGCTGTAAAAGTCGTCTTTGGTCGAACGACAATGGGTCTAACCCGGGCTCAGGACAATGGCGAGATGAGGTTTATGCTTTAGTTTCACAAAGTCAGTTTCACGGAAAAGAGAAGGACATCTACACCCAATCATTCACTAAATAACTTTGGCGAACGTGCCAAAATCGTGGCAAATATCGTGGTGTAAGCCCAGCTTTAGCCGAAGAGTTTCAAACCAGCTTGACATCCAGAGGATAAAGAGACGAGCGTGGAGAAGCCTCTTGGAGAGAGGCCAAACGTCCGAAAGTCAAACAACCCAGCCCAGTTGACGACTTCTAACACCTCTCTTCACTGCAACGTTTGATTGAAAAGGGTTGTTGAAGTCGTCGTCTGTGCCGGTTGTTTAGAGCAGTGGACGTGGAAGAACAACTACAAACGCAGAATCTCCGTGGAAGTCATACAATTCCCGTTTTGTCCAGTTCTAGTATTTGAGCATTAAAAAACCCTGACATTTGACTTGCCTCTGCCTGTGTGAACGACTTGAACAACCCTTCTCTATGATGGAAAACTCCTGTATAAGCCCTGACACCAACACTTCATTGGTAGGTTTGATCTTCTTTTTCTGTAAATGAATTAAAACATCAGTAGGCCTACGTCCAGTCACACTGTTAGTTCCCTCAGACATTCGTTTTGACTGAGCCCACTCTGCTCCCTGTCTCTCTCTCGCCTCTTGCTCCTTGCTGTCTGCCTGTCGCTCGACTAACCTGCTTTCATCCCTCTAGATATAATGGTTCCGGGGGTGAGTTGGGCCCTAGCAGGAGGCACACTTAAAGGTACAGAGCATGTTCTGTGTTGACAAAAGTACCCCACGTTCCTTTTTTTGTTTTTTTTTATCCTTTCCGTTTAACTTTTTGAAAACCACCAAATCACCCAAACCACCGCCGGGCCGCGACCGCCCTCCATGGGGGGCGCGGGGGGTTGTCCTACCGTTGGGCCCAGCGTTCACGGGAGGTAGGGCCCATCTCGCGCCAGGCCGCCCCCCTGCCTCTCTGCCATCCGCTCCGCAGTCTGACGGACTCATGCTGTGCTGTTCTCTCTGTTGTACTTTTGTCTCCTCACAGATCCATCCACTGTTCACACTCGCACCGCTCACCACATGCCGCAGTTCACCGCTGCTGATCAGATCGCTCCGTGCTGGGGATGATATCGTAACTATACAGTGACGCGCTGGGACCTTTGTTTCAGTGGTGTGAGTTTTGGGTTTTGAACCAGCCCTCATGGCGGGGCTCCAGGCGAACATTTTGGATTGGTTGCACCGGTATATCCAGGAATTTACAACTTTAGAAAGGTCTGAAAGTTTCCTACAAACAGGTAGGCTTGTCACGATAAGAATCACAATCATTTTTTGATGGCCACACAACAGAGCTGGTGGAATTTGTTTAGCATCTCTATGGCATCATAGATCTTCCTGAGTTGGCTTTCAAAGACCTGTAGCGCCTCCCAGAGGGCATGAGAGTGAGGGTGGTGAGTACAAAGCGTCTATGGGAGTGTGTGACCGGTGATTTTGGATGATTTGTTGATTATACGTTGGAGTTTTGTGCGTGACTGACCAAGTTTCCGTACTTTTACTATTATCGATGATGCGAGGAGACTCTCAGTCATGGCTGTGTTCAACTGAAGGAGGATGTTGTGACTAACTTTTTGAGCTGTCGCAAAAAAAAAAAACAGTATTTATTGACTTTTTTGTCGGTTTCATCTGCATGCTGCTTTCCATTTACTGAGGAATTTGGAAGAGTCCGTGATGGCTGTGGCTTCAGAGTTGATGGAAAGGGCTGCTTTGGGCGTGGGTGAACGAGAGAAGTTAATTATGAGATTTGCTTCGGTTTTGATGTGTTGAGTTGAAGGTTATTGTTGTAACACCAAGTGAATGCTTGGGTGACCGGAGCATGACGATGGTTTTCATTATTCTCGGTCTCCAGTTATTGTTGTGTCAGCTGCGTATTTAAGGATGGATACTGAGTTGCAGCATATTGAATGAATATTCGATGTATTGTGGGATGGAACTATTGTGATAACGATGTTTTTGAGACCCACTAGATGACATAGCTTGGAAAAAATATTTGAAGAGCAAGAGATGAGATGATTAGCCTCAATTTACAGTTATTTTGGGCAATGTGACCCTTTGACGTTAGTCCAGGCATGGGCGTAACTTCCTTAAGGATTGTTTTGGACACGTCCCCAACCGACTTTGGCTCGGCAGGGACCGTCCTCACCAATATTACACACCTTTTCCAATAACTCGGGCGGGGTTCATGCTAGCGTTTTCGAGCGTGAATGTTTTTTAAGTCCCTCTGCTGCTCCTACTGTGACGGCCGACGCCGTAGGGGATCTTATCATTGTGCAATCTTTCACAAAAGCTTAAAGGTCTCATTATAAGTCCTGCACGGAACTTCTGTGTGGAGTTTACGCACAGACGGACGCTAGTGGCCTTTCATACTGTTTGGCAAGTATGTATTCTCATTGTCCTCCGCCATTATTTCCCGCGCACATTTTTTCAGGATGCCTATGTGGAAAACTGTGCCGCTCAAAGGGGCGTGTCTAAGAAAATGACTAAGTTTTTCAAGTATAATACAACCTTAAAGGGGCTAGATGCAAGTTAGTCGTTTTATGCTCACTAATGCCACCTCAGGTCTTATACGTAACTGCAGCTTCTATATTAAGCTCGTGCATGACGGCACTTCGGACCCAAATTACCACCTTTCTGAGTGACAGTGCAGGATTTTAGAGGCAGTTGTGGACAGGTCTGAGCTCATTCTACACATGAGGACATGGCTGGAACATGTAGGGGGAGGAAAATACTTAGTTTTCACTTTTTTTAACTGACTGTACCTGTCTGGTGGAAGAGCGGGGTCGCTTCTACCTTCACCCTGTTTGGAGCCATAGGAATATACTGGGAGAGGCCAAATGCTAACAACATGTTTGGTCGTTTTGCGTGACTGAGGGCACACACAAAGACCAGACAGGTATGCATCAACTCGTCTAAGCTCAGGTAACAACATGTCTCAGTATGGGAAAATGGTGGCCTGTTCCTTTAACACAGATGTGGGCACTTTAGGCCTGGAGAGAGGACGGTCGGCATCACAGCAACACTTTTTGTTTTCGTGTTAATTGGTGAAATATTGGCGCAGATCTTCACATTTTCAGGTTGCAACTAAGCTACAGTCGGTTTATGGAGCTCATTTACATGTCTGTAGTTTCAAAAGCTCTGATCAAAAATGATCAGAAAATGGTTGTTAGGCTCTCATCACTTAGTTTTATTGATTTTAAGCCACAGTTATGGGGGATATTTCCACATTTAGCTATAGTTTCTCTATTCCAAAGCAAACACGAGTCCTTTTATGGAACTGGCCTCCGAAACAAATTGATTTTTTTTTTTTCATTTTAACCAAGTCATAACACAATAATTTGAGTGCAATCATTGAAAATGAAACGGCTGCGAGTTCCCCACTGGGTTTAGCAATACTGAAAGAACACATCATTCCTTTTTTTCGGATATGCATTGCGGGACGCTTGGAGGAAAAGTGAAATGATTGCTGGATGTTTTGGGTAATATGACGGCGCAGAGCGGGTTTTCAAAGGCTGCGGTTTCGTTGCTAGCGGTTACAGATTGGAAAATGAAGCGGCTTGTCGTGAAAAGCCCGGCGCTGTTTTGGCCCACGTCTGCACAAAGTGGTCGAGCGGAAACTTATGGTTATTGTGTGAATGCTGTTTTGGATATTTGGGAAGGGTGCGTCATTAAAAAACTCCTGAACGAGAATGAGCGGTAACAGGACATTATCTGAAGTAGATACTTACGGTCCAAAATGACATTTTTGTTTCTTGTTATACCTGGAGCTTTTCCACCCAAGCATGTTCATTTATGTGGTTGCATCTTACAGTGGTCACTATTGAGATTTTTAAGTTTTCTTCCTTAGCATCTGAGTCTTCATGTTGGGGTTAAAAAAAAAAGATCAAACTCGACTCATGCGCTCTAGTTTAGGGCTTTATGAATATGAACTTTTTTTTTTTCATTATTGCTGCTTCAGTACTTACAAATAAGTGGTTTTGTGTATATTATTTTATTCATGCTCAAATATTAATGCTCCTGGTCATATTTAGTAGGGTCAGTGTGAACTTTGTATTTAATCAATCAATCAAATCAACTTTAAATGACATCAAACCCTGGCAAAACAAAAGAAAACAAAATCGAACAGCGTCATGTGTTTGGAAAATGTAAACTTGCTAATCTTAAAAAAATCCCAATGCAATTACACTTTCTAAGGGATTCTCAAGTGGTTTGGCTCGTCCCGTTACCCTAGAACAGGGGTCCCCAACTGGCGGACCTGGGTCCTGATCCAGACCTCCAGAGGCTGTAGTCCGGACCCCAAAGCCTTTTCATCCTCTCAATATACTTCATTTCTAAGGCTGAATTAAAAAAATATCTAAACAATTTGAATCACATTGAAGTAAGATGGCGACATTTTTGATTCATTAGTTCAGTCATCAGTTCTGCTTTGTAATTATACAACATGTGTTCATGTTTAACGTTTTCAAGAGCAATGACTGCATATGTCCGGACCCTGGACAAAATGTTGTATTTTCCACACAACTGTTTATTGAACAAGCCGTAGATCTGCCTTTAACCTCTTAACTCCCACCTGAACCGAGAGGATCTTTTTCCTCACGTCATCAGATTTTTTTTTCCATCATTTTTTCCATCATTTTTTTGTTAACTCATTTTTGTAACTTTTTTGTCATTTTTTGTCACATTTTTATCACATTTTTGTCAATTTTTTGTCAATTTTTTTGTCATTTTTTTGTCAATTTTTTGTCCTTTTTTTGTCAAATTTTTATCACATTTTTGTCACATTTTTTTGTCATTTTTTTGTCATTTTTTTGTCTCATTTTGTCACATTTTTGTCAATTTCTTGTGACATTTTTGTGACATTTTTGCCACTTTTTCATCAATTTTTCGTCACTTTTTTTATCAACGTTTTCTCACGTTTTTGTCACATTTCCATCATTGTTTTCGTCTCAGTTTTGTTGCTATTTTCACAGCTTTTTTTCCAGAAGCTTTTGGACTGGGGGTAAAGCCAAACTGGAGAAAATGTAATCGGTTCAGGTGGGGAGTTAAGGGGTTAAAGGGGGCTAGATGCAAAAGTTAGTCATTTTATACTCACTACTGCCACCTCAGGTCTTACATGTAACTGCAGCTTCTATATTATTAACACCTACTTAACGCCTTTTTTGAGTGACAGTGCAGGATTTTAGAGGCAGTTGTGGTGAACAGGTCTGGGCTCATTCTACACATTAGGACATTGAGGAACATGTAGGGGGAGGAAGATACTTAAAGCAGTACTAAGTAACGTGTTTACCTTAATAAATCCTTTTCGTAGTCCCTGTGGGGGTGATACAAGTGTTTATGGGATGATTGGAGGGTCTTTCATCTCCCCCTGGTGTCTCTGGACAGAAAACCATGTTTGCAACTTGACTGCCACCGGTCCGGAGAAAGCAATACACACTAATGGAATCACGAAGAAGAAGCTAACAGGCTAACGGGCAAAGCTAACTGCGGGCTAACGTCAACAGTATTTACAGCCAATTTTGAGTGAAAAAAATTATTTCCATTGTATAATTTGATGCATAGTAACCCTCTCTCCTGTCGCCTTTCCTGTCAGCGTAGTATTTACTCTCCAAGACAATTAATAAGTTAAAAAATCGTAACTTGCTACGACACCTGCAGTTGCGCTTATGGTCTCTAGGGGGAAGAGTTACTTAGTACTGCTTTAATTTTAACATTTTTAAACTCCCTATAGTCCCTTTAAACTGAAAATCATGAACAAAACAGCCCAATAACATAGTTTTTCTTAGTTCTCTGGAATAGACTCGTGACCCACTGAAATTGGTTCCATGACCCACTCTTGGGGCTGACCCACCAGTTGAGAATCACTGTCCTAAGTCATTCAGCCCATATACAGTATTGACATAGGCAGGGGATGTCTAACACTACAGTATTATTATTACCTGTTCACTGCTCTCTCAGGGTCAGAGTTTATTTCTCCAGTTCTGCAAACCTAAATCAGTAAGTGTCTTGACAGGAGAGCTCACAGCGTATATGCCGGTTTGTGTTCTGTCTTCGTTTCCATTTGTGACGTCAGAGTCTCCGCATTCCTGACCCCCAGCGGACTCCCCTCCCCTCAGCTCTGCGCTTCGCCGCAGAACTTCTGTTTCGGTTGTCGCGTTGGTCGTCGCTCGTCTGGAGTTTGTTTGCGCTGCCTTCGGGTAAACTTCCTGCACTGCGGCCACTCCGGAAACAATGACTAGCCACGCAGTACGAGGAATGATTTGGCTCATTTCTCTCTTTCTTTTATCCGGGGTTTGGGCTGAGTTTGTAAGCTTTCATCCGGAAACAAAAACAAAAAAAGAGTCTGATCGGTTTAATATCTTGTTTTTTATGATTTCACTGAATATGCAGCCCGTGGGAACTTGGCATTTCAAAGGACCTTTTCTCGAAATGCATGGATTTTATAGTATCATCCAGTTTCGTGCTTCTCATACTGCAGTACCAATCAAAAGTTTAAGACCAGTTGAAAAATAGTAAGAAAAAAAAAATCATGTTTGGATCTTTACAAGGTTCAGTAAACAAAAAGAAGAAAAGGGTTAGAAAAGGGTTAAAAGAACAATTAAACTGAAATAGTCTGTTGGAAAGTTTAGGACGACATGCCTTTAAAAAAAACAAATCTGTGCAAAAATGTGGATTCAGTGTGAAAAAAACGTGTTCGGGTCAAACGTGTTCGGGTCAAACAGTTATTTTGAATTTCCCAAAAGATCCTGATGGTTATGGAACAATAAATTCAAATGGAAGACCCAAAACAATGTCACCAACGCTGAGCCGGAGGATCCTCGACCCAAATTAATGGCATTTCAACCTGGATAGACTCAAAGAGACAAAATCAGCAATTAGGAAGATTTATTGACATGTGTAATGAAGCCTAGGCGTTAATTCAACCTGGGAGACGATTTTCAGCATCACATACCTCCAGCCAATGATCGCTTCCGAGAGGGCCACACCTCCACCTCAGCCATCAGCGTAAGAGCCGCACCTCCATAGCAGCCAATCATCGCCCTCGGTCCCGCTTTTAAGCCCCAGCAATCATGGTTCGTTCGCTTCCCAGCTGCGCTGCGACCCGCCTCCGCCCCATCTCCGCCTCTTCCATCTACGGCTTCTCCCTGCTGCAGCTTCACGGGTCTTCCATACCACCACCAGTGTCCAGGCTCCGGGGGAAGACATCCCTGACTACAAGCTGTTCATCCATTATGACTTTCATACATCGATGTTACCGCCGGGGTCTGATCGCCAAAACTAATATACATGTCAATAAATCTTCCTAATCACCGCTTTCGTCTGTTTGAGTCTATCCAGGTTGAATTAGTTTTGGCGATCAGACCCCAGCGGTAACATCGATGTATGAAAGTCAATATGGATGAACAGCTTGGAGAGGGAGACCCGTGAAGATGCAGCAGGTAGAAGAGGCGGAGGTGGGGTGGAGGCGGGTCGCAGCACAGCTAGGAAGCGAACGAACTATGATTTCTGGGGCGTAAAAGCGGGACCGAGGGCGATGATTGGCTGCTAAGGAAGGTGCGGCTCTTACCCCGGGCTCACGCCAAGCGGAAAAAAAAAACGATCTCCGTCGCTCAGCTTGCTCTACTTCCTTCGCCAGCCCCCCTTGTGCAGGAGCAGGTGGAGGTGGGTTTGAGTCGCAGCTGAAGCGCATGAGCCAATTACGCACAGGTGTCTGTCAGAGCGTGTCCTGTGGTTGGTGGTCGCCGCCGGAAATGGCTCTGTATTTACATAGCGTTGACATTTTTTTAACGCTAGTCAGCATAGAGAATGAATGGAGGCTCGCCGCTCTATTCTCTTCCGCCGCTCTAGGTGTGAGCTCGGTGTCACGCTGATGGCTGAGGTGGAGGTGTGGCCCTCACGGAAGCGATCATTGGCTGGAGGTCAGTGATGCTGAAATATAGTGTTATCTACCAGGTTGAATTAACGCCTAGGCTTCATTACTGGAGCAGACACTTTTTGATGAGATCCAACTGCAAAATGTGAATTTTTACTATTTCTCAATTGGTCTTAAACTTTTGATCGAAACTGTATCTCCTGAGATGGTACTTTGTGTGAAAAGTGTTGGAACCACTGATCTAGTTTATTCATTTCATTTATTAAATGAAAATCAAATTTGTTGGGCTTTTACCAATATATTTCAATCTTTCAATAACAAAACAAAAAGGGAAAAAAACGGACTGCCGTCTTGTATGGCGGTAGTGGAGCAATGGCGAGTGTTTTTACACTGAGCTGAAAGCCTAGTAAGAGACTGAGAGACTGAGAAACTGAGAGGCGAGGAAAGCATTTCCGCTGTGGTGTTCAAAGTATATTTTTGATGAGAGAACAACACTGTAACATGGTAAAAAAAAAAAAAGCTTGAAAAAATCTCCCTTGAAAAATAGACCTCAGCTCAAACAAACCAATGCTTTTACCATAAACTTGATTTTGATGGGAGTGCAAAATTGTGCAGGCAAAACATTAAGAACAAACTTATGGACAAAGTCAGCCTGAAAGTGGTTCCTTGTTCCTTTAAGTAAAGTGACAGTGCAGGGGATCCAAACGCAGCGATACAAAAGCCCTCTCTCTCAGGACATCCCTGTGTTCGTCATTGTTTATCGTAATGAGTATCTGCTAATAGAGAATATCCCCTTGTAAGTTTAGCCTCTCTTGCTGTTCTTGGTGTACGTGCGTACTGTGTGCAGAAGGGAACAGATGGCACTAAACAACTTGTGAAATATGCATCTTCTTTCTCTCGGCGTGTGTGCTAACCCGCCCGAGGTCGCGAGCGCTGGTTGTTGTTGTGTTTTTGATTTGGGCCCAGTGGTAATTCCACCGTGCGGCGGCGGTAAACAAACAGGGAAAGAAAGAGCAAGTGCAGTGATTGGCACATTTGGCGCGTTTACACGACAGCCAAGGAAATGGAGTTGCGTCGGTGCAGGAAAAGTGGACTCTTGGAAATACATGCAAAACATCTCGTTCCAAGTGGTAGCAAAACCGATCCCAGTGGTGATGGGCGGTGCCAGGGAGCTGATGCAGAGAGATGTGTGTTTTATGAAAAATGCATTGAAACCTTTCTGTTATAGAAAATGTAAGAGTGGAGGAAAGGGCTTAGGTTATAAAAGGCTGAAATAACTAATACATTAATCGACAATTAATGAATTCATTATTCTGGCAAACACAGACTCAAATAGAGCAAAAGGGACTTGAGAATGTAGTATTTTGATGGGAAAATACTGCATTTTAGGGTGTAGTGTTTTGCACATTGTAAATTCAGAAATATTAATCTGTCTCATCCAATCAGAAGGCAGAATTCGCACGAAGAGCCTCCAACAAACACTTTAAGTTTACTCCTCAAGTGCCACTTTGGCTTTGTGATGTAAAAGGTTTGAAAAGATAACATTTTCATACACCTTTCACAGCCAAACGATTACCGTATTTTCCGGACTATACGTCGCTCAGGAGTATGGCTGGGTACCGTTAAACGGTACCTACTTGGTACCGACCGAAAAGCTCCGTTAGGGGGCGGTATCGAAAAACTTTTTTTTTTCGGTGCTAATTTTCGGTACTTTTTCTCTCCAAACGTCAATAAATGATCCACAGTGAGTCTAAAAAAGCCTGAACTCATGAGCAGCTTCAGCACAAATGCAGAAGCAAAGCTGTAACTTACTCACACTTCAGTCATTATCAGAGATGGCAGAGCCGCGGTCTGAGCCAGGACTAAACCAGGACTAAACCAGGACTTACAGTAAATTGGTTAAACACCAGGACTAAACCAGGACTGCATAAGAAACTAGAGCTCTTAAAAAAGAGAAAAGCAGTGACAACACGGTAGTGACAACGAGAAACACATGGGCTTTACCTTTAGCTTTAGCCCCGCACAGCCTGAAGTTACGCGCTCTTGTTTACAACTCCAGCTGCACCAAAGATCCCCAGATCCCCACATCCTCAGCCCCAGATCAGAACAGTTATATCCAGGTAAAGGACACTTTTTTTTTGGCCAGGCAGTGACTTTGTTAGCCGTAGTTCCAATCCCAACTCATCGCTGTCCATGTAAAGGTAGGAGTCTGTCATCTGTCGGCTCGGCGTCGGCGGGCGGCGAGCCTCGGACTCCGCTTTCAGGGCTGTCCCTGGAGGCCGAACAACCGCAGACAGGGCTCGGCTGAAGGGGCGAGAGAGGATCAGATCTAATGGAGGCGCACTGAAAACGTCCCGACCGGACAGAGGTCACAGTGCAGACACGTCCGCCCTCTCTCCGTCAAGGGTCAAACTTGTCCAATTGGAAAATGTAGACGTCAAAAACAAAAGGTCACTGCTAATGAGAAAGCCGTGAGTGGTCAGCCGCCTCATGCTTCCACGAATCGTTTGTGAAGGCTGTCAGTTGTCCAGGAATTGTCCATTGTTGTCGGGATTACAGTAAATATCATCGACCAGACTGGCTTGATTCTACCTCCTGAAACTTCTTGTCGTCAAATATAACACTAGAAATCCCACAAGCTATTCAGGTCTATTCAGTCTTCTTTTAAAGTTTTAGAGATTCAAATATTAGCTAATGAATGCAATAAGCTAAAGAAGCCTGTTTTAAGTTAAAGCTTCAACTTTCATTCGATATTGAAAGGCAACTATTACTTAACATTATTTACATATTTGCTTTAATGTTTTATTTACTGAGCTACATGTCACCAGGTGTATGACCAGCTGATGCTCTGGGCCCTGAGTCTGAGGTCCTGTGGCCTTGTGGTCCTGTGGTCCTGTGGTCCTGTGGTCCTGTGGTCCTGTGGTCCTGGGGTCCTGTGGTCCTGTGGTCCTGTGGTCCTGTGGTCCTGTGGTCCTGTGGTCCTATGGTCCTGTGGTCCTGAGGTCCTGTGGTCCTGTGGTCCCCAAACTGACCTCCCTCTGACTCACGTCTAGTTAATGACCTCTTTTTTTTTTATGTCTAACTTTGAAACACGCGAGAGAGCAGCTCCCTATTTTGAGCTAATGCATTCTGAAACATGGTAATCATCAGCTACTTCCCGCTGCTCGACTACTTTGCTTTTTATGTTGCCGTGGAAACTGCTCAGCCAATCGCCGGAGAGAGGGTAAGGAAGATGTGTTGGAAAGCCATGTTCACATTAATGAGCTGTCAAACTTTGGTGTTTACAGTATTGTTTCGCCAACATTTGACCATATTGTCCATATCAAACACATGTGAACCATCCGACTGCACTGTAGGCACTTTGTTAATTAAACAGCAGACTTTTCATCATTATAATTGACTACTTTTACATAGATTTCCTCTTGTAAAAATCTAATTTAAAAACTCGTGTTTTGCAATACCAAGACTTACCAGCAATATAACAAATTAAAAACATTGACTATATCTCAAATGTTGATGTTTTATCAATGAAAACTGAGCTCCCGTGTTTATACGACTTGGAAATAGCATTAGCCTCACCGGCCAATCACAAGATGGCTGCCAAGTCTGCCTTGTCAACGACGTCACATCCTGTCAAGAGTTATATTAAAGATCTTTGCCAATAAGAATATACATTTAACAGGCTGCTATAAATATGTACGACATGCTAAACCAATTAGCAGTTAAGCTAATGAAAGGATCACGTGACACATTCCGCTCATATCTTCACATATCATCAGGGAGTGGTTGCATTCCCACATTGCATCAGTAGATGTGGCACCTTCGAAACAGTAAGGGAACTTTGTTCTGCAGAAGCAGTGGCAAGTTCAGTTCTCTGCCATACTCTTCCCTGTCCATTCCACGCAGGGAGTTAGTCTGCTCACGGAGCATATGGAGCAGTTTGAGGGGGCGGGCCTAACGCACAGATTGACAGTGAAATTTAGCAATCAGCAATTAGCGGACGTGACGTCAGCTAGAGTCCGATTCACAAAACATGAACTGAATATAAAGTCACGCGGAGAACGCGGAGGCAAAATCCTTCATCCATGATTAGTTTTGGCTAAAGTTAATGTTAATTGAACTGATAATATAGCGGTGCAGCGAGTGATGTGACCTTGTCACTTCTCTGTGGCGGTCGTGGTGTTTACGGTGTATGGCTAAACCCACCTCCTTTCGCGCAGAAAGAAGTGGGTGTGGTTTATCAGGCTAGATAAATGTGTGTTCCATAATAGATTAATGAGATTTATCATTGAATCCATCATCAGAGCAGCGTGTGGAGGGAGCAGGGCTCACTACTGACACCTACTGATAATAAAAACAAAAGACACAGCTGAGGGCAGCTTTAAGTAACTCAAATGATGAATATTCAGAAAGATTCTAAAAGAAACATTTCTGAAATATTTCAGTTGTAACTAAACAAAAAGCTTTATTGTGTCTAAAAGAGGATTGATCATGACCTTTTGTGCTCAATTACTTGTAAAGTAATGTTTGTTTTGCTGAAGCATAAGCCACTGACACTTATGGGCTTCTTATGCAATTTCTCCATCTGTGAGATCAATAAAGTATCATCTTATCTTATCTTATCTTATCTTAATATACATACACACTATAACCACAACTCAACATCACATTTACAAAGTGCACTGTGTGTAATTGTTCATTAGAGATGTTCCTTTATTTTAGAAAGCATCTGATGGCTTATTAGAGATGTTTGAAATCAAACCATCATCATCAGAGACGGTCTGGGACACACTTCACCCCTTTATATAAATGACATGATATTAACCTTAAAATAGCATGAGAGACTGTTGGTACATAGTCTGTGAAACCTCCATGACACATGAAAAGCTGTCGTCTAATCTCTCTATATTCACATTCACATAAAGTACATTAACAAACAGTTCTCTAGGGTTATGACCCTTCCCCACACGCTAAGCCTCTTTACATCCACAAAATACATGAACATATTATGCTAAGCCTGTCGTGTGGCACATAAGCAGTTAGGTTTTACATAAATGCCGTGCGCTGGGATTTGGAATTGTCCCGATAACGCTGTCAGTGAGAACGCTGTCACTCCTGCCTTCACGGTGCACGGCCATAAATCCCCGTCACCTTGGGCTCGGCTAACAAAGTCAATTTCTATATTGTGGTGTTAATCTTTGTTGTCACTACACAGGCGGCAGTGCACCGTGATAAGGACCGGGGCCGCCATCACCAAAAACCACCACTCCTCATGGAACGGGATGGAGTGAACTTGTGTTAGATGCTTTATTCCAAACGAGAAATCTATCGTTTTTCTTCTGGAAGTGAGCCGGAAGCAGCTGTTGCTAATAAGTTAGCTTTGTTTTGCTAAACATTTTGCTCAGCAGTTTTAATAATTGTTTTGTTTTGTGAGCTGGACTGTTGTATTGCAAAGGGCAGAAGAATCCTGTTCTTAAATTGGGAAGTGTTTGTCTCTTTTTCAGGAGAACATTGCGATCCTGGCCTTTTGTCCTGCCAAGGGCTGAATGGAGTGTCTGTTTTATAGCCCCTCTGTGTGAATCTATTGTACATGTCCTGGACCTGGTGGTCAGAATCCTTCTCAGAGCTGCACATTCTCTTAAATCTTTGGAACTGTCCAAACGGAATATTAGAAACAAGGTTTCTTTGGATGGAAACTCTCAGCTCTTAATATAGTATTTCTATCAGTACTTTTTTTTGTGTGAATAATAAACTGAGCCTGATCATTTAAGTAGGTATGGAAGTTGAGCAGTTGTTCTTTGGAGCCTTTAAAGATGAACAAAAAGAACATCAATATATCTGCCATAAAATCTGATGAACTGTCGGAATGGATTGGATTCACTGTGCACATTCCGCTGCTCCCGAAGGCCCAAAGAAGTCGAGCCTGGTGGAGTTCGGGGAGTCGGCTGCTCCCATTGCCGTTCCTTTTAAAGTTTCGACGCTGACGAGGACGCGGCGGTTTCGAAACGTGTAGGCTGTCCTTTCTAATAAACGTCTCCAAAACAGGTCAGCGCTTGGTTAAATGTGACAAATGTACTGTATGTTTGTTTCTGCTGTTAAGTCGAAAAAGCACACTCTTTCTCAAACGCGCATTCTTTCTCCACCAAAACAGACACACAAAACAGTTCAGTTTAGACTGTGGAATCACACACGCACACACGCACACACACACACACACGCACACACACACAACACACTCCTACTTAGGTTAAGTTTATCTTAAAGCACCTTAAGGTAAACTGTGTACCTTAATAAGTCCTCTCCGTCGTCCCTCTGGGGGTAATACAAGTGTTAATGGGATGATCGGGGGGTCTTTCATCTCCCCCTGGTGTCTCCACAATTGCAACTTGACTGCCACCGCACTGGAGTCACCAATACACACTAATAGAATCATGAAGAAGAAGCTAACAGGCTAACACAGGCTAACTGGGGCTAGTGCCACTTAAGCAGTATTTACAGCCAAGTTTGAGTGAAAATATTTCCACTGTGTAATTGGATGTACAATATCCCTATTGGAAGTAAAGTCACATGTCACGTGACATGGTCAGACGCTCTCCGAGGAGGATGTACTCTCGCGGTGCACTGCACGCCACGGGGAGAGCGAGAGAGAGAAAGAGGACGGCGCCGCTCCGTGTCACGTTTACCAGTGTGTTCTCCCATTTTTGTCTCGTCTCGTCTCATTGACGTAAACTCGTAAATGTCTCGTCATGTTCTAGTCCCCAAAGAGCTCATTTTAGCTCGTCATCGTTTCATTATCGTCTTTGTTGACGAAAACAACACTGCTCGGGGCAAGAGTTACTTAATACTGCTTTAAAGCCACAACGCATAGAATTTTACCCAGTGAACAAAATGTTATTATTTTTACATTTACTTTGAGACAGATATTTTCATCATGGAAAAATACCTCATACATGTATAAACAGACATGTGTCTTTGCTGTGAGCGGCTCACCTCTCCTAATACACCACTGTAACTTTACCGGGAGTGGGTACGTCTCCATGGAGACGTGAGTATAGTCAGCAGAGATCTGAATAGGTTAGGTTCT
The DNA here is from genome assembly GCF_951799975.1 of Gobius niger. Lineage (NCBI taxonomy): Eukaryota > Metazoa > Chordata > Actinopteri > Gobiiformes > Gobiidae > Gobius > Gobius niger. The sequence goes on from NC_136870.1 coordinate 5,117,448, forward strand.
CATCCAAATCTATTCTTTGATTACCCACTGCAAAAATATTCTTTTCTGTGTTGAGCTGCTCATTAGGAGCATGTTTTGTACTGATGGCAACAGTATAGTCCAGAATGTTGCACAGTGTGCCTTTAAGTTCGTCCAGATCAGACCCTCAGGTCACAATTATTAATGTGCGCTTTCTTTGTTGTTGTTTTTACACCGAGGCCTATGTTGTAACGCAGTATTTAGTGACGACCAACCTGACCACATGCTCTGTTAGCATGAACATTTAGAGCATTTGTAACATGTAGCGATGCTGAAGTAAGGGCTTAAACTGGTGCAATGCAATCCACTCTGATTCAGGGAGTTATTACAGGGTTGCTGCTGGTCATCAAATTAATTATGCTAAAATGAAGACCTCAGATTCACACTGGTATTAAATCTTTTTTTTTTTTTAGAAAATATATGTTTTCCTTAGGGACAGAACCCACAACAAAGACATTGCTCAACTCTTTTTACTGTATACATTCATCAAAAACACGAAAACAATGGCCTAAAACTAATTCAGCTGCAGTTCTGACTGAAATGTGACACAATCTGCTGCTCAGCGCGGGTGTCCCCGTCCTTAGACTCTCCAGCAGGGCGAGGAAAGACTCCAAAACTTGAAACCTCGGAGAGAACCACAGAAGGAGAGATCCACTCCCATGGACGGACAGACTTGGATCTACAGTATTCCGCTTGTTTGATACACTAAGGTCGGCCACCGCTAAAATATGCAACTTTGACTATTATTTGCCTGACGTGGACTTCTTTCCTCAATAACGGCCGGTGTTTTCGTCCCCACTTTGACTTTAATCAATGCGACCGTGACAATACCGATCAATTGCGCCCGTGAGTGAAATATAGCGCCTCATATATTCCAATTTATTTTGCCCTAAACAGCTTTGTAAGTTTAACGACTGCTTCACCGTCAGCAAAGGGACTGAGAGGAGTAATGGCTTACTTGGATTTGAAAGTTGTTGGTAATTTGTGAAAAGGAGAAAGGGACCCAACAACACAACGCGTAAATGTTTAATGTTGGAAACTTGGGTCTATGAATATTTAATCTCAGGAAATGTCTGGGGGGGGGAAGCTACGTTGAGCAGAATAGCATTAGAAATGTTTCACAGCGCCTTACGTAAAAGAACTGCATCTGGGTTTTTCTTTTACGCTTTCTTCTCTTTATGCTATCACTGGATTTAGTTCAAAGTATGAATAAAGCCCTCTGTAGTAGCCATTGTTTATTTAAAGCCATATGCCAACTAAACTGGCATAAAGCTCAGAACAAAACATGGCAGTGTTACCAAACATTTTCTTAAAAAGCTAGACACCAACAACAATTTGGATTTCTACGCTAGTTTCAAAGCTAAGTCTGTTGAATGAATGAAGTTAGCTAGGAGTTTGCAGCTAACAAAAGCATTGCTAGCTTGTTTTGTTGACTTGATAAAACCATCAGCCACCACCAACCACCAGCCAGATAACTCACAATGTAAAAAGCATTAATGCTTTTTACATTGTGAGTTATCTGGCTGGCGTTATTGAAAATTTACATGAAAAAGAGACAGTCTTTTGAACGGCTCTTTGAAATGAACGGATCCCAAAGGCTCGGCTCCCGGTAAAGAGCCATAAATCCCATCACTGTTCTGTAAGTTAGCATCAGGGCTGGGTACCCTTGGTTTTTTTTTCCGATACCACACTACAAAAAGTAAATATCAAGCATTGGCTTAAATGACTTGAATTGAGGAAATGTTTCTTGTTTCGAGCGGTTTTCACTCATTTAGACACTTTTCCTGATCGGACCAAGTTTACTTTGCTTGTTTGAGGACATTTCAGACCAGTTCTAGGGTAAATCTCGCTTGAAATAAGAAAGTAAAATTGCCAATGAGATAAGACCATTTTTCTTACCCCATTGGCAAAGAAAATTACCTGAAATAAGGACGAAATGTATCGAAACGAGTCAGAAACATCTCAGAACAAGTGAAATAATCTAGGACAAATGCACAAGAACTTCTTAACTACTCAAAACAACTAAAATTTGGATTATTATGCTCAAATTGAGATGTTTATACTGATCTAGTTAAATACTTTTTGCAGTGCTTTAACGATACCTGCTTTCTGGTACCGGTGCCTTAACGGTAATTTTTCCGATACCTATGTTATTTTAAGTGAATTAAAATAAAGAGTTGAAAAAATAGTATAGTTCAGAAAACAGCACAACAGAAAGAACACCGGCCGCAGCAGCGTCACCTGTAACTTAATTTTTAGAGCAGAATTTTCACTTAAGCGGTGATAAAAAGAGACAAAGGACATTATTACCTCCTGAGCTGCAGAGACAGACCAGATCCACATCAGGACACCGTTTTCTTTCAGCTAAACTTTTGTAAACACACTGCGTTGTTCGACAAAGTGAAAACACTCCGCACGCCAAAGATCTGTGACATAGTGAGAGCGCTCACTCTGTCACCAATAACTTACCGAAACTGTTCCATAAAGGGCTAGTGCAGAGTGAGTGCTCACTTTATCCACAAACAATCTTTAATCTCTTCCTCTGGTGCAGCTGGAGTTTAGTAACGGCAGCAGTAACTTCAGGTAAAGAGCCCATGTGTTTCTTGTTGTCACTGCTTTTCTCTTGGTCTAACAGCTCTAGTTTCTTATTCACTCCTGGTTTTTAACTAGTTTAGTGGTTTAGTCCTGGCTCAGACCGCGGTATGCCATCTCTAATAATGACTTAATTCTTAGTAAGTTATAGGGTAACACGTTACATTACGGGCCGGTAAGTCCGTGGTACTTACAGTGGTTATTACTAGTAACGACAGTGGTAATTATTGTGGTACTTCTTGGTACTTATTGTGGTACTTAAAGTGGTACTTACAGTGGTAACTCTAGGTTAATGTGGTACTAAAAGTGGTAATTACTAGTAATTAGGGTTAGGGTCAGGGAGACACAGAGTTAACACTCTATCTCTCATTACTAAGAGATACAGTGGTAATGCTCTTAGTAATTAAGGTTGTACTTCTATTTACTTTGGTACTTTAAGTGATTGTTTCGTGTAGTTACAGTGATACATCTATGGTACTTATTGGTAATTCAAGAATACTACAGCAGCAATTCATAGGTAGTAAATGTGGTACTTCAACATACAGAAGTCATTTCTAGGATTGTGTGACTATGAAACAACATAAATCAGCAATAGAGAAAACAAGAAGTACAACCTTCATTACTAAGTTCATTACTGAGTTACCACTGTATCTAGAAGTACATACCTGGTAATTCTCACTATAGTATCCTTTAAGTACCACAATAAGCACCTAGAAGTACGACTATTATTGTAGTATTTACCACTATAAGTACCACCATAAGTTCTATAAGTACCACTGTAAGTACCACGATAAATACCTAGAATTACCACTGTATCACTGTAAGTACCACCGTAAGTACCACAATAAGTATCTAGAATTACCTCTGTAAGTACCAAGGACTTACCGGCCCGTAATGTAAAGTGTTACCCATGAGTTCAGGCTTTTTTTTAGACTCACTGCTGATCATTTATTGACGTCTGGAGAGAAAAAGTACAGAAAATTGGCACTGAAGTGTTTGGATACTGCCCCCTTTTCGGTCGGTACCTAATTGGTACCGTTTAACAGTACCCAGCCCTAGTTAGTATTGACTGCCAGCTTTAAACCCATGCTTGATATTTACTTTCTGTAACAATAATAATGCATTGGTTTTATATAGCGCTTTTCTGGACACTCAAAGACGCTTTACATTGCACTATTCGTTCACTCCATACTCGGTGGTGGTAAGCTACTATTGTAGCCACAGCTGCCCTGGGGTTGACTGACGGAAGCGAGGCAACCAGTCCAGCACCATCTGCCCCTCCGACCTAGTCTCGCCAACCAGACTCCGCTTCTTTACAGAAGAGGGTCTGGCAACACTCCATTGCGCGCTTTCAAAGGAAGTGACGCAGCGATATGGAGCCTACCGACCAATCAGAGCAGCTCCCTGAACGGGCGTCACGTTGTTGCGCCTTTGTTTTGTAGTTTTTCAACACAAGCAACCACTTCATGTAATGCTCCAGTATGCTTGTGTTCTTAAGTTTTTCTGACATAAACGACAGAAGTCATTTACTGAACTCCGTGTGGCAGGAGCGCCATTGTTAATGTCCCAATGACTACAACTCACATCCGCTATGTTCTCATTGGCTGCTATGCGCTTCGGTTGTCCCACATTAGTCCCGCCTCAAGCAGTAGCTTTTCTACGACAGGGTCGCCAGACTAGTCTCCTGTTTATTAATTAATAAACATCTGAGATTAGTCTGGATACCAGGCTACCTCCGACCACCACCAACCACTCACTCACTCACTACATTCGCCCAGGCTTCCTGGTGTTCCCAAACCGTCTCCCATCCAAGTACCGACCAGGCCCTTCCCTGCTTAGCTTCTCAGGTCTGACGGGATTGGGCAGAGCAAAGGTGTAGTGCACCAATTTTCAAACCATCATCTCTTTCTATTAAAGCGCTTTCCATTTCCTTTGTTTCTTGTAGTTGTCGTTGACGGGGTTCGATCAAACTTAGAACCAGCTGTCATGTTGACGTGAAGTTTTGGGATGATGTAGTATGGTTGGATTGTACTCATCATGAAGTATTAGTAGTAAAGCATCACACCATTTTTATGAAACTCATTGCTCAATAAGCCCATCGTTAATATCCTACATTTCTCTGCCTTTTTTCAACTGTCAATCGCGTCCCCATTCCAACCCCGTACGAACTCCTTGATTGTTGATTGTTTCAAAAGACTCAAAGAGATGGTTCATAGTCCACAGTCTATTGCTTTTCACCTTTCTGTCTTAAAGAGATTTTCAATTTGACACATCGCGGACATTTGTGCTATTGCCAAAATAGTTTTGTCCCCATTCACATCAACGTACGGAATCTTTTCTGTGGTTTCAATCCATGCTAAGTTAGGAGGAGATGACTACGGTTTTCTGGACGTTTTAGTTTCATGGGAAGTGGTATTCCGGACTGTTGGAAAGTTGTAGTTTTTTGTGCACCCTTTCATTCCGCGTTACTCCTTTCTCTCCCTCCGCCTTTCCTTCACCCAACAACTGCTTCACCATCCCAGCCTCCCCCATGTCCGCTCGATCCATGTTGCTCAAGTATGACTCAGAAAGAGGTGTGACAGTCCACCATTGGAACCAGAAAAAAACAAAAAAACAATGTGTGTGAAGAGAGTGTGTATCCATGTCATTTTGAATAATTTTGAATGCTTACTTTCTTAACCCCCTCGTGTGCGTCCGTCTGGTCTTCTTAATTTGCTCTGCTGCACGTCCTGTAATTCCACAATGTCGTCAAACCGTTTTTTATGTCCGTGTCCGACGTCTTTGCAGCAGCAGAGCATGTGGGAATTCCAGTTTTGTTGTCGTTGTTGTTGTTTTTTGGAATTGTTTAACCCTTTTTTTTGTTTGCAGTTTCTTTTGGAAGACTCAGTGCTTGCTGGTTTTCTAAATTTGGCAGCTCATTTTTTGACACGGAGCTGGACATGTTTTACTCCAGACAGGCACTAAGTCTCAAGGTTTACTACTGAAACCATCACAGCGAAGGTCTGGGGCGTAAAAGCAGCGGCCGCAGCCGTGCAATCGGTTCCGCTGGTCGGAATTGGAAATGTAAATGCACTCGACAAGATACTTAAAAACACTTCCCATTTCTATTTTGAAATTAAAATGTTTTATTTACTTGAAGGAATTCTTTAATGCCTAGTGTAGGTTTTTTTCCACAATTTTGTATATGTTTGCCTGGATTAATAAACAATATGATTATGGAGAAATGGTTAAAATGATATATCCCCAATATCTAAGCAGTGGAATGTAATGGCGCAGAGAGGAGTGAACTGAATAAAGTAAGGTAAAGCTACAAACTGTATCACGCACGTATGAATAATAAATGATTTGAAGTGGAGCCAATTCGAAAACAGGGGAAATCAGAATGATCTCATGAGTCTGGTTGAGCTATCTCAACTTTAAACCACCTGATGCCATCAGCAGGTGGAGCAGAATGTTTTGAGCTCCTGTGATGGAGAAATTAAGTAATGGGAGTAATGAGAATTACTCAAATGAAATGAAATGAAACAAAGCTCTAATAAGATTACAACATGGTTAAAAACTGGTTAAAAGTCAGTTTAGGAGTATTAATAATAATGATAATAATAATAATATGAACTCATGTACGCAAGACTATACTAACCTCAAAGTGGCATATGGTTTATTTCCAGTAATTGGAAAAACAAACATACTAATTATATACTAATTCTCCACAATTACAACCTCATTGACTGACATTATAGAGTGAGACAGAGCTGTTGTTAAGGTTCCAAGCCTAAATAAAGGTGTGGTTTTACGCAGTTAAAGGTTTTGTTAAATGCACCCAATGACAACTTCATTGTGAAACCCATGATGAAAAGAAAAACTATTCATGATAAACTAGTTAGAATAGTGCAGAAGGACTAGTTTGCTGAAAAAAGAAAGGAGCAGCCATATGGCAACAAAGTGTTTCAAAGTGTCTTGTGAGTGCACCGAAAAGTTTACCTGAATCTCAATTATGCAATGCTGCGCTTTGACCCCAAGCCTTCTTATGTTCATTTTTGTTTTCATCCTTTCCCAGTCAGTCTTTCCTCAACATTCACACTCATTCCAAACTCCATACACCATACGGTGTCAGTCCAGTCCTGATGCAAATACCTTCCTTTGAGAGAACTTTGGCACTTGCATCGCTAAGTCTTGTGTTGTGGAGTGTCTTTTTCAGGCCCTTGTGATCTTTGGCATTTTGTAGTTGGCACTTTTTCACCTCACAATCCACCTTAGACACATCCAAACTGTCCCAGACTCATGTCGCTATACACTACATACACAATTCAAGACCTGTGAGCACCTGGATGGTCACAGGGTATCCATAGTGTTGTGCTGTGATGTATCAAAGGGGGTACAAGACAAGGTTGCCCTACCTCACTCTGTATTTCCCAATAAAGGAAATGTATTGTTGCCCAATGTTTTTGAGAATGGCCATGTGCAAAAGCAACCCCTCCATGCCCAGTCTTTCATGTTCAAATATAGGAAAGTGTTTGAAAGGTAAGTCAAATGTAGAATGTTAAGGAGGTTTTGCTTGAGGGGTTGTTTTTGGACTGGAGATTTTCATGTTTTTTTTACGTCTCTAACACTATTTTCTCTTCTTGGGGCTTCAGGCAGATTTCAAAACAGGTGTTTTTGATCAAATTAAGTAGTAGGCTTAGGTACATTTAGACATCACAATTACCCATGGACCATTATTAAAACACCTTTTATAGTAATCAGACATAGTTAAATTATCTGTAAGACGGTACAAAATTCAAATGACCTGTGCAGCAACAACAACAAAGGCTTTTATTATGCAATTTTTATTCTAGTTACAAATGAAGTATTTTCACTTGGAAGATAATACGATAATATCAAGTACTGCAATAAAATGCAGTAAATCCAAAAGTCGGTTGTGCCTGAGCCAACACCCTTGAGAGAAGCCTGCCTGAGTGTCCATGCACATGTGTGTCTGAAGGTCACGACCTGCACGCTTTTGCAGGTGGTGGCCTTTTCTTTTTTAACCATAGATAATTATCTTTACAGCACACCCTGGTCTGAGAGGAGGCTACACCTGCCACATCAAAGCCAGCCTATCAAAAGGACATTGTATCATTTATCTTCCAACTATGAGGCCATATGCTCTTTTGTCAAAATTATTCGAAGGGGTAATTATTTTTTGATGGAAAATGATGAGTTTAAGTGATGCTGCGTGAGTACATCAAGACAAGTTTTATCATCAAAGACATTAAATTTAATCTAGTCGCTGTGTTTTGTCTAAGTGATAAAACCTATCTTGGCACATGACATATCTTAGAGTCTGCGTATACTCAACATAATGACTAATCGATGACTGATTTAATTGTTAATAATAGTCGTTTCAGCCCGAGATGGGGAAAAAAACGCTCTCAACAGGACTGGGTTTCATAATCGGGTGATATAAATCCATTTACCCATTAAAAACTGCTTTAATTTCTCTGTAGAGAATAAAAGAGGCAAGTAATTTCACGCACACACTCTCACCTTTTTGTGCTCGCTTCCTCTAGAGATCAGGATAAGTGCAGCAAAAAAATACTTCTCTTTCGCCTCCCTCCATCCCAAATCTCTCGTGGAGTCTCGCCCTTTCTCCTCCATCTATATTAATGAGGGCACTTTTTTATAAGAACTTCAACAAATGAGGCGAAAAACTTTGGCTTTCCCAACTACCCCGCCCCCCCCCCCAAACCCTCTCTGAACACGAAAAAGAAAAGAAGTCGCTCCATATTTAGATGAAGGATGGTATACGGAGGAGGCGGAACAAAGTGAGTCGTTCTCCTCAAGTTGTGCACCTGTAAAATAGTAAGTAGAGCAGGGTAAGAAATCTGTTTGCTCAGCCACAGAAGACCGAGGAGCTTGTAAAATCGCGACTCCCGGTGAATGGAATAAGTTGTTGCTTCGTCCCATTAGGGATAAACCTGTAGGGCCCAGCCAGAAGATGCAGTAAACATGCTTCATCACTGTCTTCTCCCAGGGCCGTATGGAGAAGTGGCTAACCTAGTTTATAAAAAGCCACGAACAGAAGGAAATAGAGTGGATATGGGCTACCACAGAAGCTCTAGCGGCAATGTACTGAAATATTTGGACACAGAATGCACCAAATATTGTGGAATTGTGCATGTTCCATATAAACATAAATCTATAAAGGCATGAGCAGGCTTCTGTACTGGGGTATCTTAACATTGCGGACATTTTGTCTCACCTGCTTCAAACCCTGTTCTACTAGGGAGGCATTTACCTCATTATTGGTTCTACTGTATCAGTTAAATCAAGCCTGTTGCTAAAAGGTTGTTAGTTAGCGACAAAGCCTCTTGAGGGGGCGAACAACCAAACAACCCAGTGCAGATGACAGCCTACCTTTTCAACCTTGGTTCAATTCCCTAGCTAGTGTTGGGTAACGCAACTTTTAAAAGTAACTTGTTAGCTTGTTTCTCCTCTGGAAAAGTAGCTTGTTACTGCGCTACTTTATCATGAAGGTTACGTGTTACAGTACTCATGCGTTATCAATAATAAACATCTATATATAGCCTTCATTTATCGATCATTGTTCTCTGATGAGGAATGCTCCGATTCACAAACTGATAGCAGTACTTCAATCAGCACAATACATTCACTTCTGCGCTTTATTATATATTTGACAAATGGCAGCTAAATGAGCGTATCTACTTATAAAAGTTTAGCTTAGTTCATAAACAGTTTGGCTCTGTCGGTAACTGCGCCTGTTTTTCAGAAAAAGAACGTCTATAAAGGAGCACTGGTAATAATAAACACACAACAAACTCACTCAACTTGCTTTAGATTGTTCAGCTTTCCTCAACCACATACCCGGCTGCGAGTTTGTTGTAGGGTCGGGCGATGTCCCCTTAATTGGCAGTCGCCGATGTTTACGTTGAACCCTGTTGGCTGGTGTCAATGATGTACAGCTCCTCGCCTAAAGCTTCAGGATTGCTGGGCTATTCTGTTTTAATGTTTGTAAAACACCACATCCAAATATTCTGTGACCCACGCGACCTCCGAAAGTGTCCCGCCTTGACTGACTATTTGAAAAGCCAAAGTGTGCTCTCCGGCAGTCCTGTTATTTCCATTTTGTGGCTTGCGCATCTCAACAGGAGGTCAAAGCCAGTCACAAATCCAGCCCACAGTTCAAACAGCGGGTCCATGTCCCGCCAACAACATCAATAATTATCAGCAGGTGCAATTTTCACTGTCCGCAAAGATGACCCCGCAAAAATAATATCTGGGTATTTAACTGAGAGCAGTGGGCGACAAAGCTTTTCCAGGTCTGTTCAAACCGAAAAGTCACCCGTAGATTTGCTACTGCCGTGAGAAGAACAAACATTCTGGACCACGATTTTGGTTCAGTTACGATTAGTAGTGCAATCCTACATGGAAAACGGATGTTCTAGGTCCCCCATCAAAAGACCCAAGTGAATCTGGGGATTGAACCCAAACATAGTGACATATGACTTTTCCACCGCAGATAAAAGTTCCTTGTTGGGAACGTCCACTCTTTCTGATCAATTCTCTTCTCTACGTCTATGTTTGGAATGGTTAGATTCACCTTATTTTTCCTCAAAATCAAGATTCAGTTCACATTGTAGGAGTGCTAATATTTGACATTGCCTATCAGAACATGTTCTTGGAGGTCAAAACTATAGGGTTAGCTTTAGGGATCGGCCAAGATCTCGTGCCACCAGATCTCGTGAGATTAAAAAGTCACAAGATCTCGCAAAATCAAATGCCACGAGATTCTTTCGGCCCTGAGTTGATGAATACTGTGGATTTTTCCTTTATTTTACTGCGCTGCATCCACTATACTCTACTACTACTATAGCTTAAAGGTACTTAAACCCACCAATGTTTACATAATATATTGGTTTGCACTTTATAGATTTTCATTTCGTTATAAAAGGAAATATTTAAATTATGTCAGAGTTAGTGTCTCGGCCCTCGTCAAGTTAGCAGGTTTTATGCAAGACACAGGAAGGGAAATGTTGGTCATTATTACCGCAATAATTGTGATTCACTTATTTTGCCACACAAACCATATATAATTAAACAACGCATTACCTAAAACTTCAGTTGTGCTACTTCGCAACCGTTTCCACGAGTTGCACCTGCCAGGCTTTGCTTCAAGGGACAAGCCCCATTTCCGCAGGTGTATATTTAACTCTGTGGGGATATATTATTCCTCATAAGAATTCACTAAAGCTCCTCTTGCTTACTCAGCTGCGCCTGTCTCCAGCCCTGATCTACGAGCGGACTTTCTCGGCTGTAAAGAAAGAAAAAAAAAAAAGGGGGAAACCCAATTCACGAGAATACTATATCTTCTACTGCACTGTTCTACACCCCTTGGGGAATCTCCCCGCCTTGCCACAGCTGCTGCCCCTACTGGGTTAATTGGGAAACAGACGGCACCCAAAGGACCGTGGGTTGATGGGGGAATAAGGTGTAGCCTCCTCCGAGCGCTGAGTCTGTCCAGACCTGGACAGGAATCGAAAGATGGATGAGTATAGCAGTTCCTAACCCCCCCTTTTTCCACTGTGCGAAAAGATAAGGAGAGAATGGGTCTCCCTGTCCGATTTACAGGGAAAAGCGAGACTCTGTAACTCCAGGCAACTGCGGAGTTGGTTTATCTTTGACTAAATCTTCCAGGAGGGGAAAAGTCATTTAGACAACTACGGGTTAGGGGTCTTTGAGGTTGATTGAAGGGGAATTTAAGGCCATAGAGTACGGGAACTTGATTTAGCCTCTTGATTTGTTACATAGCTTTGACACTGATTGATAAACGTCCAAGACTCTTGAGCTAAATGAAAGTCGCGAGGTCAACAGTGTGAGCAAGCACTTATGTTGATTTCCGTTTAATCATGGTTATAAGTGCGAATGAGGGAACTTTAGTGTTGATTAATGGTGATTTTCATGAAGCCTGATTGGGCCACTCCAAGTATCATATAAGGGTTTAAGATTAAATCAAGTGAAAGATGTAAAGTCAAGCAAAGTGAACACTTAACATTGATATCAGCTTAGCCATGTTTTTTTTATTTTTTTTTATTAATATTATTCATGTCTTTATTCGTTTTACCCCTTCTAATCAGCAGGGCATGGGAACCTGATTGGGGTAGTTAAAGTTACCTACGATTTTGAGATTTGTCCGTTGACATCTTAAAAATCACCAGTGCGAGCAAACAGTTCCAATCAGTATATTGAGTCTTAAAGAGTTTTACTTTTTTCCACATTTTCCTAAACAGATGCATGAACCTTGGTCATAGGATGTGATTTTACTGTTATTTGACAATCACATTTGTCCTTCAATTGAATTAAAATATATAACTAAAACAGTAAATAATGACGAGTACAATAATTTCATCAACTGAAAGTCTCACTTTATCCATCCCCAACGGCAGACCCAATCTCTCCAATGAACTTTGTTATTAAAGCAACATTGCATAAGCTTTTAACGGGTTTAACCTCTACATATCATCTCCTTGTATTTCAGAATTAGATTAGAAATAGACTGTTAGGCCTGTTTAAGGGTTTAAGCTAATTTTGTGATCCTCCGAATGGGTTACTGCATGGGTGTTTGTCTTTCAAATGGAGAAAAGTTTTTATTAACCCCAACTAAGCTGGATTTAAAGGATAGTGTGGAATCATTATCGATTGTCCCATCATCGATACAAGATAAAAAAAAATGTATTAAAAGACTAAAAGGAAATAAATTGTAAGACATTGCAGACGCTAATCGAAACAATGCTACATGTGGTGTGATGTAAAGCTAAAGGCAGTCCAGGAATAGTGTAAGAACATTTAAAATTCATCTTAAACTAAAAATGCAATGTTGCTTCCGTGTTTGTTTGTAACCAAATTTTCCTGTTTGTTGATAACCACATCTTCTCCACAGCGCCCCCTACCAACACAAGTGTCTAACATGCAAATACGCCGTTGCCTTCCGCCCTTTCTCAATTTTGTGAACCGCCCCACCCCTACCCCAATTCCTCTACCCAAACCCCGCCCCCCTTTCCCCCCCTTGCTCCTCCCACTTCCCACAGAAGCTCAGAGCAAGCCGTACTACTCGGACTACTCCCCGACGCGGCTCCTCATCCACAAGATGTGCACCAGCCACTACCTGGATCTGTTCATCACCATCGTCATCGGCCTCAACGTCATCACCATGTCCATGGAGCACTACCAGCAGCCCGAGGTCAGTACAGGCCGGAAGGAAACGCCCACCACCACGACAAAGTACATGTCGCACGTTGTTCATGAATAAACCACTTAAGTAAACCGTTAGATGCCGACCTTTAGCTCAGGCTGTTTTTCACACAGTGGTTTAACATAAACCTTAACTTCCATCATTTTTTTGTTGGGTATTCAACTCATTTTTGTAACTTTTTTGTCATTTTTTCGTGATTTTTTTATCACATTTTTGTCATTTTTTTGTCACATTTTTGTATTATTTTGTAATTTTGTTGTAATTATTTTGTAATTATTTTGTAATTATTTTGTAATTATTTTGTAATCATTTTGTAATTATTTTGTAATTTTTAAAAAAAGTTACAAAAAAATTACAAAATGGTCACATTTTTGTCATTTTTTGTCACATTTTTGTCATTTTTTGTCACATTTTTGTCATTTTTTTTGTAATTTTTTTTGTCATTTTTTTGTCATTTTTTGTCACATTTTTGTCATTTTTTTGTCATTTTTTTGTCATTTTTTGTCACATTTTTGTCATTCTTTGTCACATTTTTGTCATTTTTTTGTCATTTTTTGTCACATTTTTGTCATTTTTTTGTCATTTTTTTGTCATTTTTTGTCACATTTTTGTCATTTTTTTGTCATTTTTTTGTCATTTTTTGTCACATTTTTGTCATTTTTTGTCACATTTTTTTGTCATTTTTTTTGTCATTTTTTTGTCATTTTTTCGTCAATTTCTTGTCAATTTCTTGTGACATTTTTCTCTTTTTTTTCATTTTTTGTCACATTTTTGTCACATTTTTTGTCTTTTTTTAATCATTTTTTGTCTTTTTTTAATCATTTTTTTTGTCACATTTTTGGTCATTTTTTTGTCCATTTTTTGTATTTTTTTGTCACATTTTTGTCACATTTTTGTCACATTTTTTGTCAAAGTTTTCTCACTTCTCATCTCAGTTCTGTCGCTATTTTCACACCTTTTTTTCCAGAAGCTTTTGAATTGGGGTAAAGCCAAACTGGAGAAAATGTGCTCGGTTCAGCTGGGAGTTAAGGGGTTAATCCAGTAATCCACGCCAAAAGTTCCAGATTGTTCATCCTTTTATTTAAGTTTCCTGTTCCCCTGCAGCGTCTCACCTGAAATGATCGACGGCTTCTCCTCTCAGCCAAACAATTATAATAATTCAAGCTGTTTATGTAAAATGTATCGTTGTCACTCATTCTGCTGGCGATCCGGACTCGCAGCTCACCGCTTTCTCATCGTGGCAGATTACAGACATGGCGGCAGAGTCACATGACCTGTGGTGAGGAGAAAACAGCGAGTTCCTTGTCCAAATCAACACGGGCGTTGTAAAAGATTCCGGCGCAGCACTTTTGATGGATCTTTTGGCTCCAGAGGTCACTCAGTCGATACAGGATGATGGACACAAACTTTTTTAACAATTTGACCTGGTCTTTGAAAGTGTCAGGCTCACGAAGAAACATCAATATTTGCTTTATGCACGTGACCCAATGCTTCGGTGTATCTGAGGTGCAGCCGGAGGAGGAGGATGCTTCAGTGCAAGCAAAAAGCAATAGTGAGGGTTCATGAGGTGAAATGATACAAGTTTCAATACATCAAAGAGGGGAAAGTCTGGAGAAGCTGAAGTTGTTTTGAAGAGGTTAATGCGGGTTTCTTTCCGTGCAGTAACTATTTACATTCTGGTAATTTGCTCAGGGAGTTGTGATTGCCTCAGGACAACACCTCAGCTCCATCCTTGTGCTCATTAAAACTTGTCAAAAAAATAAAAACAAACAAAAGCAATCATGGTAATTTAGAGTTAAACATACTTTTATTGTAAAAACAAAAAATCTGTATAATTATTTGGCCTTTTTCTTTTAACCTTTTGTTGCCTATAAACGTTCAATGTTTGATAAAGTAAAAAATACCAGACACCATTTCCTGAGGATGTTTAAAGCCAGGTTTCATCATCTTTAGCCAAACCAAAAACGTAACACTTTATGAGTACATGATAAATACTGCCTAATGATAAACAATGGAAGCGCTTTATATTAAGGTGTGCTCGTTAAGTATTAATAAGGTATTAATAATATGCTTGTAAAGTATTAACACACTGCTTATTATGCTTTTATCTTTTAACATACTAGTAGGCCATTAATTATATGCTTATTCATAGCCAACCCTTAACCAAACCCTCACCTTAACACGTACCCTAAAATAATTACTTAATACTTACTGAGCACACCTTAATCTAAAGCGATACCTAAACATTTAGGGTTTTTTATTCACGATCAGCTTATTGTTTATATCACTCTTGCACCGTGATGCACCGTGATGGGTCTTGCACACAGATACAGTATACAAGAGATCCGTGATGATCCATTCAGCCCCATTCAGGGCAATGAGCCCATGTTGTCAGTGAAAGCAACATGGCTGTTCAATCTCCTCCTACAGACAAAAGAAACAAAAAGGCGGGAAGCCTCCACAGAGCTCCAGAGCCTGTCAATCATAGATTTGGGCTTCATTTTTTTAGTGCTGATGTACAAAAACCAGCGTGGTTAAAACTATGACACAGCCCAGCGTTGTCACGTGGGTCATAGCAATTTTTAGATTAAAAAGAAACTCTTTGGAGCCAGTCCTTTTAAGCAGTTTAAAGGAACAGGTCACCGTTTTTCCATACTGAGATATGTTCTTGCCTGAGCTTAGACGAGTTGACGCGTACCTGTCTGGTCTTTGTGTTTGCCCTCAGTCACGCAAAACGGCCAAAGCTGTTGTTAGCATTTGGCCTCTCCCAATGTATTCCTATAGCTCCATACGGGGGGTACGGAAAAACGTTGTCCTGTTCCTTTAAACAAGGTCCAAAGCTACATAGTAACCCGAGTGTCTTTTGGAGTCGCCCCTGGCCACCAGGGGGTGGTATTACAGCAATGTCAGCTCCCCGCCAGGACAAAAGAGAAGGGCTTTTCGCCCATTGCCCATCCTGCACCATTACACCCCTTTGAATTACTGTATTTTTTTATTACAAAAAGGCCCAACTAAGGACATGAGTAGAAAATTAGTGCTAGCCACGTACGTATCATTAGCTACGTTAGCTCATTCTATAACCATGCTGGATTGCAAACTTGCGCTCCGACCACCACTGACCACTCACTCACACACACTACATTCATACGGTGGCTGAAGTTATAGCACATTATGAACTCGTAATGGGCTGAAGTCACCTTGAACTCGTAACTGTTGAAGCAGTACTAAGTAACTCATGCCCCTAGAGGCCATAAGCGCCACTGCAGATGTCGTAGCGAGTTACGGTTTTGTACTCGTTAATTGTCCGTGAGAGTAAATACTACGCTGACAGAAAAGACAAGGGGACAGAGGGATATTGTTCATCCAATTAGCAGTTAGCTCGCAGTTAGCTTTGCCCATTAGCTTCTTCTTCGTGATTCTATTAGTGTGTATTGGTGACTCCGACCCAATGGCAGGGAAGTTGCAATTGTGGTTTTCTGGACAGAGACACCAGGAGGAGATGAAAGACCCCCCAATCATCCCATTAACATTTGTATTACCCCCATAGGGACGACGGAAAGGGGTTATTAAGGGCGCTGCTTTAAATGTTGATTTTTCAGCTCCTCTGGTCACTCGGCCCATGCATTATAACAACGTGGCAATTTGCGGGCTACAAACGAAACTTTGGTTGAAAATAATCCAAGCAGAGAGTCATGAGTGTCCACTGGGGAGATGTTAGAGAAATCCCCACTGCCCGCCTCGCTGCTAAAGGTCAGACCACTGCACAGGCGAAAGCGAACGCTCCCATTCGGATGGCCTTTTCATGGGCAGCAGGGGAAGGAGCGCTGCGTGGGAGACCTATTAATAGAGCGGCTAATTCGGGGAGGAAGAGATGAATTTTGAAATAAACAGGCGCAACAATCCATTCAGTCTGGGAGAGTGACATTAATTGTTCAATATTGTGGGTTATCCAGGATTCTTAACCAGTTCCCGTCCACCAGCTGTACGTTATGTTATGTCATACAGATCTTGCACATATTTTCAGAAACAACAAGGTCTGGGTAATGCTGAACTCCATTAAGGTGGGGGTTAAGAGGTCAAAGTGCGCCTTGCTTGAGTGTACATTAACCTTTGTTTTCCTCCGGTGTGTCATCAGGAACTGGATGAAGCCCTCAAAATCTGCAACTACATCTTCACGCTGATCTTCGTCCTGGAGTCGGTCTTCAAGCTGACGGCCTTCGGGTTCAGGCGTTTCTTCAAAGACAAGTCAGTAAAGCCTTTGCTCATTTATACAGTAGTTTCTAATTAATTTTGCCCCGGCTTAGTAAATCAGGCCATTACATGAAGGTCCATAACTTAAAGCTTCAAATTAATAACAATTTGCCTGCCAAAAACTAAACATACAATTTACATTATTAATACATTTTTACAAAGGTCTTCTTTCACAAACATGCTAACCCAACAGGCTGTATGGGACTCCTCTGTGTCAATCTGCTCAAATCCAATTTCTTTTCACTTTTCTTGTGAAGCGCTCTTGATTTTGCGATGTCTCGTAACATTTTGCACCACGATGTGATATCGATGCGATATGAAATGTATCGTATATGATATCGATAGTTCTGATATTGATATCAATAGTACAGACACTGTATTTTCCGGACTGTAAGTTGTTCTGGACTATAAGACGCACCGGCCATAAAATGCCTAATGAATAAAAAGACAACAGGCTGAACAGGCGTACGGTATGCTAGTGAAACATATTGATGGTTAGCTACATGAAGCTAAACAACAAACTTAATAGGTGTCTGGTGTGTTAACGTCACATAAACGGTTCAGATAACTACAACATAAAAAACATACCACTGCACCGTCGACAAGCCTCTCCCGGCAGCACGTTTTTCAAGCTCTCATTTGCAAACTCGTTCCTCTAGCCGTGACTATCTAGCTTTTTTAGCCCGTGATTAGCTTTGTTTTGTTTATTTCATTGCAAGAGTAACCTCCGCTTTCTCACTCACTCCAAACTTTCTTTAAAAGAGGAAAAAAAAATCACATATTAGTTGCACTGGAGTATAAGACGCACCAGCCATAAAATGCCTAATGAATAAAAAGACTACAGGCTGAACAGGCGTACGGTATGCTAGCGAAACATATTGATGGTTAGCTACATGAAGCTAAACAACAAACTAAATAGGTGTCTGGTGTGTTAACGTCACATAAACAGTTCAGATAACTACAACATAAAAAACATACCACTGCACCGTCGACAAGCCTCTCCCGGCAGCACGTTTTTCAAGCTCCTATTTGCAAACTCGTTCCTCTAGCCGTGACCATCTAGCTTTCTTTGCCCGTGATTAGCTTTGTTTTGTTAACTTCATTGCAAGAGTAACCTCCGCTTTCTCACTCACTCCAAACTTTCTTTAAAAGAGGGAAAAAAATCACATATTAGTTGCACTGGAGTATAAGACAAACCCCCCGCCAAACTATGAAAAGAAGTGTGACTTATAGTCCGGAAAATACGGTACATTTGATATCAATATGAGAAGTATTGATCAATATTTTTGACGATTTAATGCATATTAATGAACGATAACATAAAGCATTTGAATGAGGCTGCAGTACTGCTTTCAGTCAGTAGAGGCCAATAATGGTCAAGAGTTCAGAACAGTACTACAGTTTTAAAGCAGTACTAAGTAACTTATTTACCTTAATAAATCCTTCCCGTAGTCCCTGTGGGGGTAATACAAGTGTTTATGGGATGATTGGAGGGTCTTTCATCTCCCCCTGGTGTCTCTGGCCAGAGAACCATGTTTGCAACTTGACTGCCCCCGGTGCGGAGAAAGCAATACACACTAATGGAATCACGCAGAAGAAGCTAACATGCTAACGGGCAAAGCTAACTGCGGGCTAGCGTCACTTTAAACAGTATTTACTGCCAAGTTTGAGTGAAAAAAAATATTTCTATTGTATAATTGGATGCACAGTAACCCTCTCTCCCTTCGCCTTTCCTGTCAGCGTAGTATTTACTCTCCAAGACAATTAATAAATTAAAAAATCGTAACTTGCTACTACACCTGCAGTTGCGCTTGTGGCCTCTAGGGGGAAGAGTTACTTAGTACTGCTTTAAGCACGAAGAACAAACACTGTCACACAAATACTGTATATTACTTTTAATGAGTTTTTTAATGAGTTTTTATTCATCTTATTTATTTCATAAGACTGTGGTTTCTTGAGTATTTAAATGCAAAGTGCTTTTACTATTACTATTACTGAAATTAAGATGGTAAAAAGATTAAAAATCGCATAATAGTGATACAGGGTATGTAAGTGATATCGGCATATCGTGAAGTTATCGTGATGAGATCTCATGTGGCTCGTGCATAAAGGTTTAACAAATTGCATGAATTTGGTTTTACTTCTATCCATCCACCAACAGCGGTCAACTTTTGTGAACCTTACAGAAAGAACCGAGCCTTAAAGCTTGACAAACATTCACCTGGCCCCTGACGCTGGGAAAAGATAAAGGCTTCGTTCCATAACCTCTCACTCACATATAGAGGGGGGGTCTTGTTAAACGCTTGTAAAACGCGCCGCGCAGGATGATTTCATTGCTCGGAAATCCCTGGCTTCCTCACGCAAACCACATAATCCGCAAACACAAACAAACACGGGGCCTGTGAAGTTTGAACCGCTGACCACCGCGGGCTCCATCGTGTCCGAGCGCGCAGCCAGACCCAGGCCTGGACCGGTCCGGCACAACGCGGCCCGACTCCAGGCCAAGTCCACTCAGAGGGAGAAGAATTAAAGTCCAAAGCCAACTTCACTGTGTCTAGTAAACTCGGTTATGAGGAAAAATGGTCGATCTGTACCTTTTTTTTTTTTTATTGCCTGTAAAACGTCAACACTCCAGACCCAATAACGCTGTTTTGCTTATTAACTTTAACCAAGTGCATTTTCTCCACTTCAGCTTTACCCAAATCGATATGTTTCTTGCCTAGACAGCCTATAGGCCGGTGTAAACGCCTCATTTGAAAGCTAAGACCGCGTGTGTTCCTAACTTTTTTGTTTTGTCACTTTTTTGTTGTTGCATTTTTGTCATTTTTCGTTGCATTTTTGTCTCTATTTTGTCTTTTTTTTTTATTGTGTTGTTGCTGCTTTTTCGGCACGTTTTTGACGCTGTTTTGTTGCTTCTTTGTGGCTTTTTTGTTTGCTCTTTCATCACTTTTTAGTCATGTTTTGTTGCTATTTTCACACTTTTTTCAAGAAGCTTTTAGATTTCAAACTGGAGAAAATGTGCGCTTGTATGATACATCAATATATTATTCTTGTAAAGTCCCTCCCTCCCGGATCTCAGAAACTAATCAGAGTCTAGCATCCTCCCCGCGTTGACCAATGAGACAAGCTTTCCCAGTGAACCAGCCTGTCCGGTCCAATCAGGAAGGAGGGGGAGGAGCTTGATCGTTTACTGTTGAAAATCCTGTTCCTGCTCTCCTCATTTTTCAAACTAAGAAGGGCTTTCTGATTAACCGCTTAAGCCCCACTTTCATCGAGCCATTTTCTTCAGTTCGGTTTTACCCAAATCTAAAAGCTTCTTGACTTACAGTCTATAGGCCAGTGTAATGAAAGCCAAAACTTACAAACTGAGCTCAGATTTTTCCTTGCGTTGCTGCCATGTTGTTGTTTTTTTGACACTTCTTAGTCATGTTCTTTTTGGTTGCGTTTTTGTCGAGTTTTCATCTAATTTTTTTGCCGCTATTTTGACTAATTTTTCCAAGAAGCTTTTAGATTTGAGTTGTGCCAAACTGGTGAAGCATGTGCTCGGTAAAGGGGAGTCACTTTTAACGTCACGGTGTTCGGTTTGCAGGTGGAACCAGCTGGACCTGGCCATCGTGCTGCTGTCCATCATGGGCATCACCCTGGAGGAGATCGAGGTCAACGCGTCCCTGCCCATCAACCCCACCATCATACGGATCATGCGGGTGCTGCGGATCGCTCGAGGTTTGGAAGCCACCCCTACAGTTACTGAAAAGGAATGATTAGCAGTGGTTTTGGAGAAGTTTGGAGTCTAGATTGTGAAGTTTTGGCGTGAGTCAGGAAGAGTTTGGTTTAGGAAAAGTTAGTTAGTCTTATAAGTTCTAATACTATACTCATGGTTTGTTAAATTCATCCTTTGTGTTTCTGCTTATTTTACGATGTTTTGTCCGCTATAGCCAGCCGAAGATTCCCCTAGAAACTGCCACACTCCCTTGCCTTTCCTATGCTTATTCATTCACAAATACTGACATGTTTGGTATCCACGTGTAGCACGAAAGGCGACAGAGATGACGCTGTAATCAAAAGGAGGTTTTACTTCTCCTCTTAGCAGCTCCTACAGACTCCAAACTTTGCAGACTTGGACTTAACAATATTTGGACTTTTTTTTTTCCTGAGGGATTTTTTATACCTGCTTCCCAGACTGATTTATTGAACCCAAAAACCGAGGCGAATTTTTGAGTTTTTGCAGATTTTATTTGCTTATAACAAAATCCCAAAGCTTTGTAACTAATACATCCGGAAATGAAAACTATACATTTAAATCTGCAATTTATATTTTCCTCATATTTATGTTAGTAATCTATGGCAAAAAGTATGAACTACATATATTTTCACCTGAAAATACATGTACCCCCTATTCCCTGTTGTAGTTCCTTATACTGTAAAAGTTGCCATGTAAAAATGCAAATAAAACATATTTTGCTAAAACAATATTTTTTTCAACATCAAAATCAAACTTTTTTACATCATTTTAAACCAAAGAGAAACTTAAAATAGCCGTTATTTTAAATAGTTGTATCATCTAAAAAACAACTATATGTGTCCTCTGCTCAACTGTGGACAGTGGGAGGAGCAAACAGTCGCTGTGAGTCCACACAGCTTTGATAAAACAGAAGTCTGGAATAAGACCTCGAGGAGCCTGAGAACAGAGCAGAGAACGAGTGTCTGTTTAATTCACACATGGACATTGAGCTTTGGCTCCTGTTCAACAGAACTGTGACTCCTAAAGTTCTCGCAGTAAAGAAAACACCAGCCCCACACACAAACGCCACCGCATCATGGGGGAAAGAAGCGTCTAAGTATTTAGTCAGATAAAAGCCAATCGTCACACACAGCGGTGCTCGCTGTAAAGCCAGACCCAGGCGAGTGAGAGGAGGCGGGAAAACAGCAGCAGCAGTCCTCGCTGAGCACCGCTTCAGTCTGAACCACTGAGTCTGAGCTCTCGTCTGAACCACTGAGGCGCTGGACACCACGTCCTACGCACAAACATAACAAGTAAAATTGATTTAACTGGACCAGCAGGAAAATTGCGGACATGTAAATTCTCCCTGAAGTTGGAGGGGGCAGGAATGGTAGGATGATGACTTAAAGACCCTGGACCAGACTTAAACTTAGAAACAATAGGGGGAAATTGTTACACATCACACTGGGAGCAGGTTCGTAGCACAAATCCAGTAATGTTCACCCATACGATAACTATTTATAGAACAGTACCTTTAAACATACATGCTGCAACTAAACTCTAATCAAGGCTGGTCCATTTGCATAATATAAAGCAGTTCCTCTTTGCCACTTTGACAAATTCTCCCGGGTGGTAGAAGTAATGTCCGGACGACAGTGAGCGAATTAGATCGGCGACAGAGTGAGATGAGCCAGGCATAAATGATTAGAGAGAACACGCCAAGGTGGGACATCAGCGGGAGCGGCGGCCATGATGGATACGGCCCACCTGAAAATAGCTGATGAGCTGCAGACACGTCATGAAGAGGCAGCTGATGATGAGAGAGCGGGTTTGGGGAAGAGGGCCGAGACGCAGGGAGAGCGGGGCAAAATGGACGGCCATAACAGTGGTGTGAAAGGGGGAATTAAGGACGAGCCGTCTTTAATATTCTGGTGACTGAATGACCAGGTTATTCCATTGAACGGGCATATTCCACGATGACGATGCCAGGAGTCATGGGGCTCACGATGTGAAAGAGTGGCTCGGGGAGAATGAGATGGATCGGACGCCAGAGTCCAGATCTTTGGGATGTGCTGGAGAAGGCTTTGCGCTGTGGAAATTGCATTGTTTGACTTCGGGATAGTGATCCTCTGTGTTTTTGTCCCACAGTGTTGAAGCTTCTGAAGATGGCCGTTGGGATGAGGGCCCTGCTGGACACTGTTATGCAAGCACTGCCTCAGGTATGGAAGCTCCACGTCCCGCAACCCACACACTCCCTCCAATCTCCACAAAGGCGCTCCCAGGCACTCCAGTGGGAACTTGGTCTTCTCCGCGGTCTCCTTTGCTCACAGTGGAAGCTTTCGAAGTCTTTTGTTCGGACTAAAGTAGGGAAGAACAATTGGGTAAAGACGATACAGACATCTGAAATACAAACAAAAGAAAAGCCAACCACAAAAAACAAATTAATTCTAGTCTGCGGTAAAGTTTAGTTGAGTCCAAATGTCTGTTCAAAGACTCTTCCTGACTGCAGTCGCGGTCAGCAATACAAAATGGCTCTTCTTCGAAGATCCGAGTAACCAAACCCTGGGATCAGAAGAACCCACGGCTAATCCACATGCTTGAGTAGATGAAAATGTTGTCTGTGCTGAGTTTATTAACCTCTTTCAATTCTCCTCTATGTAAGTACATCAAGATCTCTTTAACTTTTATGCACCATACTGTGGATAGTAAACCTTTGCAAATATTACGTCTGGAGTGAAAAAGGCCTTTTTCAGGTAAAGATGGATCAGGTTTATGTGTAAAAATGTTTCTGACTGATTGCAAATATCTAAAAATGTTAGTTATGTAAGGCAACACGTGGGTTAGCTGGACTTGTGTGCGTGAATGGTGAGTTGGATCTGGCTTTATTACATGGGCTGTGTTAGTACATCTGTCCATCTGTCAGTAGAAGCTGGTTGTTCAGGGGAAGCTCATGATATGGTCTATTCATTAACATGGACCTGCATAAACCTGTACCAACATTGTCCCTTACATTTTTACACAAAGCCTTTAGTGCAGACAGGATTTATTTTCACTGTTGACTCATAGTTAAAAGGAAAGTCTTTAAATTAGCCAATTAAATAATGCCTAATGCTTTGGGGAATTGCAGTACTCCTTCATCAGCGACTAAATCAAGTCCAAACAGTGGCTACAACTCTGGAACAAAACTTGGACTAAACAAAGAAAACCTGCGACTAAACCAGGTCCAAAGTAGGACTAAACAAAGAAACCAGGTCCATGTTAGGGCTAACTCTGAGCTTTTGTGTTTGTGTCATGATGTTACTGTGGCTACTGCAGCTAAAGTAGGAGGAGCTAACGCCAGAAGTCCATTCTTTTGAAAGCTCTCATAAAACATCGTCTATGACTGAAGTAAAGTCATGAACTGCAGCTAATGCTAACACTAGTGCTAATGTCGCTGAGGAGGAGCAAGAGCTGTCAGTCAAAGCTTTTTTAGTCCCTTTTGTGTGGAGGAAGCCAAACAGCATTCAGCTGCTGGGTGTGACTCCGCCTCCTGCTTTGAAGCTCTGTTTTACAGTTACCCAATCAGAGGCGGTTTTCTGGAAGCCAAGCTTCAACGGGATTTCACATGGAGTCTCAGCAGACCGCACTGAAATGACTGACATTCTCACACAACACTCGCACACTCTAGTGGATTTATTCTGCAACTTGATACCTACATTTACTATTTTATTTGGCAATTTTTTGAGTGAAATGTTGGGGGAGGTTCGTCTTCTCGTAGTCAAAGAGGAGCATCCACTGACGTACGTACTTTAGGGCTGCACGTTTTTGAGGAAATAACCCTAATTGCGAGTTTTCGGGCAAATCTTGCTGAAATGATGAGTGAAGGAAGTCGTGTTACTTTTAGACTTAAGTCAAACAACACATTCTTGCTCAAACTGCCACAAATTAGAAGAATATTTGGTTTATGTGGACAGCGCCCTTGGGTAATGACCGAAAGGACAAGATCGCGAATACAAGCGGCCGAAATGAGTTTCCTTCGTAGGGTGGCTGGGCGCACCCTTCGAGATCGGGTGAGGAGCTCAGTTACCCGGGAGGAGCTCGGAGTAGAGTCGCTGCTCCTTCACGTCGAAAGGAGCCAGCTGAGGTGGCTCGGGCATCTGTTTCGGATGCCTCCTGGTCGCCTCCCACGGGAGGTGTTCCAGGCATGTCCTAGTGGGACAAGGCCTCGTGGAAGACCCAGGACACGGTGGTGGGACTATGTCTCCGAGCGGGCCTGTCGCCTCAGGGTCCCCCCAGAACAGCTGGAGGAGGTGTGTGTGGATCGGGAAGTCTGGGCATCTCTGCTGAGACTGCTGCCCCCGCGACCCGGCCCTGGATAAAGCGGAAGAAAATGGATGGATGGATGGACAGCGCCCTCTTCTGGAGGAGTTTCCCCAACATTCAAAGTACCTCCAGGGGACAGCCACGTGAGCAAAATAAGTCCTGGATGGATTCACAAAGAACCATCTAAACACTTAGAATCTTCTTTATGGAAACTCAGACTGACCCTGGGATCGCAAAATTCTGATTGTTGAGCATCTATCACTCAAATACCAGAGACAAAATGCAAACCCTCAGCCTCTTGAGGTTAGGTTAGTGCAGTGGTCAAAACCTCGATTGTGATTCGATATCGATAAACCTTTCCGCCCTAGCATACATACTAGTCATTGTGTGAAAACCTTGTGAACTTAGTGAGGGCGCTGCACCGTATACAGACCGTGCACAAAACAATACTCCATGAAAAGGATGTTGTAAACCTAATAAGCGTTTGTTTGACCGACATGCTTCCGACCGCGCCGTCATTGAAGAAAGCAACGCAACGCGGTTAGCCAAGGCAGCACGCGATAGACGCCGAGGTTCTTCAGCATTCACCATGACAGCCTCGACCAAAGGATTGTTTTTTACAGCGGAGCTTCACTTCACAATGTCAGGGGAGTTCCGCGGAGGAAAGCGACACCTAAACATTGCCTGACCGTAAACCCTTCCCTCCGAACGCGGACACGCTTTCCCATCGTAAGTCGCTGCGCTTGCTCCCTTCAGAGACTGTCCCCGAAAATCAGCATATCCCCGACTCCTTCCCCGGCTTCCCCCCCCTCCCCCCCTGTGCCAGGTTCCGCTGTTGCAAACTCCCACGAGAGTTCCCTCAACTCAGGAGACAGGTGTTTGCATAACCGGGCCCCTGCAGATTTGCGAAGGAGAGAGACTTTGCTGCAGGTTTTTTTGTTTTGTTTTTGGAGGATGGCGGGTGGAATCGGAGGAGCTTGTTATGCGGCGCTAAATTAGAGCGGCTTGGGGTTTAGCAGGGAAGTGAAAAACAAACACATCTGTCGTAGATTTAGTGCTTTTCCTTGGTTATAAATCTCAGGTGTTGTGGACAGAGGCAGCAGTGTTGTTGTCCGTCAGAAGTGCTCATGCAATGGACGGGTTAAAAGAACTGCGGTGTTTACACAATTCTGCAAAGTACGTGTTGTTTGAGGACATTCTCCTCCGCACACCTGGATGCGCTGTAGCATCCAGGTGTGCCGGGGTGTCGTATGATTTATATAGATTTATTTGGCAAATCCAAATAGGGCTCAATTATCATATTCATCTATAACCCAGTAAGATACTAGTTTAAGTTAGTTTCAATATGTCTTAATGTATTTTTTTGTGTGATTGGTGATTTTCACCTTTTTGGCAGAATCGTTCAGTTGAAGCTACGAAGAAGCCTCTCCATGTTTAACCCCTTAACTCCCACCTGAACCGAGCACATTTTCTCCAGTTTGGCTTTACCCCCAGTCCAAAAGCGTCTGGAAAAAAGCTGTGAAAATAGCGACAAAACTGAGGACGAAAACAATGATGGAAATGTGACAAAAAAGCGAGAAAACATTGACAAAAAGTGATGAGAAATTGATGAAAAAGTAGCAAAAATGTCACAAAAAATTGACCCAAAAAAATGACCAAAATGTGACGAAAAAAATTACAAAAATGTGATAAAACTTTGACAAAAAAATGACAAAAATGTGACAAAAAGATTAAAAAAAATTGACAAAAATTTGATAAAAAATTGACAAAAAAATGACAAAAATGTGACAAAAAGATTTAAAAAAAATTGACAAAAATTTGATAAAAAAATGACAAAAAAGTTACAAAAATGAGTTGAAAACCCAACAAAAAAAAATGATGGAAAAAAAATCTGATGACGTGAGGAAAAAGATGCTCTCGGTTCAGGCGGGAGTTAAGAGGTTAAAGGGATATTACAGGATTTTTGACATAGGGCCTCATTTCCTAGTTATCCAGAGTGTTGCTGATTTCTGGAGATTTTTTTTTTTGTAATTCATGCAGTTCTTATATTTGAAGAGTTTTGTGGCGCTAGGCTAGTGCAAGGCTAGCGCATTCCTATGGTATCAGCTAGCCTGCATTAAAAACAGTGTGACCCGCTCCACAGAGCACCTGAGGCAAATCACTTATAACACCAGACCAACCATATAAATATCTGTGTCCATAGAATCATTTTTGGAATATAACTGACCTTGCATCATATGAATGATCACATTTTGAGGGACTATTTTCTGGCAGATCACTCCGCCGCTGCGTAGCTTATACAACCACGAAGCTGATGCTGCTCAAATATACGTTTTTTTTAAATGCAAAATGGTTAATATTTACACTTTGGACCGGGAGGTTAGTGAGAGCTACTAAAATCATGTTCTGGATAAAGAGAAAAGCAAGTAAAGCCAAAGTTAAGCCTATATTTTTCAATACCGGCAAATCCTAGTAAATGGGACAGAATCTTATAATGGATTCTTTAGAATGAGTGTGAGCACAACAGGACTACAAATAATCATTACTGGCATCATGTAAAGTTAGTAAATACTGGCAAAACCCTCTTATTGGAACGGAAACATGTTGCTGTAAAATGGAAAATCAATTAATCACAATGTTCTCTTGAAAATGTACTTCTTACATGGAATAGAGGGTAAATGCTGAAAATTCAAGTCTCCTAGTAATTATAACACTTTGTGTTATAATTATTATTATTATTAATTATTATTATTCATGTTACCACCTTAATCGGAATTCACAGTGTATTTTCCTATACACTGTAACTTCCAACTCATTGCGTTTACTTGGAATAAGTTGTAAACCCAATGCATAATTATTAAGCCCGATGTTAAGCAATGATTACTACTAACGCTAGTATGATTAAGAGGGCTTTCAGAGTATTCATTACTTATGATATGGGTTCTGATTACTAGACATGTTAGTACAGGCAACTGGGAATTCCTAGTACTGATTACTTTTGTTACTTAAATATGGTCTTCACCTGTACTATTATTCTTGTAGTTACGGTTACGAGACAGTCGAGTTCCCGTTACAGGGCGGCAGTAGAGGACACAGGGGAGGTTAGTGAGAGCTACTAAAATCATGTTCTGGATAAAGAGAAAAGCAAGTAAAGCCAAAGTTAAGCCTATATTATTCAATACTGGCGAATCCTAGTAAATGGGACAGAATCTTATAATGGATACTTTAGAATGAGCGTGAGCACAACAGGACAGGAAACATGTTGCTGTAAAATGGAAAATCAACTAATCACAATGTTCTCTTGAAAATGTACTTCTTACATGGAATAGAGGGTCAATGCTGAAAATTTCAGGTCTCTTAGTAATTATAACACTTTATTTCATGTTACCACCGTGATCGGAATTTACAGTGTAGTTAGGTAAACAATGAACAATAGGTTCACTGACATTTTGCCCCCAGCGTCCTGAAATCCAACATGCGTTTGGTGTTTGCGATTTTTTGCCGGAATTGTGACGAGTTATTTTTGTTGTTCACATCCACACTTCCTCGTTGTTCTCTCTCCGGCCGCTCG
Source organism: Gobius niger (assembly GCF_951799975.1). Taxonomy (NCBI): domain Eukaryota; kingdom Metazoa; phylum Chordata; class Actinopteri; order Gobiiformes; family Gobiidae; genus Gobius; species Gobius niger. The sequence goes on from NC_136870.1 coordinate 5,146,152, forward strand.
TCAGCCTGTCACAGCCCACTGACGGTTCTGACAAAGCGCCTCCGAAAGTCTGTCGCGTTTCCAAGCAGCCTTTTGTCCCGCTGCTAATCTCTACACGAGATAATACAAATCCACTACGCCACTTTGAGTTTGGCCATCCTTCCGCTGTCATTACCATAAACGCGTGACCCAAAGGACAGCGCTGCTCGGAAGTAAAAAGCACGCTCGTCTTTGAAGGCTGGAAGAGTTTTACAGCACGAGACAGAACAAACAAAGCCCACGATAATTGGGGCGATCTCCCAATAACAGGAGCCGTCTTTGAAAATGAAACAGTGGTTTGAAAATACCTTTGTACTCAGCGAGAACTTTTAGAAGATGCGCACAGGATGCTTCCCAAGGCAAGCTTCATACTGGCTCACAGCGGTTTCGATGTCCACATTTCAGCAAAAGCAATATATAATACAAAGGCGTAGGTTTGATGGCAGTGCTGTGGTGCGGAGAAAAAGGATGTGGTTTAGCGGGTGCTGTTGTGGCATTAAAGACGTTTTCAAATGTTTGTGTTTGGCTCATTTACAAAGTTCAGATAGTAATTGTGTTGTTTTGACGGTTTATGTAATAGGGATGTCCCGATCTGCCTTTTCAGCTCCCAATCCGATCCGATATATTGACACTTCATCTGGCCGATACCGATCCGATATCGATCCAATACAGTCTTTTTGCAAAATATTTTTAGATAATATATATCATTATGTTATAGCCTGGATATTACAGTAGTTTCACCAGTTGGCTTTTTTTTAATAAACATGCAAGAGATTTGGGCTTTAGCTTTGAATTTTAAATTACACAAGTTTTTCAGAAGCAGGTGTTAGCAGCAGGTTAGTGATAGTAGACACTTTAATTTATATCCTCTTATGTGATGTTGTTCAGTTAAGATTACAGTTTCTGTGATTTTATTTTGGCAGCCATTTGAATTCTGTTTTGAAATGTGTCTTTCTTACATATGTGCAAGACACAATAATAAGAATAAATCAAATCAAATCAAATAAATCAGCATCCTAGCTTAGCGATAGCATGAAGGCCATGAACCTGTGGTCCTGGATCTGCAGCAGCTCCAGTGATAAACCTCGGAGCATTGCGTTGCGGTGGACCTGCAGGCTGGAGCAGATCCATGACTGCAGATTCACAACAGTCTTGTATCGGACCCGTCCAGTTATCAAATCCAATCCAATGCGATACTCTCGAAATTCCCGGATCAGCTACTGATACCGATACTGAATATCGGATCGGTACATCCCTACTAAAAAAGGAGTGGATGTAAAATTGGAAAGTGCTTTGTGACCATGTCAGTGAAAGGCGCTTAACAAATAAAATCCTTCCTTCCTTCCTTTTATATTAAATCCTTTGTAAGAATAATACATTGTGACCCATTGCATATTACAGTAGTTTAACCAAATGGCTGTCTGGGCATCCCTTTCTATAACATGCAAGAAGTTTCGGATTCAGCTTTGAATGTTAAATTAGAAGGTAATGTTGGGTAATATAAAGGCTCAAATTGACATTTTGCATGAAAACAAAACAGTTCTATAATTGCGGCATTTGAATCCCATTAAACAACAGCAAAGGAGCAGATATTATAGTTTCAGCTCTATCTGCTGCTAAAGGCCATTCAAGTCTATCACATTATGTTCAGGGTCTGTAAAAGACATTAACACTAGGAGCGCATGGCTAATTATTCTGCATAAAGTGTGTACCTGCGAGTGCGCTCGCTTCACTGCTGTTGGATTAGATTCTCTGGCTCCTCTGTAAAAGCTAAATGACACAGCACTGCAAATGAAACAAGGAACTTTGCCTTCATAATGTTTTCAGTGGCCACAGAGCGTCCTCAGAGAGTGATCAAGCTGCGGGTGTTAGCGCCAGTAGCTTAGCCACAGCATTAGCAAAGGAAAAGAAAGTCCTTGGTTCTCATTTCTATTCCATTGGGTGGCACAGTGGCGCAGCGGTTAGCGCTTGTGCTTCATAGCCAGAAGGTCCCGGGTTCAATTCCCACCTGGACATGACTTTCTGTGTGGAGTTTGCATGTTCTCCCCGTGTCTGCGTAGATTTCTTCCAGTTTCCCCAACCACTAAAAACATGTACATCAGCCTGGCTCCACATCCGGAGATGGATCCCCTGCTCCTTGCGTCCCGGCGGGGAGGATGGGTCAAACCAATCAGCTGTCTATCAAACAGCTTCCTTTTAAAGTCCTCAGTCCTGCTGTTCACCAGTTCCAGGACGTCTCGGATGTGCTCCATGCTCCATTTTCCCATCTCAAACTCTAATTTCGAGTATGATCAAAACCTCATAATCTTCGCTCCCACACTCGTCACTAAGAACACGCACAGCTTCCAATGGTAAATCAGCTACAACACGGCCACAGAATAGCACTTGCTCATTTTAAGGACTTGTAGCAAATCTAGCAGTTGTCTTGGTAAATCCGGCCTCCTGATCTTTACCGTGTCTGTCTTTTCCCTTTCTGACTCTGTCCCCTTTGTGTGCCGCAGGTGGGGAATCTGGGCCTCCTCTTCATGCTGCTCTTCTTCATCTTCGCGGCGCTGGGAGTGGAGCTGTTCGGGGACCTGAGTAAGGACGCGCTCGCCAATGTCTGCGTTGAAGATAGAGATTTTGTAACGGCCATTTATTTATTCGCTCCTTTGGGGACTTGACTAAGGACGTCTGCGCACGGTTTTGTCGACGAGTGGCCTTATCATTGTATTACGGTTTGTAGCAGTAGCTTTAGTCGTTGTCATAGTAGGAGTGGTTGTAGTAGGTCTTTCTGTGTGACACCGGAACGGAAAGAAGTCTCACGAATTTTGTCCAAGTCTCAGCACAAAGAGAAGAGCAAGGTGTTGGAGAAAGACAGATGAGGATCCAAAAGGTTACATTAGAATGGAAACCAGAAGTAGTAGTGGTTGTAGTTGTAGTAGGGGTCTTTGTTATGTAGGAGCGGAGCCGCTGCGGATGTAAACAGTCATGGAGGATTAGCTTCATCGTGTTGCGAACCGGAGCTACAGCACCTCTACGACTTTTACAAAGACACACATTGCTGTTTCATTCACCTTAACACCAGGATGAAAAGCGGCGACAAGAAAACAAATATTAGTGACCAGATCTGCGCTTGGATGATGCACAAGCATTCCCAAAGCTAACGCTACAAGCTAAAGCTCCCATCGATCATGTGAAAACAAGAAATACGCATGAATAAAGTCAATAAAACCATCTACATAAAGCAAAATGCGAACATGAATCACACACTGGGTTTATTGCTCACGTTTCTTTAACAATTGGCCGTAGCCGATCGTTTAGAAACCGGAGTTGGCTAACCTAGCTGCTAATCAAGCTGCTAGCTTGGATCGAGTCTGTGAAAACAAGTATTATGCACTAATAACAGTAAATAAAGCTGGCAACTACATTTAACAGCCTTTATGATGATCACACACTGAGCCGGGCTTGTCTCATTTGTGGTTTATTGCAGACTTTTCATCAACAATGAGCTGTAGGTAATTATAAACACGCTAACCGGGGCTAACTAGCCACTAACCACCGGCACAAATAATCGCCCTCTATTCAAACATATGGGCTGGATGTAGACATAAATAGACCATGGGGGTATAATTAAAGTTCCCCAGGACATGACAGTAGCAAAGAGGGACTAGTTCAAAACAGAAGACAAAAATATAATTATGTAACATAATAATGGTAGAAAAAGCCTGTGTATTTCGATTCCACGTGAGATTTCTGTTGTCTCTACAGTCTGTGATGAGCTCCACCCCTGCGAAGGCCTGGGACGCTACGCCACCTTCAAGAACTTTGGCATGGCCTTCCTGCTGCTCTTTCGCGTCTCCACCGGCGACAACTGGAACGGCATCATGAAGGTACGAGTCCCCGTCACACTTTTCGGCGCTTTTTTCCCGCCACGTGAGGAGGTCGTTTCCTCGTCAGAAACACGCCTCGAGTAGAGTTTTCTGTCATTTTTTCGTTTTGAGTCACGTCCATGATCGAATCGGTCTGGTCCGGTGCGGTTAATTTACCAGCTACCTGCTATCCACCGCACAGATCTCGCACATATTAACACATATTTTCAGAAACTAGCTTAGCTTTCAAATGAGATTGCATGGGGTTATAGTCTGTAAACAAACAAAAAACGCAAAAATGGGACAAACACAACAAAAATGGGACAAATGTGACTCATGCAAAAACACACCTTAAGCCAGAAATAACAAAGCGCTTCTTTTTTTTATGTTGCGCCAAAATGTTATGCTAAACTAACCTAGCTTACTAGCAACAGTTGTTTCCAGTTGAGCACTCGCTTAAAAGCAATACATGGAAAGTATTTAGAAACAATCTGACACTAATGAAATCCATTACAAGGGCCGTGCTGGGATATAATTTCTGCCCGGGAGTTTTATTATTAAAACCGACCCAAGCCTCTACAGACTTCTGGTGCACCTCGCAGAGCGCCAGCCGATAGTATCGCAGCTTGTTCGATTGATTCTACCTCTTTTCACATCAGCCGCTACATAATCTGGGCCTGACACATCTCCACAGTCAGCTTTGAGCTCTGAGGCTCCTGATGCAGCCCAGTTAAAGCCTTTGGGCCTGCAGAACAACTGTGAGAGTCCATTATAAATAGATTTATTTTCTGGAGGCCCCAAAGCAGCTCTCCCGATTACCCAGCGCGCCTTTGCCAGTGGCGGACCCACCCTGTTTGGCGCTCTGGGGGCGAACAATACTTCCGGCGCCCCTCACTCGAAATGCAAAAGTAGGACAAGGAAGGAGAAAGTGGGCATGGGATGAAACAGATTGACTGAGATTGATGAAAATATGTAAGATTTGGACTGACACCGTATTCTCCACGGCCCTTTCGTTCTGGCCTTAAATAAGTCTGTCACAAATGACTGATGAACTAGTTCAGTGGACGCTTCCTACAGAGGCTTGCGTTTAAGGTTTCTTTCATCTACATGTGTTCTAGTTGAACCCATTGTCCCCTCCATTATCTCCTCCATTCGAAGCCATTGGGAAAGGAGCGGCGAATTTTGGCAAAACCGAAGTCCGCCTGCCACAGTTTGAGAAGCACTAATGTAGTCCATATGGCATCCTTCCTCCACTGATGTCCCTGGACCGTCTCCGTAGAATGGTTGACAGGGTTTGGCCCCAACAGATGGCTACATTAAGAAAACATATGTGTGGTGATGGATCGTGTGCTCAGTGCAATGACTAATTTACACGTTTAATCTTCAGCAACTTTTCTTTGAAATCAATAGTTCAAGTACGAGACACTTCGCCTGACAGGAGCGAGGACGAACTTTATTTCTGTACTTCCGAGCAACACAACCATTTAATCCAATTGAACTCTTTCCATCTTTCCTCGTGTACAGCTGCATTACACTGCGTTCCAAATTATTATGCAAATGACATTTTTCAATGAGACTTGAAAATGATGCTCATTTTCAAGTATTTAACTACTAGAGGAACATTTTAATGTGGTTGAAAAAATCTCCCAGTGATAACAGTATTTTTTTCAAAAATAAATATAGTAAAAACCTCAAAATCCACTGTTCCAAATTATTATGCAACTCATTGTTTCAATACGTTTTAAGGCTTGTAATTAACTGAAAATGGTCATTTGTTGAATTTGTAGCATTAGGAGGTCATATTTACTGAAATCAAAAGCTATTTCAATCAAAAACATCTTAACAGGTCGAGTTATATTTGACCATAGGAGCCCTTCTGTGATAGCAGCTTCAAAATTCTTAAATCCATTAAACTTGTGAGTTTTTGGAGAGTTCCTGCTTGGATTTCTTTGCAGGATGTTAGAATCGCCTCCCAGAGCTGCTGTTTGGATGAAAACTGCCTCCCACCCTCATAGAAGTTTTTTTCTTTTTGTTGAGGCTCCAAAGGTTCTCAATAGGGTTGAGGTCAGGGGAGAAGGGGGTCCACATCATGAGTTTCACGGCGCTCATCAGTGAACAAGACTGTTTGAAAATGAGTCCTCATGTATTTCTGAGCCCGTTGCAGCCGTTTCTGTTTCTGTTCATCAGTTTCAATGAACAGTTTAGGGGAGGCCCGGATAGAAGGTTTATGCACAACTGCAGCCTCTGGAGGGTCCTACACCTTGATGTTCGGGAGACTCCAGAGGCACCAGCAGCTTCAAATACCTGTATGCTGCTTTGTAGCATCTGTTCTCTTAATCTGATGTGTTAGTCTGGCAGAAACCGTCCTTATTGTGCCTTTATATGCACAAACCTGAGTGTGCTCTGAATCATCCACAAATCTCTTATCAGTACAATGATTACGCTTAATCTTTCATGAAATATCGAAGGTCGAAGGCATTCAACTATTTCACGCTTTTCATCAGCAGAGAGATCCTTTTTCTTTCCCATATTGCTTGAAAACGATGCTTAATAAAGTGGAACACTCTTTTTCAGTAGTTTTTCCCTTAACTGGGCTTAACCTGAAAACTGATCATCCCATGGCTCTGAGATTAATGTCAGTGATTCAAAGAACCCTGAGACACGATACCATCCATGAGTTTCATTTTTCTTTTTCTTTTTTTTACCTTTTTGACACAAAAATGCAATTTGCATAATAATTTGGAACGCAGTGTAATGGGCCCCTACACATGTGAAGAAGGCCGACATTGTGACGTATCGCCGCATAGGATCGTATTATCTTTCTATCCATAAAATCTAAAATCTTAGGCGGATTTTTTTCAAATGAAAAGTGGCTAAAAGCTAGAGATGCACTGATTACATTTATCCATATATCCATGTTTACATTCCACAAAAGTTTACTGAGCATGCGCCAACTACCTCTTGTTCGATTATCTGTGGTAGCGTCACAGCGCCACACACAGGCCTGGTGGATGAATCGCAGCGGTTTTACAGACATTACTGGCTTCGTATGGGCGCACACATGTACTGCTTTCATTTTTTCTCTAATGCCCTTGGCCTGACGCTCGGTCGTTTTTGTGATTTCCGTTGTACCAGGACACCCTCCGCGACTGCGCTCAAGAGACCGGCACCTGCTACAACACGGTGGTCTCCCCCATCTACTTCGTGTCCTTCGTCCTGACCGCGCAGTTCGTCCTGGTCAACGTGGTCATCGCCGTGCTCATGAAGCACCTGGAGGAGAGCAACAAGGAGGCCAAGGAGGAGGCGGAGATGGAGGCCGAGCTGGAGATGGGCATGCACGCCGACGTCGGAGGAGGAGGGGGAGGGGGAGGAGACGCAGGCTCCCGGTCGCCCCCGCTGACGCCTCTCGGGCTGGGCTTGGAGAGGTCGGGGAGTGGGGGGTCTCCCTGGAGGTCCGCAGGGAGCGAGCGGGAGAGGCCCGTGGATTCGCCCACTGCGGCAGTGATGGCCAAAGACTGTGAGAACGCGAGGGACGAGGCCTGTACGGACGTGGAGCCCCAGTGTGAGGTGAGAGACTCGGGTGTTCATGTGTTTGAGAAACCAGGACACTCATATTTCCCTGTTTACATGAGCAACTACAGTATCCTGGATTTGTAGGCTCCAGAGGGTTGCGGAGCTAATGACAAATATGGTAATTAGCTAACGCACGGCTTTTTCTGATATTTCCCAAGCACAGGGACAAGATCTATCCAAGGAAGAACTTAAAACAGTAGAGTTCTTTCCCAGCTTCAGCGACAGAATTGAAACAAATTTAATTAACTTAAAATTTCTTTGATCCGAGAGCAGCACTGACTTCCACCGGAGATACTACTGAGCAAAAACATAGTTGTTTTTTAAGGTTACTTTAATTTACTTTTTAGGTTTTTTTATTTTTAAGATATAAGGTTTTAAAAGCCCAGTACCAGATAAAATGGATATATAATATAGAAAAGTTTTTGCTCCTGCTGTATCTGTTTCAAAAGTTTGCACATGCTCAGTACGTCAGCAATGGTGAGAAACCAGGATACTGTGTTTACGTGATACAGTAACCGGGATACTGTGTTTACATGGTACAGTAACCAGGATACTGTGCTTACATGGTACAGTAGCCAGGATACTGTGTTTACTGTGTTTACATGGTACAGTAACCAGGATACTGTGTGTACTGTGTTTAAATGGTACAGTAACCAGGATACTGTGCTTACTGTGTTTACATGGTACAGTAACCAGGATACTGTGTTTACATGGTACAGTAACCAGGATACTGTGTTTACTGTATTTACATGGTACAGTAACCGGGATACTGTGTTTACTGTGTTTACATGGTACAGTAACCAGGATACTGTGTTTACTGTGTTTACATGGTACAGTAACCAGGATACTGTGTTTACTGTGTTTACATGGTACAGTAACCAGGATACTGTGTTTACTGTGTTTACATGGTACAGTAACCGGGATATTGTGTTTACATGGTACAGTAACCGGGATACTGTGCTTACATGGTACAGTAACCAGGATACTGTGTTTGCATGGTACAGTAACCGGGATACTGTGTTTACATGGTACAGTAACCGGGATACTGTGTTTACATGGTACAGTAACCGGGATACTGTGTTTGCATGGTACAGTAACCAGGATACTGTGTTTACATGGTACAGTAACCAGGATACTGTGTTTACTGTGTTTACATGGTACAGTAACCAGGATACTGTGTTTACATGGTACAGTAACCGGGAGACTGTGTTTACATGGTACAGTAACCAGGATACTGTGTTTACATGGTACAGTAACCAGGATACTGTGTTTACTGTGTTTACATGGTACAGTAACCAGGATACTGTGTTTACTGTGTTTACATGGTACAGTAACCAGGATACTGTGTTTACTGTGTTTACATGGTACAGTAACCAGGATACTGTGTTTACATGGTACAGTAACCGGGATACTGTGTTTACATGGTACAGTAACCGGGATACTGTGCTTACATGGTACAGTAACCAGGATACTGTGTTTGCATGGTACAGTAACCGGGATACTGTGTTTACATGGTACAGTAACCAGGATACTGTGTTTACATCGTACAGTAACCGGGATACTGTGTTTACATGGCACAGTAACCAGGATACTGTGTTTACATCGTACAGTATCTTTGGAAACTGCGAGAATATCCTGGTTTGTAATAACCTGGATATTGACTTATCCAGGAAACTGCAACCATGGATTCTGTGTTTACATGAACCAGACAAAACCAGGAAACATCAAATCCCTGTCAATAACCGGGATACTCGAGAGGATGTGAACACACTCATTGTGGAACATTCCGGGGGGCTAAATGTGAGCTCCAAATGTAAAGGAACATTGCCAGCGATGCCAAATGTGCTCCTGTGGGCCACAGCAGGGCTCGCACTGGCGCACACGGGGTCACACACGCACATTTACCAGTCACGCCGGGGCCAGACAGTTTTGAGTGTGTTAAATAACGGGTCATTGTGTGAGCGGGCAGATAAGACGAGGTCAACGAGCCAAAACAAACAGCACTGCCCAGCGCTGGACACACAGCGGCAGGACAAGTCGGAATCAGAATAGATTTTATTGCCATTGTCAGTGAAGGTGCATTCACAAACCACGTGTCTATAAAAAGCCTATGAAGCCTATAAAACATACTAGGTAAAAAAAAACAAAACAAGACAGACAGACTTTATCGTCTATCCCCTTGACCGCTCATGGTGGTGACTGCTATTGTTATTATGTGATTGTGGGCCAGTGTTGATGAGCCTGATGGCAGAGGGTGAGGCTGTGAGTGAGCCCAGCACAGAATACAACACAGTCTATACAACCTGTTAGCATTATACTTCCAGGGGTGTCCAAAGGTTTTTTTCATCGAGGGCAGCACACTGATGTTTATACGACGTTGAGGGTCACAAACCAATGCAGTGCATTTAAGAGCCGTTTTTACTGTGTCCCATCACATTATTAAGACTGGCTAAGATTATTGCGGCTCAGATTCACTGACAAATGATAGGTTTTGAGGCTATAATCATGACGAATGATTACATTTGCAGTAAAAAGTCCTTTGCAAGTCTCTTAATAATAATAATGCATCGGTTTAATATAGCGCTTTTCTGGACACTCAAAGACGCTTTACATTGCACTATTCGTTCACTCCATACTCGGTGGTGGTGAGTTACTATTGTAGCCACAGCTGCCCTGGGGTAGACTGACGGAAGCGAGACAACCAGTCTGTGTCATCGGCCCCTCCGACCACCACCACACACTCCTGGACTCCCATTCAAGTCCTGCCAGGCCCTTCCCTGCTTAGCTTCCAAGGTCTGACGGGGATTGGGCAGAGCAAAGGCCGTTATGGCTCGCAATGTGTATTTATTTATTTATTTGCAAGGACAGTGCAACAGCTCAACTGTAAAATATGTCAGAGTTAACCAAAAAGCTAGTTTTCATCTATTCATCTGTGTTAATTCAACCAGATGCTTGAGGGCCACCTTCCTCATGTTAGCTGTTGGTGTCTCTGTGAGTGCACTGTATATTCATGCAACTTTATTCATGAAGAAATATTAACTTAGTAATAACTGTGATTTATTTATATCAAAAACTCCATATTTAACTGGTATGTTTGTATAGACCTAGATGTTTTTTAACGTATTGTTCATTTATTCTTTTTGAATGACAAAATCAGATTTATAAACATGTGGAGCACTTTATTGTGTGGGTCAGAGTGGCTTTTTATCAAAGTGTCTTTGTGCTTTGCGACGGCAAAACACCTGCGTACGGTGAACTTCCAGTGGTAATGTTTCACTGTCTCAAATGCAGATAAAGGCGACGCATTTCCGCCACATTCTTGGCCGCTCCTCCGTGAAGGCGCTGCACTTGTCTTAAAGGGATTTTGGTGGAGGTGGGCGTTTCCCTCTCCATTTTGAATTGACGCTCGATGGTATCTTGACTGCGCTCACGGCAACAGTGCGGCTCATTCAGTCGGACTGGGCTGAGTGCGGCTGGAATAAGAGGAGAATAGAGTGAGCAGCAAACCATTTCCAAACCTATGCACCAGACCGAAATCAGGACTAAACCAAGTCCAAACAAGGACCTACATACCCAGGTCCAAATGCACTCGGACCAGCCCAGGTCTAAAACATGCTAAATCGTGCAAAGTGTTAAAACTCTACCAAAGCGAGTCCCCCGTGCAGACAGACAGCTCACAGGCCGTCGGAGATGCGTGCCCTGGGGACGGGACGTGCCAGTCTCAGGGTCAGGGTGCCATGGGAAAGCAGTCCGCTGGGCTTTGTTGATGTCTAAAGATTCTATTTGCAGAAGGCAGGGGACTTTCTCCGCTTCCAAACATGCCTGCACTCCTCTGCTGGGGCTTGGGGGACAGGCAGGTGCAGCGCAGTGCAGCAGTGCCCCCCAGTGGACATCTAGAGCTGCACACACAAAGTATATTTACAATGTGAGACACTTCTATTAAGGCAAATGGTATTGGGAACAAAATCAAAACAATGGATTGAGCCAGGATTAAATGTATGGGTTTATCGTCTTGAAATATTTCATAAAATTTCTTGAAAATGCGATCATGGATATCTTAGGGCAAAATACTTGTACTCGTAACTTTGTCCTATGTTCTGTGTCTTTGTTATGAAACTCTTCAGCTTTCGTGGGACTTCTGTGACTCTTATCCGTGTGGTTTTGTCTTTTTTATGTCTGTGCGTCTCACTGATGGACTTGTCTTCTCTCTCTGTCCACTTGTCTCTGTCCACCCCCTCCTGTCTCTCTCTCTCCTGTCCCTCCATGCGCCGTGCGTCCAGCGGAGGGCGCCACTTGACTCGGTGTCCCTGGTGATGCGGGGCTCTATGGAGTTTGGGGAGTTGAGTCTGATGGATAACCTGTCGGGCTCTATCTGCCACTTCTACGCCCTGCCCCCGCGGCCCCCCGGGAAGCACAGCGGCGACAAGAAGGTCAATGACTGCCTCCACGCCTCTGACGCCACTATTTTTTTTATTTTATTTTTTCAGAGTTCAGTTTAGCGCGTGTAGGGCTGCACAGGTGCAAACAATCTGAGAGTTTGAAAGCTAAGTTCAGACACAAACCAATCAATACTTCAGATTACCGAGCGGCCATCAGGTTACCAATATAACATGGCAGCAAGTTAAAAACAGGATGACTTTACTAGATGAAACGGTGTTTCTGTCTAGCTAACAGCTAACACAAAATGAAAATGAAAAGTAGGAAGGTTTTGAACAAGCCTGCACAAAAAAGAAACAGCCTGTCATCAATTTTAGTTAACTATTTAAATTTTATATTGTTTTGATTAAACATTAGCCATTAGCCATTAGCCATTAGCCATTAGCCATTAGCCATTAGCTCTGGGATAAACACGCCTACCTCAGTGAACATATGCGTTTCCTGTGGGTCTGTGTTCACGGCTAGCATAATGTTTTTAACACAGGGGTGTCCAGACTTTCTTCATTGTGGGCCGGACATTGAAGTGAATGCGGCGTGGAGGGCTACAGATTAGTGGTCACTACGGGGAAACATTCAATAGTTACAGCAACACGTCATACATGGCGGCGTGGCCTAGCCGAGGGGGGAGAAAACCTCCCATGGGAATCAAAATGTTTCACTCTTTTTAGCCATATTTATCCCATACAAATAAAGTCAAACCAAAATCAAGTCCATATGGATGTTTTTTCACAGAAAATGTTTCAGTAGAAGCAAAAAAACGGTCATGTCAAAAAGTGGTGCTCGTTGCTAATGTTAGCATAATATGCAAACATGTAGCATGATGCTAATGTTAACTTCCTGGTTAGCATTGTCAGTTATTTAAGTATTTATGGGCTGTTGAGCCACTTTGCTCCTCATGTCTCTATCTTTATTCAGTAGAAAAAATACATTATAATTTAGCATTTGTCAAAGTAATGGTGGAGAAATGGGAGAACTTTTTTCCCCCTCTGGCTGCTTTGAACATGAAATATCTATTTGTATCTAGCGCATTTAGCAGAGGTTTAAACCATGTCCCACATCTTCATTTAGGCTTGGAACCTTAATGCCAGCGACAACATTGTTCTATTTTCTTTTCCTTTTAGCAATCCAATTTTGCCCTATTCTAAATAATGTAGCTGGCTCCAAAAACATAAACAAATTGCTAGCTTGAACGAGCTACAGTTAGCCTGCACTGAACACTCTGGGAGAAGCCACCCTCACTTAGTCCGTTCTTAATTTACAGTCTGTGCTTCTGTGCCACCATCTTAAAGTCCAGAGAGAAATCACCTAGCGATTCCGTGCATGTCGCCCATAGCGTCAGTTCAGCGAGCTAGCATCTCTTCGCCAAAATTCAGCTTCCACTCTAAAGACTAAATGGAGGCACATATGAGATAACACAAATCCTTCCTCCACGAGTTTGTAGTGTTTGCAGAGCCACTTAAGTCAGTGTTTGATCTGCTCGAGACGTTAGCATTAGCTTGTAGCATATAGCCACCACACTGTCTGTAAAGAACACCTGCGGCTAGCTAGCTCAGGATTAACTTTTGTTTCTTTATGTCTTCAGTTTGTGCAATGTGCAGCCCTATGTTTTTCATATTAAGTTGCATCAAACCACGATGATAAAACCTGTCGTTTAATCTGATTAGCCTTTTTAATTTGTGTGTTTTTGTTTTTTGTTTTTAATGAATCCCTCTCATTATCCCCCACACTAACCTGCATCTCTTGACAGCTGTAACTCCCCAAAGCAGTTTGACATCCACACTTAAAGACCATGTGCCCATATGTTTGTAGTAAAACGTTTCGCGTCCCAGTATTGGTCGTGATCTGCTTTCACAGCTAACAAGTTCAAAATGACTCGCTCACTTTTTTGCCAATATTTGTAAATCAAAGGTAAATTACCAGTAACAATGGTATTGGTTACAGTGTTACAACTCTGTAAGTTTAAAATGTTTTAACAATTTTAAAAGACTGCGTACAATTGACCCCCTTGCGCCTGAACTTGGATGTAACTTCAGTAGTATCAAATAAATATACAAATTTTCTTAAGCCCCTTTGTTTCAGACACTAATCAGTACCCCCGGTGCCATCACTTTGACCAACGAGACGAGCTTTTCCTGTGAACCGGCCTGTCAGGTCCAATCAGGAGGGAGGGGGAGGAGCTTGATGATTTACTTTTGAAATGTCATTCTTTCTCTCCTCATTTTGCAATTGCTTTCAATCGGGAGGGTGGGAGGGGGACTTGATTGTTTACTCTAGAAATGTATGTCTCTCTTTCGTAGTTTTGCAATCTTACAGACTATCACTTTAAATAGCCTAATGTTTCTAAAATGACTCACTTTTTATTATTAACTCATCCATGCTTTCATTGTGAAATAACGACAATAGTTTATTTGGAGTTCTTTGTATGTACTGTATATGTATCACATCAGAACTAGATTCTGCTGCCCTCTGCTGGTCATTAAACCTTTAGTTCAGAATAGAACCCATAGAGAAATAATTGAAAGTACTTTTTATGTTATTATACTGTTCTAAAACGGGGCTAAAATTGACCCAAGCACAGAAAATGGTGGCTGAACTAGTTATCCAAAAGCCCAAACATAAATGCAAGACTGAGAAACAGAGTAGTAGAACCAGAAGTAAGTTTTGAACATCCCTATAGATTTCATTCGAAACACCCATAGGGGGCACTGTGCTTCACCTGTCCCCCTCCAACAGCTAACCACCTCTGCTCTTCTGTCCACTGCTGTGTCCGATGTGGCCGCTGCTCACGCGCCTGTCTCTTCCTGCCTGTAGATCCCTCTAGCGGAGATGGAGGCTCTGTCTCTGGGCTCGGAGAGATCCTGGTCACTGGCTCTGACTGACGACTCCTGCACGGCCGATGACTTTAACCCTCTTTTTCTAACCAGCCTGGAATGCAATGTACTGACACCCTCTGCTGCTTTGACCCCCCCTCCACCCCCCCCCATCAGTGCCCGCCTCTTCTCTCTCCGCAGTTTGTCCAAACGTTTTTTCCCAGGGCTCTCTCAAAGCTACACGTTCGCCACGAGGCCGACATACCCAAGGCGATTAGTTCAATTGGAGGAGTCAGAACGTTTCAGTTAATTATGCAAAAGAACCAAGCTCCATTAATCTAATTGGACAACCTGTGCATAATTTAAAAAAAAATCTGTTCATAACTTGGCGTGAAACATCTAAAATTCAATATCAGACTGAAAAAAAAAAAGATGAAACTCTCGTCTTTTACACACGTGTTCATTCACAAATATTGATATGGTCGTTTCCTTTCTGGGAGTCGGCCGTTTCCATAGCTGCGACTAAATACCAATGGCCGCTGGCTGCTGTGCTTTATGCCCACAACACTAGAGGCCGCCATTGCTGTAGTACCTCCATATCGCCGCTGCTCCCCCATTGAAAAGCATTGGACTTTAGACACGTTAAAAACAACTTTAAAGCCTGGTCCCAATTTTTTTGGAACTGTCTAGAGCTAGATGTTCCTCCTGTGATAACGCTGGGTTAGTTACAATTAAGGGGACCAGGCTGGTTTTCGCAAAAAGAATTTTTGAAATCTCGTACTTAATGAGGGTCGGCCTGTTAGCATTGCCACGCAAGGGCCGAGTCTACAGTGAAGATCCCGCCCTTTTGCCCTTTTTAGGAACATGCTTCGTCAGAGCTGGGGAGCGTGGTCATTATGGTAAACGGAGAGGAGTGAGGAGAAGCTGTCCATTAATATATACAGTCTATGCTAAATACGGGAGAAATATATAAAACTTAAGTGTTAAGTGCCCATATTCTCAAAATTAGGCTTTCATTCCACTCTTCCCATCTCCATCTAATGCAAATGTGGTCATTTCCTTTGTGGAACATACTGTACCAACCACAAAAGTCTACGTTTAATCCTCTAATGTTATTCCTAGCCTGATTTAGTGAGTTTTAACCCAGGACACCTTTTTTACCTATAAAAAAACTAGCATTAACTGAGCAGAATATCCTAAAGTCCTCTAAAAGAAGTCTTCTTGACCATATGTCAACAAAACAAAACAAAACCAATACATTAAAACCTTAACACACGTGTCCTCTGTCCTTTACACAATGAGCTTCTGCCCTTCCAGAACTTTCCAAAGTCACATCTCACATATCAGCTCTATCTTCAAGCCGGTCATGTGGCCCATTAGCACTATCTACCTCCCCCTGATCTATACATCGCTCCATAATACTTCCAAGGCTCGGTCATTACAGGAGAGGGCATCTCGCTTCAAAATCGAAAAAACCTATGAATAGAGTGTCGCTGTGGCGTCGGGAGGTAATTATCAGCCGGGCGTTGTCCAAAAATGCAGAGCTAGCATGGCCGTTAGGTCTCTCTCCTCACATGTCGCCGGTCGTCGAGAATGGAGGGTCACCATGACCTTGTTTTGTGTCTGTGCTCAATCAATATGTGTAACAGTAACGTAAAGACAATTCATGCCAAGCTGATTGGACTTTTAACTATTTAGATGGACGTCCAAAACCATTTTGTTGTCCGCTTTGGTACAAATTTCTAGAACTCTTTTGCTTATTAAACATTGAATTGTTTGAGTCCATGAAACAGCATCTGCCTTTCTCTTTTAATATGTTCGTTCTGATGCTCCTCCTCCATCGAAACGTTGCTCCAAAATGCATCCTTTCATTAAGATCCTCTACGCGGAAAAATGCTTTGGGGGATTTGTTTTATTATTTGTTTTATTAATATTATAACTAAATCAGGAAAATAATAACTTACTTTAACTTACTAAAAATGATCACCAAAAACTGAGCAAAGGGCCTTTCTCACCGGCCTGGAGAGTAGTTGGAGACCAGTTGGTGACTCAAGTTGCCACTGGTCACAGAAATGTCTCCGAGACGTCCCCTGGAGATAAGGCGAGTCTCCAGGTAGTCTCTGTGAACAGGTTTGATTTCAGCGGAGTCTCTGCATGGTCTTGAGGTCTACACGGTGTCAAGCAGCTGCAACAATGTTGCGAACACTATTTGTTTTGCTGAACCTGTGAGACGTTTCTGTGACTTCCCTGCAGTGTCTCCGAGACCTGTCGGATACCAAGGAGATCACAAAGAGTTGTATGGAGTCTCTTTGAGCTTTCCTTGGTATCTGCAACACAACTGCCTGAGACCGCGCAGACCTCTCTTTGACCTCTCGAAGACCTCAGAGACCTCTCAGAGACCTCTTAGAGACCTCTTAGAGACCTCTCGAAGACTCAGAGACCTCTCAGAGACCTCAGAAACCTCTCCAAGACCCCTCAGAGACCTCTCGAAGACTCAGAGACCTCTCAGAGACGTCAGAGACCTCTCAGAGACCCCTTAGAGACCTCTCGAAGACTCAGAGACCTCTCCAAGACCCCTCAGAGACCTCTCGAAGACTCAGAGACCTCTCAGAGACCTCAGAGACCTCAGAGACCTCTCCAAGACTCAGAGACTTCTCCAAGACCTCAGAGACCTCTCGGAGACCTCTCAGAGACCTCTTGGAGACCTCTCAGAGACCTCTCAGAGACCTCAGAGACCTCTCCAAGACTCAGAGACCTCTCGAAGACCTCAGAGACCTCTCGGAGACCTCTCAGAGACCTCTTGGAGACCTCTCAGAGACCTCTTGGAGACCTCAGAGACCTCTCGAAGACCTCAGAGACCTCTTAGAGACCTCTCGAAGACTCAGAGACCTCTCAGAGACCTCAGAAACCTCTCCAAGACCCCTCAGAGACCTCTCGAAGACTCAGAGACCTCTCAGAGACCCCTCAGAGACCTCTCCGAGACCTCTCGAAGACCTCAGAGACCTCTCCGAGACCTCTCGAAGACCTCAGAGACCTCTCAGAGACCTCTCAGAGCCCTCTTGGAGACCCCTCAGAGACCTCTCGAAGACTCAGAGCCCTCTCAAAGACCCCTCAGAGACCTCTCCGAGACCTCTCGAAGACCTCAGAGACCTCTCGAAGACCCCTCAGAGACCTCTCCGAGACCTCTTGAAGACCTCAGAGATCTCTTGGAGACCTCAGAGACCTCTCAGAGACCTCTCAGAGACCTCTCGGCCTATTGTTATTACAAGTTTTAAAACATGTGAACTTGCCAAAATCTTGTTCCATCTCCTCCTGGGCTCATCTCTCCTGTTAAAGTTATAAAGAGCCGAAGCAAGTGCGCCACTCTTTGAATATTGGAACACCTGTCCGTTGCACTGCGGGAAAATACCAAAGAACCAAAAACAGAAAAGTTGTGGAACATGTAGCATTGAGAGACGCTGGAGAATCTAATGTTTTCATCCCACCTTTCCAGCTCCTGTCTAGTCCTCCAGTCCAGTCCAGTAGAGTAGTGCGCTTCCTCCTCCACAGTTCCAAGTTCTTTCTCTCGCTCTCTCTTCCTCGAAACCCCTTCTGTCCTTCCTTTGTCCCTGTGTTAATCCTGTGTGCTTTCTATGTGGGTCCTCGTCCAATTCTCGTTGTCCGATTTTGCGTGACTTTCAGACTAGGGGTGGGATTTACGAGGCAGCTGGAAAACACCGTTGCTTGATTGTACGCTCCAGGGTAAATAAGTATACGTTTGCAATAAGACAAAAGGTTAGCCAATCGGTGTTCAGGTCAGAACTGTGACATTATCGATTTCCGCGAGTCCTCGTTTATCTGGTCGCCATAATGCAAAGCGGCTGAGATCGGCCTGCTAGAAAAATACACTGAACGGGTTCCAGTATTCGGAAAAGTTTTCCGCCGTAGCCTAACTTGCGAACTGTATGCAATTGATTGTCGTTTCTACGATCACTCTCCAAGTTGGCAACAGCTGCTGAAGCGTCCCACCCCTACTCCGAATCTGTTCTGTATTAATGTGGTTGATTTTTCCGGGGTTTAGAAAAGTCGCTCGCCTCACGTTCTGGTGTCACGAGTTTCATATGGGTACTTCTCTGATGGTCCAAATACAAGCAGTGTAGGCCCATCCTCCTGACCAAGGTCCTGGACTAGATAGTGACAATGACTCCGTAGAGAGCTCCAGAGTCATTGAAGAATGGGTTGAATATACCCTTCCCAAACACATTTCATCTCTGGGTGCTATAGACGGATAATCTGCTCTGTGTAGTAGATATATCTCCAAAGGTCCATGCACATCAATATGTTCTGAGAGAAACGGAGAAATTAGCGAGTCCTTTTTTCCAGACCCTGGAAAAAAAGATAAGGACATTACTTAAAAGCGATTGAACAAATCGAATTTCAATGCATTTTGGGCTGTCTTAAACTAAGTTTGCCAATGGAACAAGCATGTTTTTTTGGAGATACATTGACGCCATTCCGCCTCATTCATGGTTATGAGCCCATGTGGTGTGTGAAATTAACACCCTGCTGCAGGTTCCTCAAAAGGCAGGCGGAGAAAACTCTCTGGAGCCAGGCTTTAAAGTAGTTTTTGACACGTGTAAAGTTCTTATTGGTTTCCATGTTGTTGTGAACCATTCTGGAGTCACCCCTAACCACCAGGGGGTGGTCTTGCAACCATGTCAGCACCACGGCCCGAAGAACGAAGAGGAGCGCAATCCTCGCCCTTTGCATCTACTTTTGTCCAAATCCAATGTTGTTTCCTTACTTTAAATGTATGTTAAGCTCACTTATTTTGAGCCAAACAAAAATGCTTTTTCCATTTGCAATCCTATTTCAAGATGATCCAAACTTAATCTATATTCTCTTAATTCAAGCAACAACAAAAAAACGCCATTTAGATTTTCCAAATTACGAGTCTCACAAAGTCCGCCCTTGAGTCGAGTAAATGTGCTGCTTGGCTTCACAGAGAGCACATTTGGGATCTTACACTCTAAAATAATTCAGACTCCTCTCTGATTTCTCACAGCTTAAACGATCCCATGTTTTTTCCTCCTGTTGTGATGGGGCGTCGGGGCCTGACTGTGTCCTCTCTGTCTCCAGCCTGAGAGCCTAAACGGGGATGGGCCCCGGGAGGAGCACCTGCTGAGCGTCCGGAAGCCGGCAGTGGGACGCACACACTCCCTCCCCAATGACAGCTACATGTTCCCGCCCCTCGACCAATCAGCCGCCAGCAAGTCCGCACAGCTCCACCCACAGACGCACAGGCCGCAGCACATAGGGGCCTCGCACAGGGGCCAGTCAGGTGAGGGTAACCGTTTTGCCACAGGGAGCACATCTTGGTACGAGAAAAAAAACGTTTAGATTGATACCATGATATTTGTGTCACGTTTAGATGCTGAAGTGTTACAACCTTTCACAAGATATTTGTCCCGGACATTTAGCCCAATGTTGCCTGCGAGGTCATAGGACCAAATGTTTACAACATATTTGGAGAAACATGGGGACACAGGGCGATGTGATCAAAGGGAAAATGGCAAAGGAATCATTACATCAAATTTTCTTGAAATCGTTTTGTGTACGCTAATTACGAACAAAATTACCCACCACACATTTGGAAAAATGCAAGAGACAGTCATGGCAGGAGTGTAGCTGATGATAACACTTTAACAAAATCACTGCACTAGTGAAGTGAATGCTACTTTTAACTCACAGCCTTCATTATAACGGTACAAAACATGTTTTGAAATATATCTAGTGTGGAGAAATGTAATGTTAGGTATCGGATCAGGAACGGTATCTGGCAATTCTCAAAATCAAATGACTCAGACTCGGATCGGGGGCCAAAAATCCTGATCGGGACATCCCTAGAAATGTTCATGTAACGTTAGCATCTTGTTAACTGTTATAGCATTAGCTGTGTCTTTACTTTATCGAGAAGATTAAAACAAGGTTTAGGCTAACAACATGGTGGAGCTAATAGTAAGTCTCAGTCAAAACTGTATGACTGAGAGCTTGGCCAAACAGCTCTGAATAAATGTTAATATAATATCTTCCCTGTGTGTGTCTGTGTGGTATGTTTGTGTGTGTGTGGTGTGTGTGTGTGTGTGTGGTGTGTGTGGTGTGTGTGTGTGCCCAGGCTCCAGCAGCTCAGTGCGCTCCCAACCTGAGGAGTCCCAGCAGCTTACCATCCCATCGGAGCTCTTCAGACCCATCAGACCCCACAGCGTGTCGGACTCTGAGGCCATCCCCCGCCTGCCCCCGCCCCGACGCCACCACACGCTTAGCCGGCCACTGCGCAGACAGGTGACTGCAGACTGCACACAGGCCGGGTTTACATCCAGTCTCGCTCTGGTCCAGCCTAGCTTAATAGCTTAAGCCTGGCATGGCCCTATATAAGTATGTTTTAGTAGTTTTTTTAAACAATTGGATAAAGTTATGTTATTTTATTTATTTATTTATTATTAATCATCAATGAATCTGGAAAAGGACATGTGTCTATCTCCTCAAAGACACTGTCAGGAGGATGGAGAACAGTGGATTAAAATATCTGCATGATTTACTATGGCTTGTATTGTATCTAAAAGCTGCAGTTGGCAGGTTTGTCCAGTAGATGGTGCCAAATGTCTACATATCATCCGTGTGTTTGTGAGTTTCCTCCCTGCATCAAACCATCTAAGTATAGCACATTTAAATATAACAAGAGCACCAGTACAGTGCGTTGGCATAGTTAATACGAACAGGTTACCATGGAGACAGATTAGAGTGGATAAAAATACAACTACTTTTCACTGCTCTAAATCCCCCTCTGTTCATGAGTGGAAGGATTCACCTGCTCCACCACGTTCCACTCTACTGTGTCCTGTTCTATGTGAGGACAGTCTTTGTTTCATCTTTCAAAACGACACGTTCAGACTTTAACATGAATGTTCTGTCCCCGTTGCCCCTCCTCCCTCCTCCCTCCTCCCTCCTCCCTCCTCCGACCTGCAGGTGGCAGTATCTACTGATTCTCAGGAGGCGCTGTGCGCAGACACAGTGGAGGGCAGTGAAGGACTGGTGAATGTGGCCTCTGTGGAGTCGTCCCCGCCCTGCTGTCTCGTGGTGCAGCAGCCCGTCCCTGCAGCCTGTGTCCCGTCCAGCGAGCAGCACACGTTGGACCCTCCCTCGCCGGCGGGCCAGGACCGGGAGTCCCTGGCGGACCAGGAGGTGTCTCTCCTCACCTGCAGCACAGAGTATCCCGAGCGGCAGAACCGCGGGCTGAAGCGCTTCCACAGCGTGGACACACGGGGCCGCGGCAGGCTCCTCCCCCGGCCGCGCCCACTGTCGTGGCTGGACGAGCCGCGGCGGCACTCTGTGGAGGTGTGTTCGTCTGTGGAGTCCAGCCCCCAGCGCAGCCACGCCTCCACCTCCTCCGGCTTCGTCTCTCGCGGGGACAGTCTGCAGACCTCCACCCAGCTGCCCTCACCGCGTAGGAAAAAGAAGATGAGCCCTCCGTGTATTTCTGTGGACCCCCCAGACTTCCCCAGCCTGAGCGGGCTGCCCCCCCTCCTGCCGGGCCACGACACCTGCCTGAGGAGGAGGGCGCCCTCTAGTGACTCTAAAGACTCCTTTGACCTGACTTTAGGGGAGGGCTCAGGGCCTGAGCGGGGCTCGCCCAAGAACAACAACCCCAAACTGTTGACTCTGCCCAGCTTCTCGTTTGAGAAGAGCAGCTCGGAGCACTGAGGTCTCTCCACACTGACCACACAGACCCCCGCACACCTCTGCTGTGGGCCACTGACCGCACAGACCCCTGGACATGCCTGACTTAGGAAAAAAGACGAGGCCTTTGACGGTATTTGGGACAAACAGAAGGAAATGTGCAAAAGACATCATTTTCATTGTTTTGTGCCGTTGTGGAGTTGGTCGCTCATCACTGGCACATACTTAGTTTTCAGATCCATAAAAAGTACAAGAGGCTGTAGAGGTTATGAAGTAGGCACTGACTGATCGTATCACACCTGCTGTAATAACAGTCACTAGGTTTACATGCGGATTCCAACCAAACATTTCTAGTAGCAGAGAAAATGTTCTCACTGTCCTGGTCCCTGACAGAGCCCTTTCAACTCAAACGTAAGCTCAGCAGATCTGTCTTTATATGCGTGCATTCACCCCTTATATTTGCAAATGTGTGTCCGTAAAAAAAAACGATATCCGGGTCATTCCCCCCATCCCCCAGTTCGGGCCGAGGAAATGACTTTACCTCTTCCTCCGGCGGGTAAACATTGTGAGTGTGAGGCGACTGTCTCACACCTGGGGCCCCCACAGCGGAGGAGTGCAGCACACACACACATACAGTATACACATACAGTATACACATGCAGTAAACACATGCAGTACACAGCGCACTCGGCGTATCCATGCTGGTATCCTTAGTGCTAGTAATAATGCTGTAGAGAGTATAAAAAAGGTACTACGACCATGAGAAAAAGCTGGGTATTGACGGAGCGCGGCACTGGTGTAAGGCTCATTTATGCTCCCCCTTCCAAATGCGCACGGAGCAGAATCCATTTCGTCTCATAACTGTATATTGTATTTGCATTTACGGAGGATGAAAAAGGAGACATTAGTACTTTTAGTGATCGTTAACCTGGAGGTGTTAAAAAACAAAAGCGAATGGCTGATGGAGGCTTTAAAGGGGACACACTGTTTATCAAAGCTGGCTGTTTCTGACATTTAAACGTCTGGCAAGTTAAGCATCTTACTTTGCTGTATTCAGTTTGGAGTAATGCTCCAGTAGCACTTCGATCCATACTTCTCCAAAACCTTTCATGATCTGTTCTGATCTGTGATCCAAATTTTGATCATTTCCTCTTTCGGGCCATTTTCTCAAAATTATTTTTTTCTCCACTTTTGAAGCGCCTACAGACTCCAAACTTTTCCGTCTTAAGACCCAACTTTTTCTGAAAGGATCTTTTAAATATCTTGTTCCTGCATGATTTTTTGAGCTTTAAGATTTTAACAGATTTCATCACTTTTGACCTGTTACCTGCAGTCCCCCTGATCAGGCGTGAGGGGTGAGGTTTGGGATTTGGGACGGAAAATGTGATGTTTTTTTAAACTAGAAGGTATAGGCTTTCAATTGGGGTGTCACACTGGCATATGGGCTGTAGCGCTTTGAGATTTGAATATGCATAATTGGAGAAAATAACTCCACGAACAAGAAGGTGGCAGTTAACAGGATGCAGAGCTTGTTCCAAAGATCCAAAATCCACTTTAAGACAAAAACAGCAACACAATAAAACCATCAATTTATACCTGACTCGATCCTTCCGTTTTAGATTTAGTTTCTGAAATGAAAGGGAATTAAAGCCATTTTTATGCATAAAAGGCCCTTTTTTTACAGAAAAGTTGAAGTATTTTTCTAAATTATTTTATGACAGTAACCTACAGCAAAAGTTTCAAATTGATATCTCTAAAATATTACATTATTTTTTCCCCTGTTGACCTGCAGCGTCTCGCCCCCGAACGCTTAAAAACTATATTCTGAAGATTTTAACTCATGTCGTCTACATGCTTAAACCATCACGGGCCCGTCCTGAGCGATTGTTAACTCATTGTTTACCAGGGCGCCATTAGTTTGTTAAAAAAAACAGCCTTGCATTGTGTATTTTTGTCA
This sequence comes from Gobius niger, assembly GCF_951799975.1. Classification (NCBI taxonomy): domain Eukaryota; kingdom Metazoa; phylum Chordata; class Actinopteri; order Gobiiformes; family Gobiidae; genus Gobius; species Gobius niger. Next base: position 5,170,514 of record NC_136870.1, read on the forward strand.
AGCTGCCAGGTGAGGGCGCCTTAACTAACATTGGTCATGTGTAGTTGTTTTAAAACAAAAAAAATAAAACAACTTCCCCCATAATTGTTGATATTGGCTGGCCTTAAGGCTGTCTCCTAGGGCCACTACTCTTCACACTGCTGATACACAACATTACAATGACTTACGATTATATATCATCAACATGTCGGTGAATCGTGCTTGTTCTAAAAGAGGAGCCAACCACGCAGTGTAATTCCTGACCTTTAACTAACGCACAAGTCCCCAGAAAGAGCGGCTAAAAGGAGCCACGTTACCGCATAAGTCCACTTTCACGTCACAAAAACCCCGAACAGAAGAAAAGCCGTACGCCAATCCCGCCGTGCGCGAAGCTGGAGCATAAATGAGCTTTAAGCGAGTTTTCTTTGTCTTTGTACAATACTGCCAAACCCCCCCCGAGCGGACGGGGACGCGGGACGACGTGGACATGTCCCCCCCCCCTTCCCCGTGTCTCGGACCACGCCTCCAGAGCGATGAACTGCCCGCGCCGCTCCCGCGAGGCGATAAGCAATATGGACGTTTTAGAGACACTATTTTCTTAAATTATTGGGCCATAGTGTTTGTACAGGATGTCGTTTTTTTAATGTTTTTTGTTTGGGTTATTTTTTTTTTCAATTTGTTGTTTTTACGTTTTTTTGTTGTGTTTTTTTTTTTCTTTTCTGTCAAAACGGTTGATCTGTCTATTTTTTTTTATTTTCACTGTAGGATATTTCTAGCTTTCTTGGTTTTACTAAAGGAAGTCAACGTTTTTTCAAAGTGCTGAAAACCATGTATTTGTAGGAATAATATATGAATATAAATATATATAAAAAAATGCAAATCAATAAACAGAGCTTGGATTTTTAAGCACAAAACTGCTGAGTCTTGTGGTTTGATTCGTCGGGTCTGGGTTCATGTTGCAATATGTTTCCACTTATTTGGTCATTAGTAACTTTTATTGTTGTCACTTGGGCCAGAATGTCTTTGTCCAATTGACTTGATTTCACTGCTTTCCGTGACTCCGTTCCAAGATCAGGAGCAGCTTTTCATCAATCACTCTCCAGTTCGAGCGCTGAAATATTTGTTTTTGTCTCAGAGCTTGGAACTTGGAACATTTTAGCCCAACCCACTCTGAGTCACTGTGATTTGATTGGCTTCAGAGTTGCACTGTAGGGACAACAACATAACCTTAAAACATGATGCTACAAGTGTGCGCTTTATTTTCAACAAAACACTTCAGTTTGGGAAGCAACAGAAGTTTTGTCCCAGAAAACAGTAAATGAATTGATTGTTTGATAGATAAAAATAAACTTCCTCATCCACAATTGTCAATATTGGCTGGCCTCAAGGCTGTCTCCTAGGGCCACTATTCTTCACACTGCCGACACGCGATATTACAATGACTTATGACTGGCAAGAGGCTACTGTTGAAAGTGAAGTTTGGCTAACTGACTAACAACGATGTGACAAAATTTCCCAAAAACATTCTAGACCCCCCAAAACAACATTCACAGGGAAAAAGTAACAAAAAGACACAAAACACATACGTTTGGGAAGCAACAGAAGTTTTATCGCAGAAAACATAAATGAATTGATTGTTTGACTGATAAAAATAAAACTTGCTTCTTCACCCATAATAGTCAATATTGGCTGGCCTCAAGGCTGTCTCCTAGGGCCAGTACTCTTCACACTGCTGACACATAATATTACAATGACTTATGACTGGCAAGAGGCTACTGTTGAAAGTGAAGTTTTGCTAACTGACTAACAATGATGTTACAAAGCGTCCCAAAAGCATTCTAGACCCCCCACAACAACAACATTCACAGGAAAAAAGAAACAAAAAGACCCAAAACACTTCAGTTTGGGAGGCAACAGAAGTTTTGTCACAGAAAACATAAATTAATTGATTGTTTGATTGATAAAAATAAAACTTGCTTCCTCGCCCATAATAGTCAATATTGGCTGGCCTCAAGGCTGTCTCCTAGGGCCACTACTCTTCACACTGCCGACACACGATACTACAATGACTTATGAATACATCGCACAAACATGCAGGTGAATTGTGCCTGAGCTACAAGAGGAGCGAGCGTGCAGTGTGTGTAGATGTATTAACTTTAGTTTCAATTCTCCAGAGGCCAATAATTCCTGACGGCGAACGGGAGGATTCCTGTTGATCGCACTGAAGAAAACAGTGGAGTCAGCGCTGCGGCGGAGAGGGCTTTGCATAATGTAACATTTGTAATTTAAGGAAAAGCAAAACAAAAGCTGCACGCTCAGCCCGTTGTGGATGTAGTGCAAAGGAAGTGAGCAGTGAAAGTTTTTTTTTAACCAACTGTGAGACAGTGTGAACAATCCCCAATCCTTAAATGCACTCTACTGAGACACTGCACATTTTTACCACTTCTGCTGCAATGTAATGGATCTATCTAGTGATAGTAATAGTAATAGTAATAGAAAAAATATGGTTTTATTCTAAAAATGAGTACCCAATTGCTGTTGCTCAAAAGCTTGTTAAACATTATAGTTGAACATTCCCACGTCACCTTCTGAAGGGAAACATCAGCTAATCACAAACAGGTAAGCACTTGGGTGAATATGAAAAATGTTTATTCCAGCTTTTAGGGTTTGTTTTTTGAGCGAAAATTCATCAAGATGCTTCCCCTGCCCTGCTTACACTGTTTATGTGTAAAAAAAAGTTACATTTTTGCAAGGAATTCAATTCAAACATTAAATATGTTGATCAGGTCCAGTTTAGGGAGGTAGTTCAGTTGCTCTAAAAATCCAAATCTGCACTTGCACATGTAGAACGCTGAGTGTTGGATCCTCCAATTTCTTTAGTGAATGTAAACGCATCAGATCTGATTAGTGGGTTATCTGATTGTTCTAACCAGAGGTTAACTGAAAATTCTTTGTCATTTAAGGAATATTCTTTGCTTTGACGGAAAATTTTGAAGGCCTCAATCATTTTGATTCGAAAAAAGCTTTCTATTAGTACATATTTGAGCTTTCAGTGACCCAGCGGCTGTACGAGCGGTTAGCATGGCGCCTTTACTTTCCATCCTAGTGGCTCCAGGGTCAATTGTGCCCTCTCACCAGAAAGCCTACAAAACTGTTGATCCTGGAGGCAATTGTGATCAAAAGTAAAGGTGCTATGCTAAACACCCATACAGCCAGTGTTAAGTAAGTAAGTAAGTACTTTATTTGTCATTGTACAACGAAATTGTGTTAAGGGGTTGTTTAGTACTGAGCCGCTCCGCCACTGTGGGCCAACCTGACATGTTTTTGGAGGTTGAGGAAACCGTAGAACCCGGAGGAAACCTGCCTTCAGTCTCCTCTGAAACGATGCAGCGCCTCCTGGGTTTGTCCCTGTTTCAGAGCATGGCAGGGTATCCGCGGGGTCTTTAAAAGTCTTAAAGGGGGTATTATGCAAAATCGACTTTTTCAAGCTTTACATCATGTTATTCTGTCATTCCCTCATTAAAAACATGCCTGAAGTGTTGCCTTGGCACATTCACGTATTTTTGAGTAATCTGTAAAAACTCTGATGGCGGCCATTTTAGGGATAGGTTTGCCTGAGTCCTCCTAGGAACGCCCCCACCTCCTGGAGACGCCTCCGAGCTTTCGTCACCAGCCGAGTAACCAACCACTGCTCCTCAGCAGAACCCCCTCCCCACTGATGCCACAGACAGCGTGTGGAGGGGGCGTGTCGATAAGGGTCAGAGGTTCTAAAAGAGACAGAGGCCTATTTCAAGACATTCGCTACAGCCATTCTGAGAGAGACATTTTATACAAGGCAGTTATTCTAATTTACTGCATTTACAGACCAACAGAAGGTTTAGTCATCATTGTAGTGTGATATAGACTGGTGCTATGTGACTGAAAAAAGCATAATACCCCCTCTTTAAAAAGTCTAAAATTCAAGAATCCAAATTTAAGGCCTTAAAAAGTCTAAAATTCTGCCTATTTGGTCTTAAATCCATGGTAAGCTGGTCTTAAAAAAATAACGTTCAACGACCCAATTATTTGCACATAGTTTAGTTTAAAAAGTAGACAAATAAATGCACAGAAGCACCGATGAGCTCATTTACATGGTCCGAGAGGGCGAAGCGACCCCTCCATTTTTCCACGCGGACGCACTGGCCGCTGCCACAAACAACGCGTAAACTCACCGATGCTTGAGCGAGGCAGAAGGACTCTCCTTCAGAGCTTCAGAGCCCAAAAAAACGATTGAAGTCAGCAGTGTTTACTGTCGTGGGAAAGTTGCAGCAAAATGCGCTGATACGTCCAATATGAAACAACGTGGAGATAATCCTTCGCTGTAAATATCCAACTCAAGGTCATGAACGGCATCATTCACAATAAAGTTTGTCCAAATGTTGGGAAACACAAAGCTAACGCTCCTCTGCTCAGGGACAGAAGGAAAGTGAAAGTCCTGTTACTTTAGAAACACGTTTCTCACTTTGTTCATCAAAACATCTGACAAAGAAGTTTAGAAAACATAAAACCTAGACTAGATTCTGGCCTAATAATAATATAATTAAAATAATTATGATCATTAATTAGTTGTAAAGTTGACAGTGTTTTGTGTTGTTCTTTGCAGCCGAAAAGCAGCTTTTATTTTTAGAAACAGTGAATGTTTACCAGCTCAAGTATTACAAAGCATTTCAAATACAAAAACTAAATATCTGTTGTTTTCTTTCATTCAGTCGATAATTGTGAGTAATTATTCAATCTCAATATTCTTATTATGGGATAAGGTTGTTAAAACTTGAATGGTTGTTAAAATGCCTAATGTGAAAAATGAAGTTCTTACATTTGTACATCCCACAGTGAAATCAGAAACAACACTTTGACATTTGGATTTTTGTGACAGTGATTTTCTTTACAGTCGCGTTCAAAAACAGGTCTTATTTTTGAGATTTTGTAGTCTTAAAAAGGTCTTAAAAAGTCTTAAATTTGACTTGTCCAATTCTGCAGACACCCTGGCATGGTGTCCTGCACTGGTCAGCTCCTCCACCTCCTTCCTCTTCCTCCTGCAGGTCCCTCTGCTCCACAACACTCCCCGTCCGTCAAAACGAAGAAGAGAAATGATTGTAAAAAATACTGTGGATGCAGTGGACAGTGCAGTCACGCTTCCTGTTCTATATAAATGATCAATCGGAAGGACAATAAAGGACTGAGGAACAGCGCAGACGTCTGCCGATGGTGACGCACTCAGCCCTGATCATCAGAGGTGACAGAAGTTCTGAAGTTTGCGACGACAGACTGGGTGATCATTTAAATGCGCCGTCTTCCACCGTCCAATGAGTCGCTGCCGTGATTGCTTTGGCCTCTCAACCTTGTAAATAATTGACTTGCTCTGAGGTGGAGCTGCAGACGTTCCCGCCGCACCTTTTTACTCGAGAAATTCTTCCTATGTGATGTGCAGCTGTCTAGCGGTTAGAATCCCAGCTCTGACTATTTGCAGAATGTCTCTTCCCCCGCTCTTCACTCTCTTTCACGGTGAACTGACCTGTTCAATAAAGCCTTGGGGTAAAAACTATACTATTGAATCTGTTTTAACTTTAACTAACGTGCAGGTTGTTCAGATGGACATATATAAGCTCTTCATGTCAGTCAGAGCGGGGACTAGAACAGGATTGCCCAAACCCATGTCAACCCGGGAAATTCAATTGGACTTTTCCCCTGAGCCAATCATTGCCTGGGCCATTTGTGGTCGTGTGTAACCGCAGAGTCGGATCAAAGCATAATGTTCTTCTGGGAACAAACTGTTCCCAGAAGATTTACGGAAATTTATCAGGAATTGTTAATCTATTTGCAATCCTATGTATAAATGTTTCTGATATTCAAATAACATCAGCACTGAGGCCACCCGCCTGAGTGGTCAGTTATTGACAAACCTGTATAGTGTAATGACTTTGAATGTTGATTAATGTTGATTGTACAATGTCTCTGTCAAATAAATTAAATAAATAAAGATCCTGATGCGCCACACAGATTAACCGCTGTTGTTATAGCTAGTCAGTCTTCCATACCACCTTTGCTCTGCCCAATCCCGTCAGACCTTGGAAGCTAAGCAGGGAAGGGCCTGGTCGGTACTTGGATGGGAGACCGTTTAGTAACACCAGGAAGCCTAGCGAATGTAGTGAGTGAGTGAGTGGTTGGTGGTGGTCGGAGGGGCCGATGGCGCAGACTAGTTGCCTCGCTTCTGCCGGGTCTACCCCAGGGCAGCTGTGGCTACAATAGTAGCTTACCGCCACCAAGTATGGAGTGAACGAATAGTGCAATGTAAAGCGTCTTTGAGTGTCCAGAAAAGCGCTATATAAAACCAATGCATTATTATTATATTATTATTTTTAATCATTGCTTTATGTGACATGACGAGTGGTAGTGGTATATTATATTAAAATGCCAGACAACGCCATCCAGTAACACTGGAAAAATGTGCTTTAAGGCGCACAGGTTCGACCCATAAGGACAGAGGCAGCATGTTCCTTAAACAGAGTTTAGTTTATTTCTATGTTGTGCTTTTTATCTTTCCGTTCCTTGTTTCATACTTTTTGTTCACATTAGACATTTCACCATTTTCGTTACATTCAGTTAAACAGTTTGTGCACTTTAGGTCTCAGTCGGTTCACAGTATTTTCATTAGGTCACACTAGCTTTTCAGTTCGTACAAACAAAACGAAACAGGAAGCAGGACAAGAAACAAGACAAGCAAAGCAAGACAGCAGCAGATGGGTCCACCGAAACGTAAATAAAGAGGTTAGCTACGGAGCAGTTCTTAACAGGGCTAACGACGAGGCAAGCCAATCTTACCGTCGCACGCCCGTCTCTAGCCCTACTCGGCCGGTGCGGTGCTTCGAGAGCCTCCCGGTTACGCGAGGGCCCCAGCAGACCCCGGACCAAACACACCGAGAGAGCCGTGGACGCCGTGAGGTGGTGCGCGTGAAGCTGTCGGCCAACCGCGACGCTAAAATTAAAGCTACGTTAGCGGCTAAACCAATATTGAAAAGAGGACGAATGAACCATAGCTACCTGGACCTGTGGAACAACACGCACAGCCTGGGCACAGCCCAACCAGCCGGGACACGCCAGTGAGGAGACAGAGGAAGTGCGTGTGAACCAGGGTGGGCTTTTACACCTTTTATGCGCTGGCGCCATCTGCTGTCCAATATTTATTTTAAAGCACATTAAGTTTTATTAGAGTAAAAGGCAGACATAAAACTGATAATGCCACATTTACATTTAAAAGGCCTCCTGAACCATGCAGAGAAATAGAACAGACGGGTTTTAACTTGTGATACACATTACAGCACCACCCTCATGTCATTAGGGTCATATAAGCAGGTTAAACTTGTTCTACATGTGCCAGATTCTTTATCCAGATGACAGAAAAGCAAAGCCAGAGTGAATGGCACCAGGTCAGTGTGTGAGGGACAGTTTAGTTTAGTTTACACTCATTTAGTTACAGACGTCTTATCATTACACAGTAATGGAAGCTCAAAAGGAGTAGGCTGAAGCTAAAGCTAATGTGCCGCCTACCCCTATATTTAATACTCACTGTCCTCGTGCATTTCACATTTGTAAATCCCATTGGGTCAGAGGTTAGAGGTCAGTGTGTGTGTGTGTGTGTAGACATTAGAGGCTCCTCCCTCTTTACCCGACATCGACATCTTTATGTTGTTTTTCATGCCTCACTTCGCCTCCCTGACCGCGCGTCACTGCTCCAGGTGTCGTAAAGGCTCCTCACACTACTTCAGCAGATCCAGGAAGATCGTCTCAGAGTATTCCCATCTCACCCACGGACTGGTCCCTCTCTCCTGCAGCCCAGTGAGGGCCGTGATCACAGAAACATGGCTCCCAACCAAAGCACATAAACATCTGTGTTTTCTTTAAGCAGACCTGGCAGCTGTCCAAAGTCTTCCACACAGTTCCCCCCAGTAGGCAAGGGAATAAGATGTGCAAGGGGGGAACTCGGGAGCTACAACAGATCAAAACAGACAAGTAGCAACATATGGTTAGTGCAAAATAAGTGAGTGGAGACTATGGTTGTCAAAAGCATCAATTCTTTGATATTCAATCAAACTTAGGGTTATGATCAGGGCTAGGAACGGCAAGTTGTGTTTCACTTACCCTGATCTTTCACATATTCTTAAAATCGAGAAGGTCTTGGCTTTCAAATGAGGTATCACACTGGCTGCAATCTCTCCTGTAGAATACGCTTTGAGATCCGGGTGTGCATCAGTGCTTTTGACAGATTCCTCTCAGCCAAACAAAAAATGGAACACACAGGACCTCAACAGACTCATCAGGGACACAAAAACAAATCATTACAAAGCAAAGACGTGAGGACAGAATATTCACAGAACCCACTGGATGGATGAGACCGTGAAGAAAATGGCCGATCGCTGGAACAAACCACATGCAACCAAGACGTGTGATGTGGTCAACCATCCGAGGGTCTTCATACCAACCCGAATGAAAACGAAAAAAACAGCCTGCCCCCCTGACAATATGGCCGGAGGCAAAGTAGTAATGTGGTTTGCCCTCTTGCTCTACAGCTAGAAGGTCCCGGCCTTTCCGTGTGGAGTTTACACGTTCTCCCCATGTCTGCGAATGAGAGTGTGTTTGAGAGTGCACATGGGGGACGACGGATGGAAATTAGCCCAAGTCTACAATCTGGTATGGCGTGTTCATTAACATGCACTGTCCCGACCAAAAAAACTAAATTATCTCTGACGCCTAAAGTTAGAAAGCTACTTAAGCCCCACGGTGAACCCCACACATAAACGACCCCTTCCTCCATCGACCTGGGAACCCCCACCATCTAAAACACCAACAATAGTATAATTATAGAGAGCGATCAATCAATCCCAAGACAGATTCTGACACACAGTATTGCTGTGTTATCAAAGAAACCCAATACTTGCCTTTTACCAAATGAACCCCGATGAACCTTAAACTCACCTGACAGCAGATCAAACTCATTTTATTTCTACATTTCTGATATTTAGGGTGCCGTCTCCCTCTCCAACAGAAGGAAGTTCTACAACACAAAGCCGTGGGACCTCGGGGTTTTGGGGTTTGTGGAACATACACAAGAGGGAGGGTGGGATTTGAAGGCATTGCCTAAAAAGTCCCCCAGAGGATCAGTGCGCTAGAATCGAGAAGAAGATCTTGTTCAAATGGATGCATGAACATACACACAGCCTCTGTGCTAAGGAAGGGGCACCAAGACCAGCTGCAGTGGCTGACTATAATCACTATATGGGAGGGGTGGATACTTCAGATCAAATGCTGGCCTCAGTGCACAGGTGGCCCTTTACAATCTTCCAATATTTTGTGGATATGGCGCTGACAGATAGTTATAGCACAAGGAGATCTGCATATAGGCCAAAATGTGAACCACATGAGTCAGCTCTGTGCTTACCTCTCGTCTGTGCCCAGAAAGTCAGAGCCTCCACGGCCACACAAATATGGTCACTTACCTGTGTCCACTGCAAGGGGAGCTGGAGGGTCAAAATCACAAAGAGCCCTGGGCGATGGAGGTGTTCTTTGTGCAAGAGGAAAACTCCCTGGATCTGTGAGCCCTGCAGTGTCGGTCTCTGTGTGCAGCTCCACAGGAACAGGTTTTTTTTAACTTTCACACTGTCCAAGAAAGGCCTGAGCAGAAAAACGGGATTTCCTGTAACAGAATGTTTGCACTTACCACCAAGCTGCCGAACAGGTGGTGCCCGAAAAATGTATTTTTTTCCGTTAGACCACAGGATATGTGAAAAAATCTTTATCCTTTTTTTTATTTGCAAACTCCAAACTGGCTTTTCATGTTTCAGAGTTCCCTCTTAGCACGTGTATCTTCACCAGGTCTTTTGCATTTGTTCTTGGGTTGTTCATTTCAGACACAGCACGTTCATCTCTGGGACACAGAACCTTCTTAATGGCTGGACATTTCCATCAGTGTTTGAACCAATGAACCTGAACCTTCTTGAAATTACACCCAAGGCTGAACCAGACTTGTGCTTCGTCATCTGGGCTTTCCCAAATTGTTTAAACTTATAGTCATTTTAGTGTATATAAACTTTTGGTTCTGGAAAAAGTAGTTCTATCTCTCATTCTTCTGGAATTTGACAAATAGAAATATTTTTTAAAAATCCAACTGACCTTAGAAAAATAAGTTAATCCTGTGTTCATGTCAGACAGTGAGACAAGAATGCAAATGTGTATTTTTATGAAGTGTATGTAAACATATGGTTTTCACTATATGTTCAATATGACAAACAGCGCGGTGGCACAGCGGTTAGCGCTCGTGCCTCACAGTTCGTAGGTCCCGGGTTGGATTCCCACCTGGACGGGGCCTTTCTGTGTGGAGCAGTGTTAATTTCGTCGACTAAAATATTTAGTCTTAATTTTAGTCCAAAGTGATTTTTTTGATGACTAAAATTGGACTAAAACTAAATTAAACGTTCCTCATGAGACTAAAACTGTGACTAAAATGTCCAGATATTTTAGTCGATTAAAATAAGACTAAATAAAAATGAAAAAAAGGAGAGACTAAAATCAGCCACTTTTATTGTCTGTCTGAAAGAGCCTCAGATCATTTAAATTCACTGCCAAATGAACAGGTTTGTGCTTTATTCATGTGGAGCAGCTCCATGAAGTCGAGGACCTGGATTAAATATGATTATCATGAATATTATAAATGCAAATTCTACTAAATTAGTCTTAAATTCAATCGACTAAATTGACATGCGAATTTAGTCGACTAAAACTAGACTAAAATTGAAATGTTTTTTTTTACTAAATCTCGACTAAAATTAAATTAAATTTTATTCAAAAGACTAAGACTAAAAATAAAATAAAATATGTTGTCAAAATTAACACTGGTGTGGAGTTTGCATGTTCTCTCCATGGCGGCTTAGGTTAGTGGTCAAAACATGTACAATAGGTTGATCCCTCCAGCCAGGTGTTTCTGACCACCAGCAAACACCTGGCTGGAGGTGTTTGCATCATGGAGATGGGTCCCCGAGCGCCAACCCATGCTGGAAGCTCACTGGTCAAACAGGTCGCCCTTTGTGACACTGAGGATGGGTCAAATGCAGAGATGAATAAAGTACAATTTAAACTTGGGATACTTCGTCTCCTGGGGTCGTGCGATGTGTGGGGGACCCAGGTGTCTCCTCCTCCAGTGGGGAGACCTCACCGGACAGTAGTGCCTGTGACACAGCTGGCCCAGGAGGGTTTCTCCGTCGGTGATGCTGAGAGGCCAGGGAGGGGCTGGCAGCCATAGTTGTACTTTTTTTTTTTATGTGTTTATATGGTCTGGACAGTGAACACACATGGGACTTATACATGCATCGTCCACCCACTCGCACTTTCAAATACACTCTCACTCAACCTGGTACATGATTTTAGTGGTAGGAGAAACCGAAGCACCCGGAGGATACCGTGGTCATTGGAGCTCTCGGGGCAGTTTGACGTGTTGGTCTCGGAGGTTGAGCTGCACCAACTTCTCAAACTGTCTGGAATACTTCTGACCAACTTTGACAAGAGCCACATTGTTATGAATTATAGGTGATGGTTTTGAATATCTGGCTTTCAGACCTTGGCAGTCTACATCGTTCAGCTCATACCAAAAGTGGTGGAAAGATAAAAACAGGTCCAGACATCCAAGGACAAAATTTACGACTGGCCTCATGGTTCCAGATCATATATCTATATTCAGATCCAAACCTCCTTAGTTCAGCGCTGGTTTAAAACGATGACTCATTGACTCTGTAAGGGGACCTTGAGTGTTCCGAAAGGGCCCCATCAATAAAATGTAATATTATTATTATTATGTCTCTCAGTGGTTACCAACTTAAAAAATAACTACATTTAATCCAAGACAACTCATCTTATTAGGCTTTCTGATGCTGACGCCAAGAGCCGAATGAACTGCAGTCCTTTGTGTTTCCTGGATCATTTGATTCATCGCACTGGCTTTAAACAAGTGAAATCATACACACATTATGTGCCAATAATGGAGCGCCAAGTCACTTTGATGAACCCGCTTTGGCCTGTGATGCCAGCTCTGCTATTGCCTAGTTTCTGGTGTTCTTATGTTGCTCGTCAAGTATCAGGTTTCAGTTAGTATATGGAATAGCGTGGACATTCAGAAATAGCCTGTCAGTGTGGTTCCCAACATGTGGTACGGGAACCCCAGGCGAAGAGAAGAATCTAATAATGATGACATTAGATTATTGCATTCGATCCACTTCGCTATATGAGCATGTTGTGACTGTATACAGCCCATTATAGAGATTCAGAATTCACTGTATATTACAATTGTGGTCATTACATGAAATTAAGAGTAATATCTAAATGGTGACCAGAAACAGAGGCTGTTCTTCCTACATGCAGACTACGCAATGGGCCCCATATCTCTGTCAGATCCATTTTTGTTCACAAAGGGATTTCGTTTCTTAACAAAAATGGGTTTTGTGACCCCTCTTTCAAACCATCATTTTTCTTTAGCCACCTTTTGACCTAACTGTCATCAAGGTGTGGATTGACTATTCCACAGACCAGCCCTACCCATTTTTGATTGATGATTTGGATGAGCACCTGTGAGCGGAGCTTCATGGTAGGAGCAGAGTTCAAAGTCTCTCTTATTTGGGTAGGGTTTCACAGTGCTAAAAACATGTACATTAGTCCAGGATGAATGATGGTGGTCAGAAGGACCTTTGCTGCTGCTTTTTGCTGTCGCAAAATTGCTTCTGACCGTCTCCCCCAGGGAAAATGAAGCTACATACTGTACGTAGTCTACCACCACCGAGCGTGGGGTGAATGAAAAATGATCTCATGTAAATGCGATCATTGGAGGGCGGATGGAGCGTGAGATCGACAGGCGGATCGGTGCGGCGTCAGCAGTGATGCGGTCGCTGTATCAGTCTGTCGTGGTGGTCATGAGATTTGGGTAAAGGAAAGGACAGGGTCGCAAATACAAGCCGCCGAAATGAGTTTCCTTGGCAGGGTGGCTGGGCGCACCCTTTGAGATCGGGTGAGGAGCTCAGTTACCCGGGAGGAGCACGGAGTAGAGACGCTGCTCCTTCACGTTGAAAAGAGCCAACTGAGGTGGCTAGGGTATCTGTTCCGGATGCCTCCTGGTCGCCTCCCGCGGGAGGTGTTCCAGGCATGTCCTAGTGGGACAAGGCCTCGTGGAAGACCCAGGACACGGTGGTGGGACTATGTCTCCGAGCTGGCCTGGTGTCGCCTCGGGGTCAGAACAGCTGGAGGAGGTGTGTGTGGATCGGGAAGTCTGGGCATCTCTGCTGAGACTGCTGCCCTCGCGACCCGGCCCCGGATAAAGCGGAAGAAAATGGATGGATGGATGGATGGATGGATGGATGGATGGATGGATGGATGGTTGGATGGATGGATGGATGGCTTGGTGGGTGGGTGGGTAAATGTGCTTTGTGACGATGTCTGTGAAAGTCGCTATACAAATATAGTCGTTTCCTGGTTCCGAGAGGCTCCTCCGCCGTCAATGCCATGACTCACATCAAGGAACAAGTGTTATGGATTTTGAAGCTGCAAAGTTATTTTTCATATCATTATTTAAACAGATTTGTACTTTCTGCTGTGAATACTTCAGTGAAAATACTGTACTTTCGCTCAAGTATGTGCTCACACTCTGACCGCCACTGTCGAGGAGTTACAAAATGAAGATGGGCCCACTTTGGTCCAGAGTGTCGCCACATCGAACTTCATGTGATCAACGCAGCAGTATTTTCAAATTGAATCTGTGTTTGATTATGGGGAGAAAAATACTACCTCCAGTTAAAATGACAGACATCCTTCGAACTGCTTTGGAAAAAACGGGAGTGTTTCTTTTGTGGGAGATTGATGGCAGCGAGGTCGGGTGATGTTTTCTCTTGGTTAGAAGTAAAAGTGATGGAGCACTCTGGGGATTGGCGGGACCGGTAGCGTGGCACAGACTCGGTTTAGACTGGCCTTAAGCGAGGTGTTGGTTGATACGTGTCAGACGTCTTGCCGAGGCTACATTTCCCTAATAACAGAAGGTTTTATAAGTTGAAGCGGGGGCGGTTATGAGATTCATGAGTTGTGATTGGAAAACGGCAAACGGCGTATGGGAGCGTTCGCTTAGCGGTGCACATTTGCTAAACTCTAGCCCTTTAGGTACTGGGTGAGCTAAAGTTGGTGAACGGAACAGAGCAAATCAAAGAGACAATCACGGAGGCAGCAGTCTCACAATCTGGAGGCAGGAGCTCTGGACCACACAAGCCCACACTGACTCATGAGTTATTTTAGCTTAAACTCTCCAAAATGTGCAAATGAAACAAAATGCAGACGCCAGACTGCTGTGTGCGCTCGAATCATTTACGATTGGCTCTGGCTACGTGCACACACATATGATCAACGGCTATGGACGATCGTAAACCACACCTCTCCAGACTAAATATCACTTGTGATATGAGTCAGATATGTTTGTTGAGGAAAAAAATATGTATTTTCAGTTATATTTGCTCATGGAGAATGGCAACGTTTGGTAAAACAGTGGCCAACACACTGCTCTTTCTAGCCGCGGAAATGTTTACACCAAAAAAGAGCCCGTTGTTGTGTATGTATATGTCCATCCATCCATCCATTTTCTTCCGCTTTATCCGGGGCCGGGTCGCGGGGGCAGCAGTCTCAGCAGAGATGCCCAAAGTTCCCGGTCCACACACACCTCCTCCAGCTGTTCTGACCCCGAGGCGACACCAGACCAGCTCGGAGACATAGTCCCACCACCGTGTCCTGGGCCTTCCACGAGGCCTTGTCCCACTAGGACATGCCTGGAACACCTCCCGCGGGAGGCGACCAGGAGGCATCCGAAACAGATGCCCTAGCCACCTCAGCTGCTCCTTTCGACGTGAAGGAGCAGCGACTCTACTCCGAGCTCCTCCCGGGTAACTGAGCTCCTCACCCGATCTCGGAGGGTGCGCCCAGCCACCCTGCGAAGGAAACTCATTTCGGCCGCTTGTATTCGCGATCTATGTATGTATGTATATGTTTTGGAGCTTTATAAGTGGCAGGGTGGCCTCAGATCGGACCAACAAAACAATTGTTACGGCGTTTGGCGAGGGCCCGCTCACGCCTTCTCTCCGGCCCATATGTTCTGATCTCGTTGTGCCTTATTTAATATGATAATGCCGCTGTTGGAGTCCTCGTCTCGGATTGGTGGATTGGTTTCCTTCCCTGATGGTGGTTCGTTCATCCTCTCCGGATATCTGACCGGTACAGCGCCTCCACGCCTCTCCAATCACCTGTCTCCACCTATCAGCACGGAGGACCGATAAAAGTGCCGCTCATCTGTGGTTCGGGGCGGCTGGGACTCAGCAGTGCAGCTCGCCTTAGACTTGGTTGTGTCTCTCGTGCGTGTAACCAAATATTGTAATATTGTGAGACACTCGATTAGTGAATTCGTTGTATCTGTTTGTTTTTCCTTTGGACTATTTTTGTACTCAATTTAGAGCCTACTTTTGTTATTATTATTTGCCTTACATATCTAAAAAAATTGCAAACTTTCTTTTACCCACCAACATCTTGGGTTTTATGTTACTTCCCTTCACCCTAGAGAAGTAGGTCGTAATAACAATCATTGAATCCGTGCTTTCCAATGGGAGACTAGCGGCTATATGGAGGTACTACAGCAATGGTGGCCCCTTGTGTTGTCGTCGCAAAGCAGAGCAGCAACCGGCCATTGCCTGCAACTCACACTGAGAGTGGGATATAGGGCAGAAACAACTAGTCGATTGTTGAAATAGTTGGGTACTATTTCAGTAATCGATTTATCGTCTTCTTGTAAGCACGGACTCAAATAGAGCAAAAATGACAATGTCAATTTTGTATTTTTGATGAAAACCTACTTTGTTTTTAAAGTTAGGTTGTATTTTGTATTGTACATTTCATAAATATCTGTATGTCTCATCCAATCAGAAAGCAGAATTAGCACTAAGACCCTCCTACAAACATTCACTTTAAGTTTACTCCATCCTTTGATAGTCAAGCCATTAATCGTTCCAATAATCGGTAGATTAATCGATTACCAAAATAATCGTTCGTTGCAGCCCTATAGTGGGATAGACCATGGTCCTTTCCAAAACTGCCGCCTCCTTCCTTTTCCTACGCACTGTCACTAATTCCTATTTGAGGGCTCCTACAGAAGCAGGGGTCCAGCGTTATCACTGGGGTGGCCCCTCAAACAGACTGTCGCTCACAGTCAGATTGACCGACCAATAAAGGATTGGGAAAAGTGCTGAAACAAAAAAATTTAATAATGCGACACAAACGCATTAAGTTATTGTTTATTTGAGAAAATGTTTGTTTGTATAAGCAATTATTATTATTACAATTTATTAACATTAATGTTCATTAATTATTCAATACATAATGAACTTGTGACTTAATCCAATGAAAATGCAAGGCGAACATAATATGACTTTTTTTTTTAATGAATGAGAATATTCTGATTAAAATATGAGCAGTCTATTTAAAGCTTATTGTGCTGCGGAATTAGTGGGTTTGCAAGTTTGCATTGTTTGTGCTTCATCCTCTTTATCAGTTGCAGCTGAATTGTGTGCCTTTGGGGTTCCCTGTGGGTCCCCGCCCTCTGCTGCCCGTGTGAGTGCCGCCTGTGCTCTGAACGGGCTGAGAGCCTCTTACAGGGCTCAGGGCTTCAAAAACTCTGAAGATTAGTTCTGGACGGGAGCTGGTCTCCTGGACTTGCGTTGGATCCACTTATAATGCACTTAAATCACTGGGAGGATCATCGCGGTCACACGTGCTGTTGGATCAATGGCCTTATTGATTTAGCAGCTGTTTCTGCCGTATTTCCCTGAATATGAGGCGGTAAAAGCTGACTGATGTGAGCACGCTTACTGTATAGACTCCTTACTGTTCCCACAGCCTTTTGTTTCTTGACATGATGCTGTGAATGATCAGGAGCAGATCACCTCTGCCTGTGCTTTCAATCCGTCCTCCATGGCTTTTGCTGACCGCCTGGTCTGAACAAAAGATCAGGATGCTGCCTTCATTTTAACTGTGTGTTTTTCAGACTTTATGCAGAGCATCTGTCTGCGTCTGCTCACAACCACCTGACCCGCTCACATATGGGAGAGAACCACGTCGGAGAGGGAGGGAGAGAGACGGGGAAGGAAAGGCACAATGTTTCAGAGAGAAATGTGAGGTATAGCTGTGAGTGGGGCACGTTGGCTCAGGCTGCACGGCCTCAACTTGGGCCGGAGGGAAGGCCACTGTACAGAAGGTCCTTCAGTTGGAGCTGTGGCTTTCAGACAGACTTTCACTCATTCCCACAGAATAAGCATGTCCCATTACCGTGACAGCTCCGCCCACTAATGTTACAAGAATCACAAGTTCGACTGATAATACTTTTAACTGAAAATGTATTTTCCCTTAAAGGGACTATACAGAGTTGTTCCAACAATGTCCTAATGTGTAGAGCAGTGGTTCTTAACCTCGTTGGAGGTACTGAACCCCATCAGTTTCATATGTGCATTCACCGAACCCTTCAAGCGGGGCGTGTCATCACAAATCATATGAGACGGGTGTGTGTCTTGACCTCCGCTGAACCCCTGAGACTGACTCACCGAACCCCTGGGGTTCGATCGAACCCAGGTTAAGATCCACTGGTGTAGAGTGAGCCCAGACCTGTTCACCACATCTCCCTCTAAAATCCTGCACTCTCTCACAAAAAAGTGTCACTTCGGGTCAGAAGTGCCGTCATGCACGCGCTTAATATAGAAGGTGCAGTTACACGTATGACCTGAGGTGGCAGTAGTTAGTATTAAATGGCCAACTTGCATCTAGCCCCTTTAAGCTGCATACAGACCAAACAAAAAGTTCAACATTTCCCAACTCTAGCGTGTGCCGCGCTGAAGGCGTGTCACAAGGTTACCAGGAGCGAAAAGCTTGAAAACGTGCCACACAGGATGGAGGCGCTCCCTGAGGCGCCTCCATGTATGTTCAATGTAAACCTGACGCTTGGCCGCGTTCGGTGTGGACGTACCTTTAGACTTTTCCAGTGGTAGTGTGTAGGAGAAGGACGGAGGAAGCGAAAAGGGCCACAGCGCACTCTCAAACACACTCTCATCTCATTCATTGTACATGCTTTTAGTGGTCGGGGAAAGACACGGGGAGAACATGTAAACTCCACACAGAAAGGCCCCGTCCCAGGTGGGAATCGAACCCGGACCTTCGAGCTGGGAAGTACGAGCACTATCCTCTGTACTACCGTGCCGCCCACTTGACACTTAAAGGGACTAGATGCAAGTTGGTCATTTTTCTACTCACTACTGCCACCTCAGGTCTTACGCATAACTGCAGTCTCTGCCCTAAGTAACACCTTTCTGAGTGACAGTGGAGGATTTCAGAGGCAGTCGTGGTGAACAGGTCTGAACATTCTACACATGAGGACATGGCTGGAACATGTAGAGGGAGGAAAATACTTAGTTTTAACATTTTAAAAACCCGTATAGCCTCTTTAAGGTCAGTGGACTCTTGCCTGAACCTAATTTTGGGAAGGAGAGTTTCAGTGTTGCGTATACATTTTCGGACTAATGGGTCGTCGGACTCATGGGCGGACCCCTGGGCCAAAGGCTCTTGTTTGTGCACAGCATTTTACCGTGAAATGCTTTCTAAACAAGGACTGACTGGACAGTGGATTGTGATTAAACTTACTACAAAAGTGTTGTGTGACAGTTTTTTCATGGTTTGGATCATGAGACATTGTGGCTTAGACGCTGTGCTTTGGTGAGTGACGTTTGCTTAGAGGCAGGTCTCAGTCTATTCTGCTTTGGGCTTTGAACCGGAATGTTGTCTTAGGTCAATATTGCCTCTTGCAATGTTTCAAGTGTTGAATAATGTATGTGTGGAATAGATCACAAAATTCACCTGCATCAGTGACAAAACTACTCCAGGTATGTTTTTAACAATATGTATGACCCCTTGGAGCATATGAGGGATTACTCAAAAATGCATGAATGAAGCAAGGAACAACTCCGGGTCAGGCCAAACGTGTGCCTTTGCTGCAGCTCAACTCTGAATCCAGGTGAACCGCTGGTCTGTTGTTATTGCGCGCTTGAATCAAATTATTCTTGGGTAATAATGGCCGTCTGTGGGGAGCGGTGGCCGGCCGCTGTAATGGCATTATTTAGCCTCAACAAGCAGCCGATAATGAGCATGTAATAGCTGCTCATCGAGGCTGATTTAACGCGCTAACAAAACATGAGGTTGACCTTTGTAAACACAGCGCAGCCCCTGGTGAAATGATGTCTCACTCAGAGCTTTAATAAAGCCACTAAAGGCCGGGACATCATTCTGCACTTTGGACTTTTGATTGCTCTTTGCCACCGTCTGATTTCCTGTAGAGGTCGACCGATACGGGTTTATCGAAGGCCGATGATATTATCTGGGTCCCACCACTTAATTATGGCCTTTGTAATGAAATAATTCATCATAATTAATCACAATTAAGCACAATTTATTTAGGTACATTGTCAATGCTTCTTTGTATTTTCCTCCATTTCAACTGATTTTGGTGGAGATGTGAGGCCTGTGTGATCAAGTCCAAACACTTCAAAGCAGGGGCGGACTGGGACTGGAAAACAGCCCTGGACTCTGACCAGCCTGGCCCAAAGTAGCGTAAATGTGACACTTACCCCCCGCCTTAACGGAGCGCAGTTTCTCCAGTTCGGCTTTACCCAAATCTAAAAGCTTCTCGGCTGGAGAGCAACAATGCAACGGCTCATTTGAAAGCTAAGACCTGTTGTTTTTTCATTACTTTTTTTTGTCACTTTTTTATTGCGTTTTTGTCACATTTTCATTGTGTTTTTGTCACTTTTTTATTGTGTTTTTATCACTTTTTTATTGTGTTTTTGTCACTTTTTTATTGCGTTTTTGTCACTTTTTTATTGTGTTTTTGTCACTTTTTTATTGTGTTTTTGTCACTTTTTTATTGCGTTTTTGTCACTTTTTTATTGCGTTTTTGTCACTTTTTTATTGCGTTTTTGTCACTTTTTTATTGCATTTTTGTCACATTTTTTCTATCATTTTTTGTTGTGTTTTTGTCACTTTGTTATTGCGTTTTTGTCACTTTTTTATTGCGTTTTTGTCACTTTTTTTATTGCGTTTTTGTCACTTTTTTATTGTGCTTTTGTCACTTTTTAATTGCGTTTTTGTCACTTTTTTATTGTGCTTTTGTCACTTTTTTATTGCGTTTTTGTCACTTTTTTATTGTGCTTTTGTCACTTTTTTATTGCGTTTTTGTCACTTTTTTATTGCATTTTTGTCACATTTTTTCTATCATTTTTTGTTGTGTTTTTGTCACTTTTTTATTGTGTTTATGTCACTTTTTTATTGCGTTTTTGTCACTTTTTTATTGTGCTTTTGTCACTTTTTAATTGCGTTTTTGTCACTTTTTTATTGTGTTTTTGTCACTTTTATATTGTGTTTTTGTCACTTTTTTATTATGTTTTTGACACTTTTTTATTGTGTTTTTGTCACTTTTTTATTGCGTTTTTGTCACTTTTTTCTATCATTTTTTGTCACTTTTTTGTTGTGTTTTTGTCACGTTTTTATTTGCTTTTTACCTTGCTTTGTTGTCGTGTTTTTGTTGACTTTTCATCACATATTTCGGCACTTTTTGTGTTGCTTTTTCATCCTCTATTTTGACGCTATTTTGATGCTTAAAATGCTTTGATGCGTAAAGTGGGATTCATTTTATATTTTTTCAATCGCATTAAACTTTATGTAATTAATTAATCGGAATTAATCGAAAAAAGTCCTGGGTTGAAAATAAATGAAAAGAAATAAATCAAATTCCACCTTGTTTTTTGTGGTTCAAAGCTAAAAAAAAAAAAAACAGGCAAGAATTAGATACTAAAATTATTATTATTATTCTCCGCATTGATAGATTGTGGATGTCTCCATTGTGAGGTCAATAAAAGGCTTATATGAGCTGATGTGCTAATGAAATTAATTGAATATTTGACTGACAAAAGTAGTTGCATGATAAAAGCTCCACAATAAATTAATAATGGAGGATGGTTTAAATACGTGGACTAATTATCTTTTCATCTTTTGTACATTTGTATCATCTATATGGACCTTCATTGTGTATTATTGTGTGTACACATAGGCTAATTTGGGCATTCTGCTCCCCCAAAATTTCATCCACTGAGCGGTGCTGTGATGAAAAATTACACCGTTCGTGTCCTAGCGCACTTCCTGTTGCTATTATACTGCATTCAGACTGAACGCGATGGAGACTTTTCTGTTCTGTTTTATTGCCTTAATGGTTTGTGCAGCCCTGTGAGGCGACTCCTGTTGTGATATTGGGCTAAACAAAACCACTGATTGATTTAGACATCAGGGGCGAGTGATTTTGAATGTGTTCTGAAGCGTAGGAAGGAGCTCTTGACTGAAAAATAACTGCTGTTTTGGTTCTAACCGGATCCATGTGCTGCTAAGGAGCTAGTTAGCTCCGGGTGAGCGTTTAGCAGCTCGGCTACGGACTTATTTTTTGACATGGCTGATGTTCTCATGTTGAAAACTCGATAAAGTTGTATTGGGCAGAGAGATAATGAGAGGCTGTCAGTGCTTTTTACTATAGTCTCCCAGGGACAGCTCACAGACACCAGGGGCAACGCTTAGCTATCCCGCCCGGCATTCGAGGCTCAGAGCCGGGCGGGAGACCATACAGCGGGGCAGTGCATGGCTGAATGTCCACTAAAGGCAGGAGGGGAGGCGGGATGTACGAGCCCCAAATGTAGGGAGTCGGAACAGTCGAAGTCTGCATGATAAAATATCAGCAACAGAATTGTACTCCTCTCTTAGCAGAAGATGAAGCAAGCAGAGCGAACGAAAACGCTCTGGCAGAACCGGAACTTTATTGATTGGAATAGAATCAAAGATGTTCATGAATTTAAGACCCTTATGGACTCAAGACATTCAAGGACCGTGATGTCGCTCGGTATGGCACAGCCAGGGCCCACCCGGGAGCCAGGCCTGGGGTTGGGGCTCGAATGCGAGCGTCTGGTGATCGAGCCTCTGCCCAGCCTCCTGTGGACTCACCACCCGCAGAGGGATCCACAGGGGTCGGGTGCAGAGAGGACTGGGTAGCAGTCAAAGGCAGGCGCCTCAACATCCTGGCCCGCGTGCACAGCTTCTGGCATTCAGGACATGGAAGTCATCCTGCTGGGGGGGAAGGAGTCTGAGCTTGTGCGGGAGGTACAGCCCAGATACAGTATAGTCGGGCTCACCTCCATGCACAGCTTGGGCTCTGGATCTCAACTGCTGGAGAGAGGCTGGACTCTCCATTTATCTGGAGTCGCCCACAGGGTTTGCTTATTGCCCCCCAGCTCATCCGCCATGTGTTGGAGTTCACCCCGGTGGAAGACCCAGGACACCCTGGTGGGACTATGTCTCCGAGCTGCGCCTGTTGTCGCCTTAAACAGCCCCCCAGAACAGCTGGAGGAGGTGTGCGTGGATCGGGAAGTCTCTACTTAGACTGTTGCCCCCGCGACCCGGCCTCGGGTAAAGCAGAAGAAGATGGATGGATGGATGGATGGATGGATGGTTCCTTAATTTACTTATTTAGGTGTCATATTAGATTGTACTTTGACTTTTAAAACTCACACAAAACGACTTTGTAATTTGTAATTCCCTCAAATTTAACCTCAAATTTTCGGCACAGAAGAGGGTCTCTAACAACTGAGGCCCTGACTGTCGGGTTCTTACCATATATCATTTCTTACATTTTGATAATTTGATAATTTACGTTAACCTTGAGTTTTAAATAGTGCTGCTCCTCCTCTGAGAGGTTTTGTCTCGTTGACCTCAGAGAACAACAGCTCGAGTCACACGCTCTTCCTCCAGTGCAGTTCCCAAATGTAAGACCGCACTCACCAAATTGCTCTTCTGTGGCCATAGGTTACTGGAAAAGATCCTGGCCTGCACTGTTTCCTGTATCTGCATGAAGAAATGGCTGCTGTCCAACAAAACTGTACCCATTAAGGATGAACGTTGTTGATGTGAAGTGTATGCTCTGTATTCATGATAGAGTAGGAGAGAGAGAAGAGATGATGGAGGAGGGAATGGGAGGGTTGATGCCTAGTTTTATCATCATGTGGCCAGACGGGTGGAGCGAGGTAGCATAAAAGGGTGGTGGTAAAGATAAATGGTAACCATGGCTTTACACAGTTGTAGTTACTGAGTCCAATCACGCCCTTTCGGGTTCACAGTTCCTCAGTTAAACGGCATGTTCAGAGTTGACAAAATGAAACCAAACTAGAAAGGAGAGCAGAGGTATAACAGAACAACAGTTGGTCTCAGTGAATATCTGGGGAACACCTATGAAGGAGAATAGCAGGGTGTTAGCTGAGGGCCGCGGCTACTGGGCTTTCGGCACCTGAATGAGGTTGAGCAGGCGTAACATTCCGTTCCCGGCCTCCGTACACAGAGCTTTTTAGTTAGAGTCCAACCAGAACAAACTGCAAACGCGAGATCCACGGCAGCTACGACCACAACCGCACCACAGGCTGCAAACAAGCATCGAATTAGTGGTGGCCAAGCTAACAGCTGGAACTGCGACTTCACACAGCCGACCTTCACATACAGCCAGGCGGACACAAGGAGCGAGGGGAACTAGTGACATGCTCTACAGAGTCACTAAAACAAACCATGAATTATGATCTATTATCTAAAATTATGTAAATAATGTGATGAGAAATGCTATACCTGAGAACGGAGGAGCAGTCGGCACACAACCAGTTTGAGTTGAGGGGATGAGAAACCAAACTAACTCCCCTTTTATAGTCATGGTGCCACCAGCCGGCTGGGAGGAACGCAACAGGCACCTTGCAACAAACACTATACTAACAAAAAATATGTTTTCTCTTCTGTACATGGCTTTATCACAGTCTGGGGCTTTCCAGAACTACACCCTGAGCCATGGGATCAAGCTCTATTTCCATCTGCTCAACAACTGCCCAACGGCCTCACCGTCTGCTCTGGTCCCAAGACCCAGCTCTCAATCCGCACGTTCAACCAGATCCACCACAAACCAAATCTTACCCACACCTCACCACAGGAACACCTACGGACAAAAATCATTTTTCTGTGAGCTCACCAGAGCCTGGAGCAAGATCCCCCTCACCATAAGAACCAGACTGTCTCCAGGACTTTTTAAAAAGTCCGGGAAAAGTCTGTAACATCTGACCGACAGCTACTGTTGTGAACATCAGTGACGGACACTAATGCCTCACACCAGTGTGTTCCTCATATTGTATGTGACAGTGTGTTTATGTTTTTATGTCGAGTGTTGGTGTTGATGCTGTGTTTTGTGTGTTTTGTGTGTTTTGTGTGTTCTGCAGAGCAGGAACCTGCTGAAAATCAGTTTGTACTGAGCCAGGTCCGATTTTGATTTGTTTTTTAAATCTTTCCTGCCGAATAAATAAAATGAATCAATGAATCAACCTGCCCAGGGACTACAGGTGTAACTTAGCATATTGTGCGGGCCTGGCCTGCCAGACACTCCTCCTTTCTGTTCAAAAGAAGAAGAAGAAGAAGAAGATCTTTAATTATATAGCGCCTTTCACAGACATGGTCACATAGCACTTTACATGAGACAATTGTACATTCACTCCATACTCGGTGGTGGTAAACTACATTTGTAGCTTCACTGACAGAAGCGCTTTCGTGACTACACACGTCTGCGCCAACGGACCCTCTGACCACCACCATACATTCACTCACACACATCATTCATCCTTGCCTATTGTACATGTTTTTAGTGGTAGGGGAAACCGGAGTACCCGGAGGAAACCTACGCAGACACGGGGAGAACATGCAAACTCCACACAGAAAGGCCCCGTCCAGGTGGGAATCGAACCCGGACCTTCTAGCTGTGAAGCGAGAGCACTAACCGCTGAACCGTCTGGGCGGCTGCTCACAGCTCATCATTTCACCATCTTACCTGGAACAGTCCAATCACAGACCAAAGACAGAACCGGAGCAAGAAACAGTGTTCGAAGCCCTGTCAGATAAAAGCATACCATACCATACCATACCATACCATACCATACCATACCATACCATACCACACCACACCACACCACACCACACCACACCACACCACACCACACCACACCATACCATACCATACCATACCATACCATACCATACCACACCACGCCACACCACACCACACCACACTACACCACACCATACCACGCCACACCACACCATACCACACCATACCACGCCACACCATAAATCTACAGTTGGTTTTGTGAAGTTTATTTGTGTCGCTGTCAGACCTTAAGATTGTTTAACAATTTTACAAATGTTGCCACACGTAAAGCACAAGATTAAAGTCGTTATGAGGCATTAGCGTGAATTTGGAAGAAACAACATGCAGCCATTGTCCTCAGTTTTGTAGCTTACACTGTGTGTTTAATATTCTATAGTTTATTACCAAACACTTTACAGGAGTTAGATATAATTCATTATGATTATGCTGCTTTTGTTAAGTGTGCTTTTTAAATGTGTTCTTTTATTTTCTGCTTCTCACACAGAGTGTGGCTGTTGGTGAAGTGACAGCTGTTGAGTGCGGCGGTGCAGCGGGGGTCAGGTTTTGAGGTTTGTGGACTATATCAGGTTATTCCACTCAGTAATATTTCAAATTCATGTGGTTGATAACCTGCTCAGAGCCAGCTCTCCGGGCTGTCAATCACTGAGCCTTTACTTGTCGTAGACGTGTCAGTTATGTGAGAGCAAAAAGAAATCTGACGGTATTTTCAAATTAAGAGAAACAAATGTTATTGTTACAGAACCCCAGACCAAGTATTGACTTGGGCTTGGATTTAGATTTAAAATTTCAACAAGTCTGAGCAAAGCAGTGTAATATTTCCTTCATGCCAATCACTAGCGCCATTATTTTGTCTCAACTATTATCAGTCACTTTATAATTTATTAAGAAAGACATTGCATTTTTCTTTTAATTCCACTTTTTGTGGCACAAAAATGACACCATTCTGAAATCCTCAAATGAAAGCTCCCGGCTGATTCTCCTACAGTGTCTGTGCCTTTACCGTTCGAGGACTTTGAGGTACGTTTGGACGGAAATAACAGGGCCAGTTTATGATTACAAAAAGCCCCTGCAGAGACTGGACAGGGACTGTTTTTCACTGACTTTGAGGCTGTGTCTGTCCCTAACCCCCCATTCACTTTACAGGCCGCACTATATTAAAATATACAGTCACTGATTCTGTTGGCGTTTCATTCAACTGTTACTACTTTCTCCTGGTCGTGAGTCAGCACTCACAGCTACTACAAATTCACTAAACTCCAGGAATAATGTATTTCTGCAATAAAAAAAACACCAACAAATATCAGTCAGATACATTTCATTTCACATGGATTTGACATGAAGATAACGGATTATTGCCTTTTTGTCCGAGAGGAAGCGATCGATCATTGAACAGCTGAAGCTACAAGTAACCAGTCACGACTTCATGTAAAATAAGCAACACATGATTAAAAAAGCTGTCGTGTTGTGTTTAGTTCAAAGACCTGTCTCTGTCTGTTCTCCCCCGACTCTCGCAATGCATTGTGGTCCATATCGCCCTGTTCGGTGACCATCGCTGCTCATTAATTTTCAGAATGCATTGTAGGAAATGTTGAATGCACTACTTTTTTCCCCCTAACTCTGCTTTTTATCGACTTGTGTGAAAGTCTTTCCAAGGTGAGTAGATTATGGATCACAGACTCGATGCTGCTGCTGTGACGTCATCGTTTCAGCAAAAGCTCCGCGTTCATGTGGATAAAACATTTTTGCGTTCATTAACAAGCGTGGCTTTGTGTGGACGGAGCCAAAGCATGTTGGCTTGGCCGTCTAAATAAAGGCCTTTTAAGTGCTTCCTCGTGCCGCTCGTATTTGTCTGGAGTGCCTGGGTTTGCAGCTTTTTCTCGGAATTTGGATCCCTCCGATTTAGGAACAATATTGAAGCGAAACAGGTCTTTTTGTGTATATACAAAATAGAGTTTCATGTCTTGGGAGCGAAAACACAAAAAACAAAAGTGTTCAGTTTAAGTACATTTCAAAATCAAATTGACTTTATTTATCCGTTAGAAGCGTCAGTACGAGCCCGATAAAAACAGTACATCCACGACACAATCAACATGTGCAATAATAAATACTTTCAAAACAATATAGTGGGTCTTTGATAGGCCAAGGTCCACACAGTCATTCATTCAGCAGGCGGATGGAGGTCGGGAGGAAAGTGGAGGTCGCCCAGAGGGAGGGGCCTGAACCTGCGCCCTGACGGCACCAGGGCGTAGTGAGAGTGCAGAGTGTGTGAGGAGTCTGTGGAGATCTGGGTTCCTTTCCTCAGAACTCTGGAGTCATGGATGCTCCTGAGTGAGTCCTGCTCCTGACCCATGATTTTTTTGCTGATTTTGATTATTTTATTGAGCGTGTTATCTTCATGTCAAATCCATGTGAAATGAAATGTGACTGACTGATATTTGTTGGTGTTTATTTATCGCAGAAATATATTATTCCTGGAGTTTAGTGAATTTGTAGCTGTGGTCACTCATTCTGCCACATCTCGCCACAGAGAGTGCTGACTCACGACCAGGAGAAAGTAGTAACAGTTGAATGAAACGCCAACAGAATCAGTGACTATATATTTTACTATAGTGCGGCCTGTAAAGTGAATGGAGGGTTAGGGACTTGGGTGGACCTTCAGACACAGCCTCAAAGTCAGTGAAGAACAGTCCCTGTCCAGTCTCTGCAGGTGCTTTTTGTAATCATAACCTGGCCCTGTTATTTCCGTCCAAACGTACCTTGAAGTCCTCGAACGGTAAAGGCACAGACACTGTAGGAGAATCAGCCGGGAGCTTTAATTTGAGGATTTCAGAATGGTGTCATTTTTGTGCCACAACAAGTGGAATTAAAAGAAAAATGCAATGCTTTCCAGAGTGTCTTTCTAAATAAATTATAAAGTGACTGAGACAAAATAATGGCGCTAGTGATTGGAATGAAGGAAATATTACACTGCTTTGCTCAGACTTGTTGAAATTTTAAATCTAAATCCAAGCCCAAGTCAATACTTGGTCTGGGGTTCTGTAACAATAACATTTGTTTCTCTTAATTTGAAAATACCGTCAGATTTCTTTTTGCTCTCACATAACTGACACGTCTACGACAAGTAAAGGCTCAGTGATTGACAGCCCAGAGAGCTGGCTCTGAGCTGGTTATGAACCACATGAATTTGAATTGAGAGTGAGTGAACCAAACCAGACAGTGATGTTGAATGTAAGGATGGATTCAATGAAACATTTGTAGGAGTTGGAGTTTGCGGAGTTTACGGAGAAAAAAGAGGCGTTGTTGACATTTTGAAAAAACGTGTTCAGCATTGAGTTTGAATGTGAGTTTATGGTCGATTATGGAGCCCAGGTATTTGTATGAATGAACCTTTTCTATTATTTCGTTGTGGACAGTGAGTGAGGGAGAGCTGACGTGGCCATGTTGGAAGTTGATGGTCATCTCTTTGGTCTTGGATACATTTAAATCCAGACAGTTCTCCCGACACCACCGTGAGAATGAGTCCAGTTCAATTTGCAGTGATCCATGTGTGTTTGTAGTGTCCATGATAACTGTGTCGTCTGAATACTTGATGTAGGTTATACCTGGGGTGGTGCTCCTGCAGTCGCTAGTGTACAGAGTGAAGAGAAGTGGAGAGATGACTGAGCCTTGAGGAGAGCCAGTGGATATTGTCCTGACAGCACTGAGGTTTTAGTGCAGTGCTTCTCAATTATATTCTGTTACGCTCCCCTTAAGGCCCTTTATACTTCAGTGACAGTTCTGTGTTTACGTGCTGGGTGCACGTGGGGGCCAATCAGTGAGTTCACTGCAGCTGCCGTTGATGTGCACCCGCCGCACAAGGTGACTCCGTGTCAAAGTGCTGCAGAACCCAAGCGCCGAGGAAACACAGGTTATTTTCCAGGGCTTTAGTGTTTTCACTAAGCTTCCACTAAAATGTCATTAATTAATCTTTTTTTTTTAAAGTTACTATGATTCCCCTTTTGGAACCGCCACCTTAACGTGGTGGAGGGGTTTGATCCAGGGAGCTCGGTTGTCGGGGGCTTCGTGCCCCTGGCATAGGGTCTCCCATAGCAAACAGGTCCTGGGTGACGGGTCAGACAAAGAGCGGTTCAGAAGCTCCTTATGACAGACCAACAGGCCCGGTCAGAACCATGAGGCCGTCCTTCTGTGGACCCACCACCTACAGGAGGAGCCGTAGGGGCTGGTGTAATGTGATATGGGCAGCTCCAACAGCTCCCACCCAGAAATGGACAAGTGGAAGAAAATGGATGGATGGAAGTTACTATAATTATAAGTCTGCAATAATGTGCTTTATTTCATGAGAACTTGTTCATCAGCTGCCCCAGTGTGGTCTTCAGTATGATCTCCCTGTCACTTTAGAGCTGCTTGGACGTCCTATGGGCAAATCCACTGGAGCTGGGAGAAGCTCGTGGAAAACGCAGGCTCTGATTGGCTTGGTCTGATCTCTTTGAAGCCAGAGCAACAAAGCAGGGGCGTGTTGTAACTTCCTCTTGTTGAACAGGGATTGCCTGCTCCTCTCCCCACCCTCCTGCCTCACACGCCAGCTCCCTCCACTTAAGCCTGGTTTATACTTCGGCGATCCTGAAGCCACAGAATGTGAGATACACTATGATTGGATTATTACTTCTAAGTCTCGCATCTCAGCCAGGATCAGGTCATTTATTTGAAATGTCTGTGTTAAGTCTTGTTTAGCCATATTCACTTTGTTTTCTTATTCATTGGATCACTGTCCCATGTTCAATAAATATTGGTCATGGCGTGTTAAAAAGTGCAGAAATACTGTTTTAAAGTAGGAAACAAACGTTAGATTTGATATCAATAGAAGTGAATAATTTGAGGAGTTTGACAGAGGAAAATCCATGATGGAGCTATACGTCCTATTCACCTTATTCTGCCCCGCCCACTTTTGCCACTTTTTGCGTTGTCTCGGCACTTCCGTTGTCCAGACACTTCCGGTCGAGCGCAAAGCCCGTTCATTTTAACAGAGAACGAGGGAAGATATTCTCCGCTCAAATCTGATGTTTAGTCGACTGATTTGTGTAAAATGGCCGATGTTCATTTGCACCAACAAGTCAACACTGCAGCGTTTCTCTGTGCGGCCTGAAAACGGATTTGTTTTCGTGTAGTAACTGATTTTATGTGGACTTCTCCAGCCCCATGTTAAAGGAATAGGCCACCGTTTTTACATACTGAGATATGTTCTTACCTCACTTTAGTCATGTTAATATATCCCCGTCTGGTCTTTGTCCGTGCGCTCTGTCAGGCAAACGGAGCACATACGCAGCCTCTCCCACATGTCACATAGCTCCAAAAAAGCTCACGATAGAAGCTACCAAGCTCTTCCACGTGTTCCCTATTTAAATAAAGTTACGTGAAGTGTTTTCATGCGAACTATATTTACACAGAAATGTAGCATGTCGATTTTATAAACAGATAAAAAGGGGGACTATATTGTGAGGCGTAATGATACGAGGAGTAAAACGTCCGCGCAGTAACTCCTTTTTTGGAGCTATGTGACATGTGGGAGAGGCTGCGTATGTGCTCCGTTTGCGTGACAGAGCGCACGGACAAAGACCAGACGGGGATATATTAACTCGGCTAAAGTGAGGTAAGAACATATCTTAGTATGTAAAAACGGTGGCCTATTCCTTTAACACATAGGAGAAAAGGGGCGGGCACAATTCATGGCAGCGCCCACGCGAGCCTCCGGAATAAGGTGAATAAAACTAAGTAACATTTGTATGTTATTTTCTTGCCATATCTGACATAAGGTCACAATGAGAGTCATGAAATAACTCAAAATGGATCAAAACAGTATCAAGGAAATAAGTGGTGTTTCCCATTTGATTACATAGGGTTACAAGATGGCCGCCAGAATTGCCATTCGTTCCAACGTATTACTATAGCCATGTCTTCTCGAGAGTTTTATTTTGTTTACTGCACTTCATATCTCCTGCTCTGTGTTGTGTGCGCACGTGCTCAGTGTAAAAACCCTGCCACCTACTGTAGTGGATGTGCAATTACACTTTATTCTAGTACAGGGAAAAAGCTGGTATTTGAGAAGGACTGATTTAGTGGGTGGTGACATGTCACTCTTACCTGATTTCATCAAGACGTTTGGGTAGGTATCTCCTGTGTAATGTAAACAATCGCCTCCAACCTTTTGCTGCCTTGTTTTTTTTTTTTTGCATGTGCTCCACAGGGAAAACGGTGCTTGGCTAAACGCAGCAAACTCAATTTCTACACCGATAGTGCCATCCTCAGAGACCTGGAGATTTATTACCTTACATGACTATCAATGAGCGCGCGCCGTAACCTGGCCTGTCCTCCGAAAAGGTCGTTTTCAGAAACAGATGGGATTTTTTTTTTTTTTTTTTTGAGGTCCAGCTTGACCGTGTGCTTTATGTCGAGATGCTGCGCTGTAAAGAGAGGAGGAGGCAGAGAAGCGGAGCCAGATGGCCTTGTGCTCTCTGCATTGACAGTTTGGCTGCATAATAAAGTCTAATTAAGGGCAACATCGATTTGAAACATGTTTTTACCAGTTCATTTTTATGTCCGCACTTTAGCTATAGTGATAATATGGGGCTATCGAAGCGGTACTCCGGCCCAAATGCTGTTTTTGATCTGTTTAAAAAGTATAAAAGAGGAAAACTACTATGTGTGGACTAGGCCTTAGTGGCACTTCAGTTATCCATCATTCACCCTTTGCATTGGATTAGAATATCCTAGGGACGTCAGATAAAAAGTAACGACGTCCTCGAGTTTCTGCTCTCTGCTGTACCTGGACAGAGGGAGGATGCTTCCTGTTTTCACATTGCCATGACAAACCAACCATCCACTACTCCATCCATCTGACCATCCAGGGTTACACGGCAGAGGCACCAGCAGCTTCAGATACCTGTTTGCTGCTTTGTCGCAGCTGTTCTCTTAATCTGATGTATTTGTCTGGCAGAAGCCGTCCTCATTGTGCCTTTATCTGCACAATGAATCAGCCACAAATCTCTTAACAGTACGATGATTACGGAAGTTGACATTTTTATACTCACTACTGCCACCTCAGGTCTTGTGTGTAACTGCAGGTTTTATATTCTGCTTTTTGAGTGACGGTGCAGGATTGTAGAGGCAGTTGTGGTGAACAGGTCTGGGTTCGTTCTGCACTTTAGATTTAGAGAAAGTGATCCGGGCCTTCATCACACAAGGCTGGATTATTGTAACTCCCTTTACACTGGGCTGGACCTGAAATCCTTCCTGCACCTGCAGGAAGTCCAAAATGCCGCAGCCCGCTTGCTGACCGGCACAAGGAAATGGGAGCACATCACTCCCATTCTGTCCTCTTTACATTGGCTACCAGTTCCCTTTCGAATCAATTTTTCAATTCTGCTGATTGTTTTTAAATGCGGAAATTCGCTGGCATCTAAGTATCTGTCAGAGCTGCTGCAGCTTTACTGTCCTCCCAGAGCTCTGAGGTCTGCTGACCAGCTCCTTTTGTCTGTTCCTAAATCCAAGCGTGTGTCCAGAGGTGACCGAGCCTTCTCAGTGGCGGCCCGTTGGAACAGCCTCCTCTACATGTGCGCTCAACTCAGTCTCTAGAGGAGTTCAAACCCAAACTAAAAACTTACCTTTTTGCTTTGGCCTTCGGTTCTATGTAGACCAGACACAGTTTGTGCCTTTATATTACCTGTGTTTAAGGTTTTTTTGTGTTTATTGTGTTTATTGTACATATTGTCATTGTACTTGTACAGGACTTTGGTCGACTAAGGTTGTTTTTAAATGTGCTTCATAAATAAAATTGACATTGACATTAGGACACTGCTGGAGCATTACGGGGGTGGAAAATACATCATTTTAACATTTTTTAACTCCGTCTAGTCCCATTAGTTGTATGGAATGTCCTTTTTCAGTAGTTTTTCATAGATAAATAAATACCACAATGCAAAAAGTTACAATGGCTAACACCACCACTGATGGCCGAGATTAAGTGGAAGCTTCAAACACTGATCCATGAGATGGAGGAGAAGGTTGCCATGCTGGACGATGAATAGTGCTGTTGTGTATATATTGTAAGTATGAATTATTATTTTCATTCTTTGTATCTATTTACTGTTACTTTTTATTATAGTGTT
Organism: Gobius niger; assembly: GCF_951799975.1. Lineage (NCBI taxonomy): Eukaryota > Metazoa > Chordata > Actinopteri > Gobiiformes > Gobiidae > Gobius > Gobius niger. The sequence goes on from NC_136870.1 coordinate 5,203,850, forward strand.
TATTACTGCTATTTATACGGAACCCAATTTCACAGTTTAGTTTTTTTGTATATTTTAAATAGTTAATTTTAAATCAATACAAAAATGTCACAGGTACTAATTTGAGAGCTATGGGGAAATGTGTAACAAAAAAACGCTCCCTTCCACCAGCTGGGCCGCGGGGAGTCTCTCCAGCTCCTTCCACGTGGGGCATCTCTCCGTGGGCCGGGTTGCGGGGCCTCTCGCCGCTGCCTCCGTCAGCGTTGGGGTGGTTCGCCGCCGCCTTCTCTGAATTCCTAGACACCCAAAACATGGGGTTAGACACCAAAATGACTTGTCTAGGATGAATAATAAAGGAGTAATGGGCATTTTAAGGATCTCGCCACCCTCTTGGACGCCATCTTGAATATTAGACCTTTCCAGTGGTCAGATTTTGGTAGACAGCACACCTGATACTACAGAAAACCATTGAAAAACCTTTTGTAGCAATTTTTTGGGGGGTCAAACCATCTTTTCAGCCGGCTCTTCTCTTCGTGTACCATATTCACCTCCTCTGCTGCTCCGGTTCGTAGCCTGCTGCCCCTGTCACCCAGACCTCCGTCTCTTCACCCCTCTCTCTCCTCTCTCCCCCTCTGATTGGTCTCAGTAAGACATGGCCGGTCAAGGGGGGAAGTGCCAATCATGCATTAAAAGCAAGTAAAAACACAAACATGCATTAACAATAAAAACATAGTAAAACATAACACTACCCCCAACCGCAGCTCATGACAAAGACACCCATTCATGAATCCCATTGTGGCCGGTGGGTGTATTAGATTAAATTAAGTCCTTTTTTTAATGCCAACAACGCCACCTTAGTTGAGGGACTATGACCTGATAATAAAAGGACACAGGTTCGTACCCATGGGTGAGCAGTATGCACTTAACAGGCCTTTAATCACACCGTGGTTCGCGCCGCTGCGGTCCTGCTTGTCCAAGGTGGCGGTGTGGGCCGACCCGCACCAGTCAACTTGGTAAAACAAAAAGGTTTAACAAAAAGAAAACATGCAACACCACCAAAATAAATCACAGCAAACAACACGCACACAGAAGTTGAAAACAAATCAATTACAATGGCCATGGGCCCTCAACATGCCCGCGTAACACACTTTAAAACATTAAGAATACATTTTGAAATGTGTTTTCTTCTGAAGTTCATCATCTGAGGCTATTTGCAAAACATTAACAACAGTAAAAAGCAACTAATAAACTAACCTGATATACAAATGCAACAGAATTAAATAATGTTGGCCTATATTACAAACACAATGTAAGAATGAGGGCCTTAGCTACAGATTACATCCTCATGCCCAGGCACAAGTCCCGGAGGTGTCTGGAAGAGCTGGTCTCTTCTCATGACCAGGGCTGCATGAGAGGGTCCAGCCGCGGAGAGTCTCCTTGGGTCCTGGAGGTTGTTGTCTCTTTCAACGATTGTCCTCGGAGCACCTCTCCAGAGGCAGTGGTTGAGTCAGCCATGTTGGGGGGGGGTGTATCTCGCTGTTGGACCATCAGTAATGGCAAGGTAATTGTGCAGGCCTTAACAATATCCCCACCTTATCCGGGTGGCACTCAATAGGCCGACCAAGGATCCTCCATCGGGCTGCCAGGATCACAAAGGCAGTGAGTGACGATAGTTGTAACACAATAAAAAAAAAACCACACACGGACATCCACATCTGCTGAAACTCTCATCCATGCATTTATCACATCCAGACTCGACTACTGCATTAGCCTCCTGTACGGTCTCCCTTCCTCTGATTTACAAAAGCTGCAATATGTTTAAAACTCTGCCGCCCGCCCGCCTCCTCACCCACCCCCACACCAGAGACCACATCACCCCCGTCCTCCAACAGCTTCACTGGCTCCCCGTCCATCAGCGCATCCACTATAAAGTTCTGCTCATCACCTACAAAGCCCTCAACAACCTGCCCCCCCCCATACCTCACAGACCCCCTACAACGCCACCGCCCATCCCGTCGCCTCCGCTCTGCCGACTTAAACCTCCTCAAACCCATTAACAAATCAAAGCACCGAACCTTCGCCATCGCCGCCCCCACCCTCTGGAGCTCACTCCCCATCCACATCAGAAAGTCAGACTCACTGGCCACCTACAAAAAACTGCTCAAAACCAGTGTTCATTTTGACAACATATTTTCATTTAGTCTTAGTCTTAGTCTTTTGACTAAAACGTAATGTCATTTTAGTCAAGATTTAGTCGAAAAATTTTCAATTTTAGTTTTAGTCGACTACAATTGCATGTCAATTTAGTCGACTAAATTTTAGACACATTTAGTCGACTTTGCATTTATAATATTCATGATAATCATATTTAATGTTGTTCCTCTGCTTCATGGAGCTGCTCCACATGAACAAAGCTCAGAGCTGATCCTTTGGCAGAGGATTTACATGATCTGAGGCTCTTTCAGACGGTCAATAGAAGTTTGGATGATTTTAGTCTCTCCTTTTCATTTTATCTTCATTTTAGTCATAGTTTTAGTCTCATGGGAAGCTTTTAATTTAGTTTTAGTCCAATTTTAGTCGTCAAAAATTTCACTTTGACTAAAATTAAGAGTCGACGAAATGAACACTGCTCAAAACTCACTTGTTTCAGCTCACCTACAACCTACAATAGCTTTCCCATCTCTGTTTGTTCGTCTCATTTGTAAATCGTCTTTGTGTCCCCCGAAAAGCGCTATATAAGACTTATGTGCTATTATTATTATTATTATTATCCCTTATAAAGCACAAGTCTGATGAAGGGTGCCTAGCCCGAAATGTCACGTTTTTGGTTTGAGTAACATCAAAATTGGGAGCTAACTACTCGACCGAAATCAACTGCAAAAAATATCAGTTTCTTTTCACAATTGAGGTCCGGTTTGAACCGTTCACCTTAAGGGGAGACACTACAGGCAAAACTCAATGTTTTCAGTTTTCAGGTTTTGGGCCAAATTGGTCTCTGAACATATAAGCTTTCACCCGGAAACAGAAAATATACCTGATCTTCACAATAACATGTTTAAATATTGCGCTGATTCAATGTTCCCCCATAGACTTATATGGGAGAACACAATTTCAAGGGCCTTTTTCTCAAAACACGTTTTTCTGTCATTGTGGCGACACTATGTCCACGTCAGTCGGACCTAAAGACTTCAAATCTTCCAGCCTTGGACTGAACAATATTTGGAAGAATTTTTCAGAGGGATTTTCTATTATTTAATCCCTTAAGCCCCATTTATTGAGTTTTGAATGTCAAAAAATAAGGCGAAAATTACATTTTTTACTAAATTTTCCACTAAAAAAACAGCTTATTTTAAAACTAAACAAGAAATCCTAAATCCCCTCTGAAAAAGTCTCGGCAACTTATTTATCAATAAAACAAAACCATACATTTGAATGTAGCTCTATCCATTATTCAGATTTCGTCGCCGAAAAGATGGGATATTTGGGGCATTTTTAGGCATGAAACACCTTGTTCTTATATGAAAAGATAAAATGACAGAAAACTTGCAATGTATTTTTTTCTCACATTTATGCCAGTGATCTACAGCAAAAGTTTCAAATTGAAATCTGTAAATATAATTTTTTTCCCTATTCACCTGCAGTGTCTCGCCTTAAAGGGGCTATATCATGCTATTTTAGCCATTCCAAAGTTAAGTATAGGCATTTATATGATATATTGTACCTCTACCACTATGGAGCACTCATTTTTGTGATAAATATAAGTGTTTTCTGGAGGTATTTTTCGAACCCGGAAGACAAAACGCTTCGATTCAGTTAACTCCGCCCCCTCTCTCCGCTCATACAACTTTACCGTAATATAAATAAACAGCAATAAGTGAAGTCACTTCACGATGCAGTTATACGGAGTTGACATCTGCAACACAGCTTCATAAATGGCTAACACACATGCTAATATGCTAACACACAAGCTAATATGCTAACACCCGCGTTTGGATTGACTCACCCTCTGGTCCATCGCTGTTTACATTATGGGACTCGCGTTGGTTATAAAAGTTAATCCACTTTGATTCTGGCGAAGGTTCACCAAACATCCATCAGTGACAGTCACAGAAAAACAATATTTTGGTGATAGTCGCTGAGTCCCGGAGAAAAAAAACAGCTGAGTGGCCTCTTCCTGAAAAAGGTTGAATATAAACTCCTCGTCCTCGTAGCCAAACGCGCTTCTTTTTCTCCGTCCGTGACATTATCGTTAGTTAAGAATAAAAAACAGGTGTCCAGAGTAGGTAACGAGCTCCATCTTCAGCTGCAGCGCAAACATGACTGAGACGCGATGTGTTTGTTTTGGCCACAGCTGACCTGGAAGCACCTCTCGGGCACATCCTTTTTTTTTTCTTCTTCTTCTTCTTTTTTTTTTTTTTACATTTTTCCCTCTTTGTTTCTCTCTTACGACAGAAATAATGAAAAAGCTGTTTTACAAATTAAAATCAGGCCGTAAGCATAGAATTAAGACATTACATTACAGACGTCGAGCACTTCCGTTCCGCTGTTACGACACAACTGAACACTCAGTCGTTCACCAGGAGAGGGAGGAGCAGCTGCTCAGAGAGCAGGATTCAGGAGGATTACTGAGAGCTGCGTGAATGAAGCCACAAACCACTCTGGGGGTGTTTTTGATAAGGAAATAGCATAACAACATGGCTAAAAGCGCCAAATAAACGAACGGTACAATTTGTGCAGACGCCCCAACGATCGTGGCCGGACCTCGGCTTGCTCATAATCAAAATGCTTCGTCCCGGAGGCTTGTCGGAATTGGTCACCGCAAAAGGGCGCTACCATAACACCCACCACAACACCAGTGTCCTCATGACCAGATCTTTAATCTCAGTGCACAACACTTACTACAGATACCTGTGGTCTTTCTGATGGTCAACTTTCTTGGTGTGACACTTTCTGTGTCACACCATGGCGATTTAAGATCAACAAAGCACTTCATCAACAATAACTTCAGATCACATTTCAAAGATACAATGGCCAATAAATCAAACAAACAACTTTCCATCATGCAAGACCTTGTTGATATCGAAGTACTTCTCCATGCATTTGTAAGATGACAGTTATTTGGGTTGGAGTATTGGAATAAATGCTATATTTTCGATGTTTGGCAGGGCATCACAGCTTTGACCCCTCGAATGCTCCAAAACAAATTCCTCGTCTTCAAATAGAGCGAACATTTCTTTGAGGTCACGTAAGGCGAGAGCTTCGGCGATGCTGGAAGAACAAACCATGAAAAGAAACGATCGTTCAGAAAGCCAAACATGGAACATTCGAGGACGGCCGCTGATGTAACCTCCACATACCGCCGCCACACGCCAGCGGGCCTTGTCATATGGTTGGATTTCGTCTCCTTAGCGTTTCAATATTGTCTGGACGCGGCTCGTTGGTTCAGCCCCCGGTCAGGGATGGGCTCTTCGTTTTTCCCTTGGATGCCTTCCACGTAAAGCCTCCTTTCTTAACCTTTCAAACAAGCGTGTATATTAGGGTCAACCCTCCCTTTTACTGTGAGATCCCGTAGCTCCCTGCTGCTTCAAAGAGACATAAACTCCCCGCTTATGTAAGTTCTCATCCAGGTTACGCCGTATTAAAGCTGTCAAGAGGAGAAGACATCTGCTTGTGGTTTTGGGGGAGCGAGACGAAAATGAGGTCCAGATGGCGGCTTCCAAAACATTACGCGATATTCTCGGTGGGCGAGTAAAGACGCAGACGAGAGTAAACGCTGCGGCGACCTATAGGTCAGCGGCTCTCGACTGGTGGGTCGGGGCTCGGAAATCCAAAGAAGCCTGTAAAGCCTTGAACACACAAGAGGATTTTTAATCGTGACTGGACTTGTGGCTCTTCATAAGGAGCCGAGTCTTTGGGATCAGTAGGGTTGTCACTGTTTTGATACTGAAAAAACATGGTGGTGATTTCGCTGCCACGGAAAATAAAACCCTCCAGGTACAACAGGTTATATCGCCATAACTACTTAACTACTACATTTAATGCCTAACTCGTAATGAATCGTTTTTCATACTTGACTTATTCCTTTGTTAAGGCGAGACACTGCAGGTGTAACGTGGATGACTCTGCGTTGTGTTATTTAGTAACGGCCAGGAGACGGGGTTGTTTTACAAGGGTTCTTTATCTGTGCAACAGACAAAAACGGCTGGTCAGCCTTGAACCTGGAACACCAACACTCATAGCAGCTCGGCTGCGCATTGACAGAATGGTAAAATAAATACAATAAATGTAAAAATAAATAAATGTACCTGTGCAACAGACAAAAACGGCTGGTCAGCCTTGAACCTGGAACACCAACACTCATAGCAGCTAGTGGGGGGGGGGTACACGTTATAAACCGTTAGTGGTGGTTTAACAAATAATCAAATAAAAATGTAGAAATTATATAACTAAAACATGTCCTTAATAATTCTACAATCATACGACATTTATACAAATGATAATTAAATGTAGAAATAAAACTTAAACAGACACCCCAACAACCGTGGCCTTACCTCGGCTGCGCATTGACAGAATGGTGCCGGGCTCACGCCGTCCCCACTATTTATAGAGTTTGCCGCCACTAGAGGGCGCTGCCCCACGATTAACACCAGTATCAAGTGGAATACAATAATTTACTGTTACACAGGTGAATAGGGGGAAAAAAAATGTAGAGATGTCAATTTGAAACTTTTGCTGAACATCACAGATATAAATATGAGAAAAAAATGTATTGCATTTTTTCTGTCATTTTATGTTTTCACATAAAAATAAGGCATTTTGAGCATTAAAATGGCCAAAATTGCCTATATTTTGGGCAACAAAATGGTTTTATTTTATTGACAGAGGGGATTTTGGATATTTTGTTTAGTTTTTCAATAAACTAATCATCAGTGAAAAAATCTGTAAAAACTAAAATTCTGCCTGTTTTTTTGGTTTCAAAGCTGAATAAATCAGGTTTGGAATTAGATATTAAAAAATCCCTCTGAAAAAACCTTCAAAATCTTGTTGTGTCTCAGACTGTAAAGTTTGGAGTCTGTGGGAGCTTCTATAAGGGCTCAGGCTCTGCCCGAGTGCGGCTTCTCTCATTCAGAGAAAACCAGCCCTGAAGTTTTGTAGCGAGTGCTCATGCTCGGCCCGTTCTCCGACTTTTCCGCACCAGCGTCTCGTAGGAGGAAAATTACCATATTTGGGTGAAAGCGTCATCACGGGGCCCTTCAGGACACGTGGATGTAAAATCTGTCAATATTTATGAATGAAAACCCGCGGGAAAGACGGACTTTCTACGCGGTGCTACTTCCGGGTTGCCCCCACCTCGCAGACAAAACATCATAAAATAAACATCATGTGGGTGAGTTTTGTCATTTTTATATCTGACATGAAAACTAAGATGTAAAGGGAGGAAAATAGATAAAAATCTCCACTTCGACCACTGTGTGAAAAATCAATACTTTCACCTGCCGTGTCTCGCCTTAAGTAGTTAATAAGTGTTAGGCACACTTAACTAATGCATCATTCATTATTAATTAACTGTTAACTCATCAGTTCTCTCCCCATGATTCTAGTCCAAAACATGACTCCACCCCCTCCTTACTGACAGCCTTGTTGGGACATGGTGGCCATTCACCAACCATCCACTACTGCATCCATCTGACCATCCAGGGTCACACGGCCTCATCAGTGAACAAGACTGTTTGAAAATGAGCTGTTCTCTTAATCTGATGTCTGGCAGAAACCGTCCTCATTGTGCCTTTATCTGCACAAACCCGTGTGTGCTCTGAATCAGCCACAAATCTCTTAACGGTACGATGAATACGCCTAATCTTTCATGAAATATCGAAGGTTTTCATACCTAGACCAAGGCATTCAACTATTTCACGCTTTTCATCAGCAGAAAGACCCTTTTTCTTTCCCATATTGCTTGAAAATGGTGGTCTGCTTCATAATGTGGGACGTCCTTTTTCAGTAGTTTTTCCCTTTACTGAACTTAACCTGACAATACCAAGGCATTTGAGACTGATGTCAGTGAGTCCAAGAGCCCTGAGACACAATACCATCCATTCATTGAAACACTTTTATTTTTTTTACCTTTTTGACACTGAAATACAATTTGCATAATCATTTAGAACACGGTGTACAACGATGCATCAAATTTACACATTTTTACTGGATAAAAGCATAGTGCTGCACCGAGACCATCACATTATGCTCTTCATCTCAGAGCAGTTGTAACTCACAGTGGGGCTAATCGTTTTGAACCATAACCACAAAATGGACACTATTTAGTGGTTATGGAAAATGCAGCACGATGTTTGTGAAAAACGAGCGAGGAGGAGATGAGGATGAAACAGCAAAGAGGAGGAACACTTGTTTGTCTGTGTTGCTGCTGGTACACTGTGCACATAACATGTCCTGCACCATGCTCACCTCTCGGCCCTGCTGCCATGTGTGTGCGCTGTCACAACATGGACAGACACCTGCGGCTTATACACAAGTGTGGCCTGTATACGTACTTTGTCTTTTTTCTTTCTGAATTAAGCTGGTGTGGCTAATATTCAGCTCAATAGTCCGAAATTTAAGATAAGAGATAAGATAATCCTTTATTGATCGGAGAAATTCACTTGTTAGGATCGGCATCAATAAGATCACTCAGGGTGACAGTAATTTACAGTAATGAGTCAAGTACAAACAGTAAACATGTAACTGTATCACTTTATTTTACACTACCTTGATACATTGTACCTGACTAAATTTAGTACAATGTAATGTGCTCTGAAACAATCTGTAATAACTTGTGCCTATTTAGTACGTACACAATGGAATAACTTATATTAGTACTTTGTAAGTACATCATGTAATAGGACACCAGACCCTTAGGGTGAGGGCTTAAGGTTAGGGTTAGAATAAGAATTATGTCTTATTACGTTATGTACCTACAAACTACACATAATATGTGTAGTTTAAAAATAATATTATTATTTTATTGTGTATGGAACCCATAGGTACAACTTATTACACATTGTTGCAAAGCCCATTACATTTTACTCAATTTAGTTAGGTACAATGTATCAAGGGTAGTGTAAAATAATAGTGTAATAAGTGTTACCCGTGTAACTATAGGAGAAAACAAAAGCTTAAAATGCAAATGAAGCCAAGGCGTTAATTCAACCTTGTAGACTAATTTCAGCATCATATGCCTCCAGCCAGTGATCGCTTCCGAGAGGGCCCCACCTCCACCTCAGCCGTCAGCATCAGAGCCGCACCTCCATAGCAGCCAATCATCGCCCTCGGTCCCGCTTTTAGGCCCCAGCAATCATGGTTTGTTCGCTTCCCAGCTGCGCTGCGACCCGCCTCCACCCCATCTCCGCCTCTTCCATCCACGGCTTCTACCTGCTGCATCTTGACGGGTCTTCCATACCACCACCAGTGTCCAGGCTCCGGGGGAAGACATCCCTAACTACAAGCTGTTCATCCATACTGACTTTCATACATCGATGTTACCGCCGGGGTCTGATCCCCAAAACTAATATACAAGTCAAAAAATCTTCCTAATCACTGCTTTTGTCTGTTTGAGTCTATCCAGGTTGAATGCTAACTGATACATGTAAACAAATGGAAGCGGCAAGGCTAAACTACGCATTGGAATGAATTGGCCGCTAAGCTAACGCTAGCAACACTTGCCGATTGTAATGTTTCTGTCAAAACATCTGTTCCTTTCACAGTCCGGCAGCTGTAGTCGTGTCCAACATGTTTTAGAACTTCATCCAGGGTTTCAGTAAAGATATTTAGTGCTACATGGCTCCGACTGCGCTCCGAAAATGACAGCAAGTATCGATACTCGCTCAAACACACTACGTTTAGAATCAATGTAGTATCGAAGATTTTTTATTTTTTTTGACAACTCTTCAAGGGGCCCCCAACAGTCAAAGGCCCCTGTGATCTGTTACGCCATCTTACCACAAGCACTATCTGCTGCTATATTACACCCCTCCCTCAGTGAGTCACGGCTCCCTAATATTAAAGTACAAAGAGCAGTGGACGCACTCTTTCCTCATGGCTCCCCCACATTAAACATCCAAGCACTATTCCCACTCAGCTCTGTGGTGAGTTTTGCCATTTCACAAAACAAATCAAACAGTTTGATATACTTTGTGGTTTTGTGGGGTTTTATTTGTTTTGAGCCGCGGTCGCCAGTGGAACCTCCTCAACATAGCGCACATTTTGAGATCGCTTTGTGCCGACACGGGTTGTGATTTACAAATGTTCCAGCACGTTGTGAGCTGACCATTAAAGCACTGATTTATGATGGAATTAATATTGGTAATGGTTTCTAATATATTATGTTAAGGAGCTTGCTATGCCATTGGTGATCTGTTCATTTCAAAGAGCCGTTCAAAAGACTGGCATCATTTGATGTGAAAAAAATGAAAATGGTAGTAACAAGCAAAGCAAACAAAATAAAAGAAAGAAGAATAGATCAAACAATTAATAATGGAGCAATGCTTGTTGACAGCAATGGCAGTGAAATGATACCTTTTTAATAAATAAATAAATATACAAATATAATAGATACTAGGCCCTGATTCCATACATAAATGTGCTACATGTACATCCAGACAGACAGACTTTTGCCGTTTGTTTTTTGTTTTTAGTTGTTCTTGCCTCCCCCACCCCCACCCCCACCCCCACATTCACATGTCAGTCTTCCTACTGCATGTATTGTGAAGATGATGTAATTACAGCACATTTGTAGTTCTATTGTCACTTGATGTTCATGTGGGAGAAGCTCCATGAAGTGAGGACTCTGATTAAATATGATGTAATAAATAATATAAATGCAAGGTTTAGTGCTGCAGCTATGGATTATTTTTGTAATCGAGTATTCTGTCGATTTTTTTTATCGATTAATCAGGTAAATTATGCTGTTGCGTTTGTAAACAACTAAGTCACAAAATATGAAAGACCTCTTAAAATGAACAAGCAAATGTCAGTTAGTTAAAACTTCACACAGAAATACAACCTATTTCCTTAGGTTTATCATAATAAAAGGTAAAATGGGTGTAGCCACATCCCATCTGAGAATAAATAATAAGTATATATGTACATGTAAAAGAAAATATATTCAACAATTACTAATAACTAGGGGTGGGCAGAGACGAGACACGAGATAGAGTCCACGAGACGAGACTTTGACATAATTTGCAATAAGAAATCATATTTTCCAATTATGTTTCCTTTGTTTGGAGCCATTGTGTTGTAGCAAAATTAACAAACTAATAAGAATGGGAATTGATAAGATTTTACCAATATCATGAATAAAATCGTGCAGGCTCCATTTGTGTGCGACTGTGTACAGTTTAACATTAGAACAAGGCTAATAAATGTCCTAATTGTGATTGTCAATAATAATTAAATATAATTAGAATCTTAAAAGGCAATTTCACTCGGAAGAGGAAACAGACTTAGATTTAGTATCTAAGCGCAGTCTGACTGGCTTTAAACAGAGAGTGGTTCTTAGTTAGACTGACCTCTTTCTTCCTTAATTCTGTCCTCCTTGGCTATTTATATAGGCCTGTGTAACACCTCATTTGAAAGCTAAGACCCACAAAACTAATCTTTTTCCTCGCATTGTTGCTGTGTTGTGTCACCTTTTGTATGTTCTTTCTTTCTTTTTTTCCATTTTTGTCACATTTTGTTGAGTTTTTGTGCCTTTTTTGTTGAGTTTTAGCCACATTTTTGTTGAGTTTTTGATGAATTTTTGTCACATTTTTGTTGAGTTTTTGCCACATTTTTGTTGAGTTTTTGATGAATTTTTGTCACATTTTTGTTGAATTTTTGTCACATTTTTGTTGAATTTTTGTCACATTTTTGTTGAATTTTTGTCACATTTTTGTTGCGTCTACATCTGTGTTTTCTTCTCATTTTTTGTGGCTATTTTGGGTAAAGCCAAACTGGAGAAAATGGGATCCGTTCAGGTGGGAGTTAAGAGGTTAAATCCTTTCCCCCCGTGAGTCGACTGCAGGATCAGAAATAGCTGCAGTGACTGTCCGTCTCTGTTCAAGGATGACCGACATCCTGTGCCACCATGTGCTGTTATGCTGCTTTTCTAGAGGTTTTGTGCTGGTCAGTTCACTCTTCTCGAAGTGCCCCACCAGGCATCTTACAGTGGCCACACAACTTGAAATGTTTTTTTTTCTTAAGTCTCTCTTTCAGAATTCTGCCACTACATTTGCCCCATCGTCATGGACAACTGGCCTTCACCTTTTCAAAAAGAATGTGAAATTTGGTAGCAGCCTCCTCCAGCCATTCTGCAATGTGACTGTATGCCTGTCCTCTAGGGGCATTGTAGTAAAGGAGAAGGCCTTCACTTCCCAATCATCTCTCAAAACATGGCATGTGACCCCCAGATAAGCCTCTGTGGCTACACGAGTCCAACTGTCAATGTATCTGCTACTTCACTGTACTTTTGCTCCGTCATATTTGTGAAATGTGTTCTTGAGGGAATGGAGTATTTACAGCCTGTGACCTGTGAGATTTTTGCATCAAAATCAAACTATTTTAGATTTTACATCAGTTTTAACCAAAGAGACTCGAATATATTTAAAAAAAAAAAAACAGAATCATGTGCGTCCCCCAGTCCTCCCCTCGCCCGACGTCCTCGGCTCCTCAGCTGCCGACAGGGGAGGAGCAAAGGCGTCTGTCTGTTCTGTGAGCGCAGACTCTGAGTCACAGAACCCTGATGATGAAAACGAACCCTGGAAACGTGGCTTTATAATGAACAGACCAAAGGACAAACGTCTGTCTGTCTCACACATCGACATGGAGCTTTCTTTTCCACAGAACTGTGACTCTGAAAGTTCACGCAGCAAAGAAAGCACCAGCTCCTCACACAAACACCTCCTCATCGCGGCGGAAAGAAGCGATCTGAACGCAGCCTTTATCGGTCAGATGAAGCCTGTGTCGCCAAATATAGATCCAGGAGCAGAGGACACAGTGGCACAGGGCGTGAAGTCAGACCCAGGAGAGTGAGAGGAGGGCGGGGAGGCAGAAGCAGACGCCCTCGCCATCACTACAGTCTGCACTGGACACTTCCTACACTCAAAAATCAATAAACACTTTAGTTACACAACAGAGCAAAGTCCTGGAGGGACGACTGGACTGATGCCTCATCACTAGTAACTCATAAAACAGGCTAAATCATGATCACCTTGTAGATCTTCAATGAAGGTTCTTGAGTCATCTTCTCTACTCTGGAGTTGAAGTGTAGAGCGTTTCACCCGTCATCCAAGAGGCTTCGTCAGCGACACTAAGGTTCAGCTCAGATAAAGAGTTCAGCTCGGCTCAGTCCCTCCCGTCTATTAACAGCTATTATTATACGGCTCTTCACAATGCAAGTAGAACGCTCCATTCATTTGAATGGGATTTTCCAACGTTCTACCGGTCATTATTTTCTGATAGAGGACCTCAGAAAAAAATAATGACCACTGCCAATGGCAACGGAGTTCGTCCTTGTAATACAGGTCTTTCACATCACTCCGCACGTACGTAGTAGCGGACACTAAGGCTGTATCCGAATGTCCACACTAGTCCCTAACCCCTCATTCACTACATAGGCCCGCACTATATAGTCGACTATATAGTCACTGATTCTGTTGGCGATTCAGACACAAGCCACTACTTTCTCCGCGCTGCGTGATGTCACGAGTGCTGCAGCGTGCAAATAGGTTTTTTTAATTGTTTTTTTATCTGAATTTATTTGTTGTTACAAACGTTTATTTTATGAAACAGAACTACTGTTTTGGCACTTTTACAGGCGTTACTATCATCACAAAAAAAACGTGAAAAAACAAACATATTTGCACGCTGCTATTCTCCTTTGTAGGTGCCCCCTGGCTATTTGGTGCCCAGAGTCACTGAGACCAACTGTTGTTCTGTTATATTATATTCTGTAATGTTTGTATTTAAAAAGGAACAACTGTCTGTCTCTTAAACAAACCTGTGTGACCATATTGGTAGTTATGCAGGTAGGAACAAATATCACTAAGTTGTTTCCAGACTTCCTCTCTGTGTCTTGCTCTGACTCGCCTCGTGCAAACCGTGCAGTACTGCCACGAAGTGCAATCAGAAAAGATACTGTGGATAAAAATAAACAGTACAACCAAGACTGAAAAACTGACATGTACCAGACTGATGTACGACGTCCAAGTCCATTGTGCCACTTGTACAAAAAGCTTCCAGTCCCCGACCTGTGGCAGACTGTCGAGTTGAGCCTGCTCGTGTCCCAGCAGTGGTTGGAGGCCAGGCACTCTGTTTTGTTGGCAACGTAGCGGAAGTCTTGCAGTTTGTCGTCCAGGCCATTGTAAAACTTCCCTTTGAACAATTGTTGCACAGAAGAGAAGACATGCAATCAATATGTCGCCCATTAATCTGTGACACATGTGGATGCATATTTGAACAGGGAATTCAGCATAGACTTTGACTTGAAATCAATGCTTCTTGAATAATGCTCTGTGAGTTCCTTGAGGTGAAACAACATGGAACTCCTGTACTGTGATGAGGGGCAGCAAGACCGGTCTCCAGACAAGGATGCACAAATGGGGACTCCTGTCACCGTATACACAAGACATTCTCAGAGCCCTTCGACAGCTACTTGGAGAAGCTGTTCTGTGATCTCCAGGTTGGCCATCAGTGGAGTCCAGACCAGGTGAACAAAATGCCCACAGCACATTTGACATTACAGCGCGTTACCGCCCTTTGTTGAGCACTCACAGCAGCACACTCCATCCATGTGAATTTGGTATATATGAATTTTTCCGCTCTAGTCTAGAGTACCACGGCTGCTGGCCCTACTGTGCTGTAAAACTATGGAATGTGTTTCTTTCAAAATCGTTGTCTTTTGTCAAGTGATGTACCTCAAGGAGATCCACAGAGGGGCTTTGTTCCTCAATGATGGCTGTCTGCATACGATGCTAGCATGGCTACCATACTACCCATGCCATGATCCCTGCCTATAATGGCTACTATGCCTATTATGGCTACCCATAAGGAGCTGTATGGGCTATATGCATGGACAGGAAGATCAGTGATATACTTCCTGCCCCGTATCTTTCACATTCACAAGCAGGGTCCCAAACAAATGACATGGCTCAGGATTGAGAAAATGAACAGTCACTGCTACGTGTTAAAAATATAATGTTTGCAGTGAATCCTGCCCCAGAGGAAACACCACTGATGTAAGGTAGAAGCTTTTATCTGGCAAGCTAAAGGCTAGTGTTAAAGAGAGGGTATAATGCTTTTTTCAGTCACACAGCACCAGTCTATATCACACTACAATGATGACCAAACCTTCTGTTGGTCTGTAAATGCAGTAAATTAGAATAACTGCCTTGTTTAAATGTCTCTCTCAAAATGGCTGTAGTGAATGTCTTGAAATAGGCCTCTGTCTCTTTAAGAACCTCTGACCCTTTCGGACACGCCCCCTCCACACGCTGTCTGTGGCATCAGTGGGGAGGGGGCTCTGCTGAGGAGCAGTGGTTGGTTACTCGGCTGGTGACGAAAGCTCGGAGGCGTCTCCAGGAGGTGGGGGCGTTCCTAGGAGGACTCAGGCAAAGCTATCCCTAAAATGGCCGCCATCAGAGTTTTTACAGATTACTCAAAAATACATGAATGTGCCAAGGCAACACTTCAGGCATGTTTTTAATGAGGGAATGACATAATAACATGATGTAAAGCTTGAAAAAGTCGATTTTGCATAATACCCCCCCTTTAAATAATGATAATATAAAATGTAAACTCAATACAATTTAAACGACTAACAGGCCGATTCTTTTTTGCGCAGGCTCGTTCAAAACTTTGCGCTAGTTTAAATGTTTATTTTGTGTTAGCCGTTAGCCTCAAGGCAAAAACATCCGTAATTTGACCATCACCATACGAAGACTGAAAGACGGCAATCTACAGGATCTCATCAGGATCACGTCGACTGGCTCTTCAGAAAAGGAAAGTGTCATCTATAGTGTTTCTTCCATGTACAGTGAGTGACTGTCCTGAGATGTTATGATTTGTTTTTCATCAGCTACAGTCAATTCATTGATCCATTTTACCTTTCAGGAGCAACATTGGAAAAATGGCCTCACATTACACCATCGCACATTGGCGCTGTCATTATTTCATTTTTCTTTTCTACATTTATTGGAATTAGGACAGTACATATTAATCAATGTGTCGGCCGACGGCTTCCACTTAAATATGCTGGAATTAGCACAAAAGCTAAATTGCATTGTCCTAAGGCAGGTAGAAAAAAACAAACACACACATTAAGACAATATTAGTCAAGCAATAACATAACAGGAATAAAGAAAAAGAAAAAGTCCAAGGAAAAGCATGAGTTCATTAATGGGAGCGTGACTGTTTGGATTTCAACCAATTTTGAAGGACCCCTTTAAATGCTAGGAAGGTTTCGTATGTGCTCCGGCAAAGTATTATTACAAAACTCACTGAAATTAGGGGAAAGAATAAAGGGAAATTCTTTCTTTCTGGACACTGAAACAACAAACAACTGATGCTGTTTTATGATGACAGCCAGGAATAATTGTGATGTTAAAATGTTTTCAACAAAAGGAAAAGGAATTAGAATTTTTATTAAAGTTATGTATCTAGTGTGTGTGTGTGTGTGTATATATACACATATGTATATATGTATATATGATACACATACAATTCCTTCAAGTTAAAATACTGTAATAATATAAAATCTTCTTAAAGATATAAATACAGGGTATCTGCAGAGTTGGACAAGTCAAATGTAAGACTTTTTAAGAGCACAAAATCTGTCAGACTGTTGTTTCTGATTTCACAGTGGGATGTACAAATAAGAACTTCATTTTTCACATTAGGCATTTTAACAACCATTCAAGTTTGAACAACCTTATCCCATAATAAGAATATTGAGACTGAATAATTTCTCACAATTATCGACTGAATGAAAGAAAACAACAGATATTTAGTTTTTGTATTTAAAATGCTTTGTAATACTTGAGCTGGTAAACATTCACTGTTTCTAAAAATAAAAGCAGCTTTTCCACTCGTTTGCAAAGAACAAAACTTTACAACTAATTAATGATCATATTCATTTTAATGATATAATTATTAGGCCAGAATCTAGTCTAGGTTTGATGTTTTCTAAACTTTTTTGTCAGATGTTTTGATGTTTCTAAAGTAACAGGACTTTCTCGTTCCTTCTGTCCCTGAGCAGAGGAGCGTTCGCTTTGTGTTACCCAACATTTGGACAAACTTTATTGTGAATGATGCCGTTCATGACCTTGAGTTGGACATTTACAGCGAAGGATTATCTCCACGTTGTTTCATATTGGACGTATCTTTCCCCCGACAGCAGCATTACGGATCCATCAGCCACACCTCGGTCGTGTTCTGGATTCCTAAACTCTGCTGACTTCAGTGTTTTTTTTGGGAGGATAAAGCTCTGAAGGAGAGTCCTTCTGCCTCGCTCGACTATCGCTGAGTTTACGTTGTTTTTGGCGGCGGCCAGTGCGGCGGCCAGTGCGGCGGCGTCGCTTCGCCCTCTCGGACCATGAGCGGCACCGGGCGGCTCCTCATCGCTGCTTCTGTGACTGTATTTGTCGACTTTTTAAACTCAATTGTGAGCAAATAATTGGGTCGTTGAACGATAATTTTTAAGACCAGTTTACCCTGGATTTAAGACCAAATAGGCAGAATTTCAGACTTTTTAAGGCCGTAAAATTTGGATTCTTGAATTTTAGACTTTTTAAGACCCCGCCGATACCCTGTAAATAAAATACATATCTTGTAAATTATTTAATTGTTTGTTGTTGATTGTTGTATGAACAAATGAAATGCATATGTTCACACAAGATTTGTTTTTGATGATTTGATTTGCTCCCTATACCTATAATTTGTAAATTCCATAAATCGCACATGGAACTTAATGGCTCTGAAAACACCCTATATAATCCATGAAAACGGCCATAATTGAACACGTTTTTTTTATAAAACATACTGACCCTACAAGGAAAATTCTACCCAATTCATATAAGAAAGACATTCCCTTCTGACAATCTTAAGGACACAGATATTCCTGCTGTGTGTGGTGTTCAGACTGTCTGCCCTGAAGGACATTGGGACCGCTCCGATCTGATATTCAACATGTTGGATTGTTGTGGCCCGATTTCTCCTGGTGTGAAAGGCGGCGAGGGAATCCAAAATCGCAACAGCTGTCATGGAGCACCAGAAAGTCAGTCTCACCACCAGTTAAAAACAACCTTACCTGTTCAGAGAGGAAGGAAGGAGTAGCCTACAACGCTCAGGAAAAGAGGGACACAGATCACTGATGACCTCGCCTCCACTACATCGTAAAGACAACGGAAACACGTCTAGAAAGAGGAGGAACATACATACATACATCAAATATTACATCAATATTATACAGATATTCTATTGGTTAAAATAATATTGATTCAAAAATAACAAAAAAAAAGGAAGAAAAATCTAACTATACCTTTTACATGTACGTTTGCTAAGTGACGTCATCGTTCCACGTCCTGGTCCAACAGAAGCTCCACTCGGTGATTAAACTGATCGTAAAGAAATACTACATCCAGCAGCTGTGGTTTGAAAAGCCTTTCCTCATGACATGATCGCTGGACAGACAGGTGCTGCACACTCTAAACCCTCACGTATTGGAATAATATCTGAGAGGAAAGTGGCGAGATTTGCCTGAAGTGTCAGAGAAATGTAAAGTTTGGTGTTTAGTGCCTCTTTCAGGGATTTTTGGTTGTAGTGGTTGATTTGCATTGAGTCTTTGCTGTGATTGGCTTGAACGAGGCGAGCTTGATCCCATTTTTGTTTACTTTAACCTAACCCAAATTGCCCCACTGAGATGTGTTGAGGGATGTTCTGAGAGGCTGTGTTTCGAAAGGTTTTTCACACGCAGACTCTGGAAGCCAAAACACAGCCCTTCCTGAAGACCAGTGTTTCTCAAACTGTTTCAGCCCAAGGACCACTTTAACTTCCAATTTTTTCGTGAGGACCACCTAACAGAATCCCACTCCAACACGCCCCCAAAAAACAACAAAATAGGAAGAATAAGCTCAATTGATGTTTAATATGCAACTGTTTCAAGTCAAAAACAAATTATTCAAACATTCAAATTATTATATGAATTTCATTTTATTTGAAAAAGTAAATGTGAAATGAGCTGCAGCTTAATATGAATATCCCTTGATGTCCAACATCACTGAAACTACTGGGATTTTAAACAGAAAGAATTTCAGTCAAACCAACCAGCGTGGAAAACTCAACTTCACAGTGTTGGGAAGCGCATGAGCTTTGAGGGCAGACTCTACAGGCTTTGGATGTCGGTAACGCAAACTCGTGCACAGACGCACCGGCCGTGGAAAATAGGAGACGTTTGGCTCCACAGAAGGTTCTCTGGATCACAAGCAACAAAACACTGCTTATTTCATGAAAATCCTTTGCAAATTGATGTGAAACACCTGCTGTAAAGATGATAGAATGAGTCATGGCTGCAGACAGCGGACGCACGTACGGCCGCGGTGAGCAGCGGCAGCAGGCTGTTCGACCCGCCCCAACCCGCCCCAACCCGCCCCAACCCGACCCACCCCGCCCCAACCCGCCCCAACCCGCCCCACGATCAAAGGACAATTGTATGACCCGATCTGCGGGCATGGCTGCGGAGACCACAGGGGAACCTGCTACCCCGCGCATCAGGCATGATACTGGCGTTGTGCCCCCGCCATGTGAGAAATCCTGCGCGTTTTACAATAGCTACATATTGACAAACAGGATGAGGAAAGATAACGCACGGTTCTGAGAAGTGCCAGCCGTGCGCATCCATGTTCATCCATAACACTTGTCTGTCCCTCAAAAAGGAAAGACTTCGCCCTGGTTACTCTTAAAGTATGATCAGATGATAAGAGTGGCCAAAACGGCCCAACTCCCTGTGCAATGTGCGCTGTGTCGGGGAACGGACCACACTTTGAGAATTACTAAGTAGAGGACTGTGGCGGAACAACTGCGTTCCGTAATATGATGGATGGCTTGTTTTGCCAAGTACACTTTTTTGGCTTTGTTTTAAACAAAAACACATAACCACGGCCGCTGTCTTCTGGGTTTTATTTCAAATGGAAAAATTGTCTTTGGTCCAAGTGGCTGCTTCTCATCTTTAAACAATCATTACAGTTGCACAACTTTGTCTAGTATATTATTCTGTGTCTTGATACAGCTCACATCGAAATAAGAAAGCTGCATGACAGATGCCCGCGTCCTGTGGTTTCTCCTCCCAATAGGACACGCCTCCCAGCGAGGCGACGAGCCACCTCACCTGGCTCCTTTAGACGCGAAGGAGCAGCGAGTTTACACCGAGCTCCTCCCCATCTCTAACTGCCAGATTCCACGTTCTCCGTGTTCGTCCCGTTCCCGCTCTGCCTCGACCTTCGCATCAAATGCGTTGCTATTTTAACTGTAAAATAACATTCCACATCCTCTCTCTCCGCTCTGAGGGGCCTCCGTCGCCGGCCCGTCCCGCTGATCCTGCAACACACACTATTTTACTCAATATAACTCGATATTTCCACTCTGGGGGAGTTTTTTTATCACAAAAACAATCACATGACCCTATTGCCCTCCTGACTCCCGGTGTCCACATATGAGGCAAGGATACTGACACCCAGAGGCGGAAATAGAATATTACATAGTCCAAGATGGCCGCCTAGACACCACCAAGTTCAGACGGCACCCGCGGGATCCAGAAAATCAACCCTCAGGACCGGATGTTTCGAACTCGTGACCATTTGTCTGACTTGGTCACGATGGATTTCCGGATTTCCATCCAGGTCTGCTCCCCCTGGACCTCATCATGTGAGGTAAAGCTGTGCCGCTGCGAAGGATTTTGAGGTTTTATTTTCTTTGATCTGCACACAGGTGAGAAATGAATGGAAATTGGATAAACGTAACCCGTCTGTATGGCAACACAGAACGTACTCGGATCAGGTGGGATTCCGTCTGTCAAAGAGGCTTCTGTTTCTTGAAGTGCGATGTTTGTATACACCCCTCTATGGTGTCTGTATGTTTCCTGCGATTCTTTGGCGAGGTCTTGCAAAAATATTTTTAAAATGGTACCACCCAGCCCTACAGCAGTGTTCATTTTGATCAGTTATCAGATATTTATTACATTTCATCATAATCATTTAACCGAGGCTGTGTGGAGCTGATGAAAAAAAAAGTGCAACTTTGAAAGGTAAAGCTATATTTACCTTTAGTAGTGGTATTGGGAGTATTTTAGGTTTATTTTTGACACATTGCCTTTTTTACTTACAAATAGTGCTTTTAAGGGACTGCTTTCTCAATAAACTGCAACAACTCTTGCGGGAGGCAGTAGAGAGAACACCACTAAAGGATCCAAGGGGTCCCCGAAGTCAAAAAAGGTTGGCAACCCCTGCCTAAGGGACTGAATTAGTTCCCCGGGACATAAATCGCTTCCAAATTGGAACCGACCTCTGGCGTCATGCATGTTCAATGTTTT